>NC_069501.1:277203523-277516383 GCF_027579735.1 Bombina bombina
AGATGATGTTGTAGGTCTTTAGAGGGGGTCTGTGGGCTGTTTTTGTCCGTTCTCACCATCCTTTGTCTTTGCCTCTCTGATATTTTACTTGGCCTGCCACTTCTGGCCTTAACAAGAACTGTGCCTGTGGTCTTCCATTTCCTCACTATGTTCCTCACAGTGGACACTGACAGCTTAAATCTCTACAATAGCTTTTTGAGCCTTTCCCTAAACCATAATGTTGAACAATCTTTGTTTTTAGGTCATTTGAGAGTTGTTTTGAGGCCCCCATGTTGCCACTCTTCAGAGGAGAGTCAAAGAGAACAACAACTGGCAAGTGGCCACCTTAAATACCTTTTCTCATTATTGGATGCACCTGTCTATGAAGTTCAAGGTTTAATGGGCTCACCAAACCAATTGTGTGTTCCAATTAATCAGTGCTAGGTAGTTACAGGTATTCAAATCAACAAAATGACAAGGGTGCCCAAATTTATGCACCTGTTTAATTTCGTTTTGGTGCATATTGCACATTTTCTGTTAATCCAATGAACCTCATTTCACTACTGAAATATTACTGTGTCCTTCAGTTATTTGATAGATAAAAATGAAATTGCTGATCCAAACACCCATTTATTTGTAAATGGAAATCATGGAAATTGTCAGGGGTAGCTAAACTTTTGCATAAAGCTGTATATATTTATATATATAAGTTAAACCACAGCAGGCACTCAGGAGGCTTCAGGCAATGTATTATTTATTCTATACAAGCCTTAGAAAAGAATGTATGGAATAAAGAATACATTGACTGAAGCCCACTGAGTGCCTGCTGCAGTTTCAGTTGTATCAATGTTGAAGCACACTCAGTCTGTTGTTCATCGTGTTCAGTGAGAGTGTTGGAGTAACTATCTGTTTACATATAGAATTTTGTGGCACTAATTGTTTGATTTATAAAAAATGTTTGGGCTATTAGTGTACTAGCATTAATTGTTGTTAAATTATAGTTTCCAGGTCAGATGTGTAATCTGTATAAAATCCTAAAATGTGTCTATTTCTAAATAAGTGAAGATCGCCACATAGAACAATAACGTCTAATATGATGCAAAAATGAAGACGAACAAATGGCAACTCACATGGGTGAAGTCACACACAGTGCCGTAAACAGCAGGCCGGGACCTCTTAGTTGCCTGACAGACTCACTCCCGGTATCCAACAGCCGGTCACGTGATGACGTCTCACCAATCAGGAATACTTCCTCCGATGAGTGTCAAAGACCATGTCCTGGATAACAGCACCAATCGACTCAGCTAGATAGGGGGTGTGTGATGTGATGGACTTCCACCTCGTAAAAGCAGTTTTCACAAAGCGATAACCATATACAAAGGGAGGTTCATTATTCACAGAGCAGGGGTGAATAAAATAAAAACAAGTTTATTAAAAACAAGTTTAAAATACAGCAACCCATTTCACGGCCAACAGTGCCGTTTCATCAGGCTGTAGCAACAAGTTGAATTCCCTAGCTCTACATATACCTCCATTTAGCCAATCACTGATTGGTATAACCACACACCCTCACCGGATATCACGCCTCTTAGATTGATACACAACAATTGCAAAAAATAACATTGTAAATATCTATCATAGATCAAAATGAGAAAAGAAACCACAAATATATATCCCAATAAAACATATACACGTAATTTGCATTCAACTAATCAAATCCTTTTGAATCAGCAAAGATAGTCATTCCTTGCCCTAAAGATTGAACAATAATTACATATGACATCCGAATAATAACAGAACTGTATATAAATAGTGGGATAACAACTATATATATAAAAGTAGATAAACTCATATAAATAAAATATATATTATAGCCCCACCTCTCATATAGACTAAAGTACCAACGGACCAAATTTTATTGAGCATGAATAAGAATTAGTGAATAAATAATATCCCCTTAATGAATAAGGAATAAATCTTAAAAAATAATTGATCATAATATACTATGAATATTGACAAAGTTAAAATTAAAAGTGTTTCTAAATAGTGGTCAAGCATTGTGCTGTCATTTAAAGGGAAGATTATTAGAGATTAACATTAAATGTTGGGCATCTGATAAGATTATTAGAGATTAACATTAAATGTTGGGCATCTGATGATTGTTTACTCATAGACCATTAATCAGAAATGAAAAAGCTTTCTGATGATGGACAAGTCAGCTTCAGAGACACAAAATTCTCCAAAAATTACCATAGACCAACTTGTAAGTAACTTGTATTTTGTGAGAGCGAAAAGCTAAATAACGCTTGATAATTGTATTCCATGTGTCTCTTTCATTTCCCTCAGGCAATCCCAGTGCATAGGCACAAGTAATTAAAACTCTAATACTAATTAACATTTACAAGTTCACAGAACATCAGATAACAAATGACTTAAACTTTACATGAAATTAAAGGGGTATGGCAATCTTAAATAAAAATACAATGATAAATATAATCATATTCGCCTATATTACGAGTTTTGCGCTAAAAAGGGTGCGAAACTAACGCCAAAAAAATTGCGTTATTGTACTCTCCATAGCGCTGCCATTACGAGTTAGTGAAAAGCCTCCTTGTGATGTGAGTTATAGTGCGTTAAGCTCCATACCGCACAAAAGCCAAGGGCTGAGTTTACGTGCTCGTGCACACTTTCTCCCATAGACATCAATGGGGACATCAATTTTGGAAAAAACACCTGAAGTGCGGAATGGATATTGCTGTAATGCAACCCCATTGATGTCTATGGGGAAAAGAAAGTTACATTTAAACCTAACACCCTAACATAAACCCCTAGTCTAAACACCCCTAATCCGCCACCCCGATATCGTTTACAGTAATAAAAGTTATTAGCTCCTATTTCGCCACTCCCCGACATCACCGACACTAATAAAAGTTATTAACCTCTAATCTGCTGCTTGCCGACATCGCTGAATCTAAATATAATTATTAACCCCTATTCTGCCGCTCCCGGACATCAAAGACACCTAAATAAAGCTATTAACCACTAAACCGCCACCCCCACACTGCAAAACACTGAATTAAACTATTAACCCCTAAACCTAACACCCCCTAACTTTAAATTAAAATTACAATATAACTATCTTAAAATAAATTAAAACTTACCTTTGAAATTAAAAAAAAAACTAAGTTTAAACTATAAATTAACCTAACATAACTATTCTAATAAAATTAAAAACACTACCAATTTAAAATCTAAATGACAAATAAAAAAATAAAAAAAAAGAAAAGATTCACTGCCTGAGGAAAGAGGGCCACAAGCACTTTGAAACGCGTTGCAGATTATATTCAAGTTTTAAATATATTTTATTACTTCAATAAATAGTCCTCTATGCATAGAGGTTATTTTGTTTTTTTATCCTAAACAGTGAGTGGTTTTTTTTTACTTTTATTTCAACTGTGGATCTGGTACCTGTTTGCCTGAGTGGGCTAGCTGGTGGGCTGATATTAACCCAGCTGGTCTGACTTGCACTGCAATATAGTGCACCACTTTTTTTGGGAATTTTCTCTATTTTGTAGTGATTTCATGCACTATTGGAGTACCCTTCTTTCTCCCTCCATGCATTTTATTTTGCAGCAACCATTGGTATATCCACGATCTGGAATGAGCCAGCAGGTGGGCTTTGATCTATCAGCCTGCCTGACTTGCACTGCCACATAGTGCACTGCTTTTGTGAGTAACATTCTGTAGAGTGATGTATTGTTACAATTTCCAACAATTGTTGTGATCTTCTGCGCCATTGGAGCGCCTTTTTCTGTTTTTTCATTATTTGCAAATTTTAAAAAAAACTAACACTACGAAAAAATTAAAAAAAATCTAAAATTCCAAAAAATAATAAACACTAAATTACGAAAATTATCAAAAATAAAAACAATTACACCTAATCTAATAGCCCTATAAAAATAAAAAAGCCCGCCCCCCAAAATAAAAACACCCCCTAACCTACAATAAACTACCAATAGCCCTTAAAAGAGGACGCTCTGCACAGGATGTTTTCGCCGGTCCAGGATAGCTCCGCGCCGCTGGGATGAAGATAGAAGATGCCCCCACAATAGATGAAGATGTCGCCTCCTGGATGAAGACTTCTCAATGCCTGGATGGAGATAGATGTCCGGACTTCAGGAACCGTGAGTAGATATTCTGGGGTTAGTGTTAGGTTTTGTTTTTTTATTTTGGGGGGTTCAGATGAGGGTTTTGGGTAAAGTGTAAAAGAGCTGAATGCCTTTTTAAGGGCAGTAAAAAACAGCTGAATGTCATTTTAAGGGCAATTCCCATACAAATACCCCTTTAAGGGCAATGGATAGCTTAATTTTTTTTAGAGTTAGGTTTTTATTTTGGGGGGTTGGTTGGGTGGTGGGTTTTACTGTTGGAGGGACTTTGTATTTTTTGCCAGGTAAAAGAGCTGTTTAACTTAGGGCAATGCCCTACAAAAGTGCCTTTTAAGGGCTATTGGTAGTTTATTGTAGGTTAGGGGGTGTTTTTATTTTGGAAGGGCTTATTTATTTTTATAGGGCCATTAGATTAGGTATAATTGTTTTTATTTTTGCTAATTTCATTATAATTTTTTTGTAATCTTAGTGTTTTTTATTTTTCATAATTTTAGTGTTTATTATTTTTTGTAATTTTACGATTATTTTTTTTTAATTTGTATTTGAATAGTAATGTTAAGTTAATTTATAGTTTAATGTTAGGTTTATTTTTATTTCACAGGTAAGTTTTTATTTATTTAAATATAGTTATATTGTAATTTTAATTTAAAGTTAGGGGGTGTTAGGTTTAGGGGTTAATAGTTTAATTTAGTGTTTTTTGTGATGTGGGGGGCTGCGGTTTGGGGGTTAATAGGTTTAGTTTAGTGTCGGCGATATGGGGAGCAGCAGTTTAGGAGTTAATATATTTAAATAGTGTTGGCGATGTGGGTGGGCGACAGATTAGGGGTTAATAACTTTATTTAATAGTCACTATGTGGGTGGGCGGCAGATTAGGGGTTAATAGGTTTAATATAGTGTTTGCAATGCGGGAGGGTGGCGGTTTAAGGGTTAATAGGTAGTTTATGGGTGTTAGTGTACTTTGTAACAGTTTAGAGTTTTGTGAAACATTTTTGTTTTGCAAAATCCATAACTACTGCTCTCAGATGGCGGTATGGATTGTGTCGGTATAGGCTGTAACGCAAGCATATTAGCCGGACCGCACAACCTGTAATACGGGTGCTATGAAAATCCCGCACTCAAACGTCATTTTTTTGAGTGCGGAATGGACGTTGCGTTACAGGCTAAAATGCATGTGGTATAGCTATACCGCCGCAACTCATAATATGCATTCCTGGCCATTCCAGCGTAATGGACAATTTTTCAGCAAAAAAATCCGTACTGCAAAACTCGTAATTTAGTCGAATGTTATTAAATATATTGCTAATATTATGATTTCTCAGGGAAATAGCAGAATAGCTTGTAAATTAATTACTTGCCCTATGCTGAGGATATAAAAAAATCGGCAGAGAAACAAGAAATTACCAGTATTGGCTATACCTGTCCTAACCAAAATTATTTAAAAGGATGTTAAAAAAAGGCCAGCCATGTTTATGCAATAAGAGTTAAAAAATAATATAAAAGCAAGAATTTGGTTTAAAGTAAAGCTCTAATCAGGCAATCAGTTGATAAGTTTTTTGTATTCAAAGATGGTGCAAGAACATCCTTTCAAATTAGCCAGGCTCTCTCTTTCTCCTCCCCCTCCCCCACCTAGGAGGTTAATTTTACTATTACTTCATGTTTACTTAGCTTTTCTATAGCCAATACTTCAGTACTCAATTGTTCACTATAGGTGGAGGTTTCAAAAGGCAAAAACAGATCACGACACAATAAAGGTAAAGGAGCTGTTTATAAACAATGTAATACACCACAGCATGTAAATAATTGGTCATTGGGAACACATTAAAGGGGAGAACATTTTACAGTATTAAATATTTCAACAGATAACAAACCAGATAATAAGTGGAGTAATATTTAACTTTCCCGCTCGAGCATTAACTGCGCTCCACTTGCATCGAGTTGTGCTCGGATTACAAGTTGATAGTAAACTGTTTTGTGCACTAACCCGACTTGTGTAAAAAGCCAAACTTAGAATATTACGCGCCCACGATAACCTATTCCCCTTAGAAGTCAATGGAGCAAAAAATTTGATAAAAACTAACACCTTACACACGCAAACACGATTGCATATTCTCAAGTGCGCTAACCCAACATGAAAATATGAATATTTTGCATTGATATATAAATATATATATATATATATACCTTATTATACAGTAAATAGGTATAGATATATACAGATTTATATAGAAAACATAATTTATGTAAGAACTTACCTGATAAATTTCATATTAGCAAGAGTCCATGAGCTAGTGACATATGGGATATACATTCCTACCAGGAGGGGCAAAGTTTCCCAAACCTTAAAATGCCTATAAATACATCCCTCACCACACCCACAATTTAGTTTAACGAATAGCAAAGCAAGTAAGGTGATAAGAAAGGTGGAAACGCATAAAAAAATAAGGAATTGGAATAATTGTGCTTTATACAAAAAAATCATAACCACCACCACAAAAAAGGGTGGGTCTCATGGACTCTTGCTAATATGAAAGAAATGAATTTATCAGGTAAGTTCTTACATAAATTATGTTTTTTTTTTCATGTAATTAGCAAGAGTCCATGAGCTGGTGACGTATGGGATAGCAGATACCCAAGATGTGGAACTTCCACGCAAGAGTCACTAGAGAGGGAGGGATGAAATAAAGACAGCCAATTCCGCTGAAAAAATTAATCCACAACCCAAATAATAAGTTTTAATCTTTATAATGAAAAAAACTTAAATTATAAGCAGACGAATCAAACAGAAACAGCTGCCTGAAGTACTTTTCTACCAAAAACTGCTTCAGAAGAAGATAACACATCAAAATGGTAGAATTTAGTAAAAGTATGCAAAGAAGACTAAGTCGCCACTTTGCAAATCTGATCAACAGAAGCTTCATTCCTAAAGGCCAAGGAAGTAGAAACTGACCTAGTAGAATGAGCCGTAATTCTTTGAGGCAGGGACTTACCCGACTCCACATAAGCATGATGAATCAAAGACTTTAACCAAGACGCCAAAGAAATGGCAGAAGCCTTCTGACCTTTCTTGGGACCAGAAAAAACAACAAATAGACTAGAAGTCTTTCTAAAATCTTTAGTAGCTTCAACATAATATTTCAAAGCTCTAACTACATCCAAAGAATGTAACGATCTTTCATTAGAATTCTTAGGATTAGGACATAATGAAGGGACAACAATTTCTCTACTAATGTTGTTAGAGTTCACAACCTTAGGTAAAAATTGAAATGAAGTCTGCAACACCGCCTTATCCTGATGAAAAATCAGAAAAAGGAGATTCACAAGAAAGAGCAGATAACTCAGAAACTCTTCTAGCAGAAGAGATAGCCAAAAGGAACAATACTTTCCAAGAAAGTAATTTAATGTCCAGAGAATGCATAGGCTCAAAAGGAGGAGAGATTGGCTTAATAACAGGTTTGATACGGACCAAAACCTGTACAAAACTTGAATATCAGGAAGTTTAGCAATCTTTCTGTGAAAAAGAACAGAAAGAGCAGATATTTGTCCTTTCAAAGAACTTGCAGACAAACCTTTATCCAAACCATCCTGAAGAAATTGTAAAATTCTAGGAATTCTGAAAGAATGCCAGGAGAATTTATGAGAAGAACACCAAGAGATGTAAGTCTTCCAAACTCGATAATAAATCTTTCTATAGACAGATTTTCGAGCCTGTATCATAGTATTAATCACTGAGTCAGAGAACCCTCTATGACTAAGAACTAAGCGTTCAATCTCCATACCTTCAAATTTAATAATTTGAGATCCTGATGGAAAAAAGGGCCTTGAGATAGAAGGTCTGGCCTTAACGGAAGTGTCCAAGGTTGGCAAGTGGCCATCCGAACGAGATCCACAAACCAAAACCTGTGAGGCCATGCTGGAGCCACCAGCAGTACAAATGAGCACTCCAATAGAATTTTGGAGATTACTTTCGGAAGAAGAACTAGAGGCGGAAAGATATAAGCAGGATGATAATTCCAAGGAATTGACAACGCATCCACTGCTTCCGCGTGAGGATTCCGGGATCTGGACAGATACCTGGGAAGTTTCTTGTTCAGATGAGAGGTCATCAGATCTATTTCTGAAAGTCCCCAGATTTGAATAATCTGAAGGAAAACCTCTGGATGAAGAGACCATTCGCCCGGATGTCACGTCTGGCGACTGAGAAAATCCGCTTCCCAATTGTCTACACCTGGGATGTGAACCGCAGAAATTAGACAGGAGCTGGATTCCGCCTATACAAGTATCCGAGAAACTTCTTTCATAGCTTGAGGACTGTGAGTCCCCCCTTGATGATTGACATATGCCACGGTCGTGACATTGTCCGTTTGAAAACAAATAAACGATTCTCTCTTTAGAAGAGGCCAGAACTGAAGAGCTCTGAAAATCGCACAGAGTTCCAAAATATTGATTGGTAGTCTTGCCTCCTGAGATTTCCAAACCCCTTGCGCTGTCAGAGATCCCCAAACCGCTCCCCAACCTGATAGACTCGCATCTGTAGAGATCACAGTCCAGGTTGGACGAACGAAAGAGGCCCCTTGAATTAAAAGATGGTGATCCATCCACCAAGTTAGAGATGATCGAACATTGGGATTTAAGGATATTATTTGTGATATCCTTGTATAATCCCTGCACCACTGGTTCAGCATACAAAGCTGGAGTGGTCTCGTGTGAAAACAAGCAAAAGGGATCGCGTCCGATGCAGCAGTCATGAGACCTAAAATCTCCATGCATAACGCTACCGAAGGGAACAATTGAGACTGAAGGTTTCGACAGGCTGAAACCAATTTCAGACGTCTCTTTTCTGTCAGAGACAAAGTCATGGACACTGAATCTATTTGGAAACCTTAAAAGGTTACCCTTGTCTGAGGAATCAATGAACTCTTTGGTAAATTGATCCTCCAACCATGTCTTTGAAGAAACAACACAAGTTGATTTGTATGAGATTCTGCAGAATGTGAAGACTGAGCAAGTACCAAGATATCGTCCAAATAAGGAAATACCGCAATACCCTGTTCTCTGATTATAGAGAGAAGGGCACAGAGAACCTTCGAAAAGATCCTTGGCGCTGTTGCTAGACCAAATGGAAGAGCAATAAACTGGTAATGTTTGTCTAGAAAAGAGAATCTCAGGAACTGATAGTGATCTGGATGAATTGGAATATGCAGGTATGCATCCTGTAAATCTATTGTAGACATATAGGGCGCCATGTACTAAGCTTCGAAGTGACCGTCCGTCTGTATTTCCGCGTCAAAATTCACTCACGATCTGCTTCTCCTATGTATCAATCTGCGATCTGCTCGAAAAACCACTATTTTCATCAGCGATCGTAATTTTACTCAACTCATCGTTCCGAAGCCTTTTTCCACTTACTACATGTTCGATCGCACGTAAATTCGCTGTAATCGGAAATTATGAATGTTACAACTAATCCGCCCGCTCCAACTTTCACTGTAACTTCGCGTGATTTGCTTCGCGACCATTTAGGTAGCGAATACAATAGAAAACTATAGGGGGTATCAACCTGACGCCAGGTAGAAGTACTTAAGTGAAAGGACTAGACTACTATTGTAGCATTATTGGTTTTTGGATCAGTGAATGAAGATGGAGACAGTTTTACACATGTTTCTTTTCCGATTAATTCAATTACGAGGAAGAAGGGCTATACAGGCACCGGTTAACAACTTGCAGAGAAGGAGAGGTAGAAGAATTAGAGTCCCTAGAGTTTTCCTTCCACGTATGGGTTTGGAAAGCATTTCTGATCGAGAGATTATCCAGAGATTCCGTTTGGACAGAGAAGCTATTATGCAACTTTACAATGAAATAGCAGAATACCTTGAACCAATCACAAGCCATACCCGGACTATTAAAACTGTTGTCAGCCTTACACTTTTTTGCCACCGGTTCATTCCAAGCTGTGTCTAGCGTT
The DNA here is from genome assembly GCF_027579735.1 of Bombina bombina. Taxonomy (NCBI): domain Eukaryota; kingdom Metazoa; phylum Chordata; class Amphibia; order Anura; family Bombinatoridae; genus Bombina; species Bombina bombina. Next base: position 277,213,631 of record NC_069501.1, read on the forward strand.
ATAATTGGCATCAGCCAGTCTGCTTTTTCGAGGCACCTAACCAAAGTTATTGATGCTTTGATGGTCGTCTTTCCAAGGTACGTGTGCCTTCCATCGACTCCAGAAGAGTGGCAATCTGTGAAGTCTAATTTTTATAGAATGGCCGGAATGCCCAATGTACTTGGAGCCATCGATTGCACCCATGTTGCAGTCAAACCATCCAGAGAACGTGAGGAAGTTTTCAGGAACAGAAAACAGTACCATTCCCTCAATGTTCAGATGGTGTGTGACCATAACATGAAAATAATCAGTGTCCGTTCCAACTTCCCTGGATCCTGCCATGATTCGTATATCTTGCGTCAGTCTGGGTTATATCGGAAGTTTGAGGAGGGAGAGATGCCTGAAGGATGGCTGTTAGGTAATTATATTTTAGGGATGTTATGTTACAGTATTATTATAATTGTCAAACGTAGTTTATGTCATGCATTGTTATGATAGATTTAACTAAAAAAATAGTTAATTTTCATTGAAATTATCGTCTTTATCATCTTTGAAATGTTAATCCTTTTTAATTTTTTTCATAGGGGACGCTGGTTATTTCAGTAGAGAATGGTTATTCACACCCTATAACAATCCTCGAAGAAGATGTGAGGTGAAATTCAACGAGGCACACAGATCCACCAGAGGAATCATCGAGAGAGCATTTGGATTGTTAAAAATGCGCTTTCGTTGTCTTGACCACTCAGGTGGTGTCATGCAGTATGCTCCCGAGAAGGTTGCAAAAATTATTCTTGTATGCTGCATTCTGCATAACATTGCAATAAGAAGAGGAATTGAAATTGATGAAGATGATATATCATTTGAGAACTTCCCTGAGGTCATCTGTAATGATGCACCAACAAGACAGGCTATTAATGCCAAAAATTTTGTCGCAGAGAACTATTTTAAGGATTGATTTCATCAAAAGATTGTAATCACAGGACTTCTATTTTTTGGTCTTTTGAATAAAAAACTAAATTTTCACTTTCTGAATAAAATCTTTTTTTTTTCATCATATACTTGTGTGATTTTGTATTTGTTTTTATTTTTATAAGTTAACAAATTATAATAAACGGTCACATTGGATATTGTTTTTTAATAAAACTTTAATTTTTATTTAAAACCAACATATTGCACAATAACTATATAAACCAAATAATCATAAAGATCTATAATTATATGACTGTCCTACATAACAAAAAAAACTACACTACACTATTGATAACTCTATTACACAATAAAATATATACATCAAACTTCATTTACATTTATCATTACTTGAGAATGGCAATAAATAATACAACTTTTTTATAATTGTATCCAAAGAATTCTCACAATTTAGCAAATATACAATAATGTTGCATAGAGACAGTGAATAACGCGATATTGAGAACATTTTGGGATTTGACACACCCATCTAGAAATTTGCTATGGGACCAGGGAGGATGAAGAGAATTGCACCTTTCACATCTGGGGAAATGATAATTCTAGTGTATGTAATGGATAGATATTTTCCCAAACGCTTAGGGGGTGTCCGGGGGGTCATTCAAGATGAAAGGGACAAAACTATCTATGAAATGATACGCAGAATGTATCGTGTATCAAAAATTAAAAGGACCAGGCGTCAATGTTTGAGACGATACAGTGATGTTAAACGTCGAGAACCACTATATTACCAATCTATTAGGAGCCTTTTAAGGACATGTAAGTTTATAAAATTGTTATTCTTTTAAATGATAAATTCTATGCAAAGTTCATCATCAATATGAGAACTGAAATTATAAGTAGGTTTCAGTGTACCATATTGATCACTTTCATGTCCATAATGTTTCTTAATGGTATATTATTTTTTTTATTCTTTTAAATTATAAATTCTATGCAAAGTCCATCCTCAATATGAGATCTGAAATTATAATTAGGTTTCAGTGTACCATAGTGATCACTTTCATGTCCATACTGTTTCTTACTGCTATATAATTTTGTTATTCTTTTACATTATAAATTCTATGCAAAGTTCATCATCAATATGAGAACTGAAAGAATAAATAGGTGTACCATATCACTTTCATGTCCATTTTAATTTAAAACAAATGGAAACACTATAAACATTCTAACACACGAAAATTGAAAACTTTATTAAATAACACATTTTAAAACTAAGAAACTTTAAACAAACATATGTACAAATTTTCTATTTCAGATAAGAAGAAAGAAAATATTTGTGGTGCTCCTCCTCCACGTTATGTAAGGCCTATTCTAAATTTGACACCTAGAAGTGAGGCTAGATCCCCACCCTTGCCACTGTCTTTGCTTGACAGACAATTGTCCCCACATAAAGGAGGTGTCAGGCGCCTAACTGTCGTTCATACACCTCAAGGTACAATAGAACCATGGTTTACATATCTATAGTTATACAACTATTAAATTTAATCATGATTAGCTTGTTGTGTTATTTACAGAAACCAATAAAAGTTTGCAGAAAAAGAAGCAAACAAGGTTCACAAGAATAATACAAATATCTTCTACAGAAGGTATTTTTCTTATATTTTGTACCATTACCATTTTTCTACTTACAATTTTTTATATAGAATTCTTTATTAATCTTTCATAGATAGTGACAATGAAGCAAATAATGCTCCTGAAAGGATGTCATTAACTTCACCCTCAATTCAACTAGGTAATTGTTTATAAATTTTTTGATTTACTATATTATAGCTTATAGTCAAATCAATACCAAAATATATACCTCCATTTCTAAATATATATTCCAGATGCAAGTAGTGAGAAAAACTCAACCAATATTTCTGATATTGATAACGACTGGGACATATCTATGGTTTCTAAATCTACACAGACAAGTAGATCTATGGATAATACCGCCTCTAACCAAAATGGTAATACAATTTTGTTACCTGCTTATAAATAATCTGTTTTTATTTTAAACATGTTCTCATAATCCTTAATTTTTTTTCTAATTTTTGTCCCTTCTCTAGATTCCAGTGTACCAGTTGTATCACAAGTTCAATCCTCTGTCTGTGAAGATATTAAACAAATAATGGATACTATAATGAATTTAAATACACAGGTTCAGACTCTCTACAATACTTATGTAGTGGAAAACAGATAATCAATGATTGCATTTTAAATAAAAAAAAGTTTTTTTGTTTTTTTTGGGGGGGTTTTTTGAGGCCACCAAAATTGTCATTTTTTGGTATGTTAAAAAGTTTATTCAAAACCCCCAAAAATACTGTATTGGCCGTGAGCACTATTTTCTATAATGCCATTTTGATTCAATTTTGTTAATATTTTGGATGTAATAAAAATTATAATTGTTTTACTTACATTTGTCTGTGTGTACAATACATTTTAAACCTGATTTTAAATAAATTTAAAAAATAAACAAGAAAATTAAATACAAACAGGATAAACTTTAATAAAACTATGTAAAAATAACAATATATTCTTTGTCAACAACAAAACAATAGTAATAACTTTAAAATTGTCCATAACAATGCACTAATTAAACCGTGGTCTTTTTGGATCTGGCGACTCTTGGCTCTGATGTCTATCTCTAATCAATTCTAACAAAGTTTGCATAGTATTTTGAGCCATTCGCATGTTGTCTTCAGCTATTGTCAAGGCCCTGTTTATATGTAGGTTCCTTTCCCTGTCCATTTCTCTTTGCCAGTTAAAGATTTCACGGTCCAGTTCCAACCGTTGCTGGTTATAAGTGTCAAATCTTTCTAAATGTCCAGACAAAATTTCCTGGACCTGTCTACTGTCTGCTCTATATCCTCTGGCAAGATTTAACATTTCGTTAAGACCTGCATCTTCCAAAGGTGCCTGCTCTTGGACAATAGCTTGTGGTTGTTCCAATAGTTCAATTCCCTGTGCTTGAACTCCATGAACAGGTGGTGAATTAGTATTTTCCTCATCACTACGGGGGTTTATAACAGGCTCATGTATGTCCAAATCCTGATCTTGTGCCATCTGTGTTAGGTCAGGAGTCAGGCTTCCACTTTCTGGCGATCTACCCTCTGGTGCTGGAACTGGAACAAGATTCAGAATCACCTCTCTTGATGAATCGTCCTCCTCAGCGATATCTAAAAAAAAAATTAAAAAAAATTAGCATTAATTTCCAAAAAAAAAGATGCAGATCGAAATTTATTCAAACATTAATGGTTAGAGGGGTTACTATACAAGAGACATTTATAGTGTCATGTTATACTTTCATGTTGGAATCTTACAATAAGATTAAATACCTTCCTTACTACAACTGTTTGCATATAAAATACATCAATCTCACAGTATTACAGTTTGAATAACTATCAAAGTTTAAATGGTTCAATTTTGTTTCTAACATAATTATTTGTCTTCTCATCCGATATTTACTTTAAAAAAGTAACTTACCATCAAAAAGTGGTGCTGATTCGGTCACCATGGCTCTGAAGAGACGTCCAACATCGGCTGTAAAAATTAAAATTAAACATTAATATCTAATTTATAAACAAAAATTTAGAAGGTGTATATATAAGTGGTTTAAAGATACATACCAGAGCTTCTTCCAACAGCTGTATCTGGTGTACTGCTCCTTACATCTGGAATAGTATCTGCAGACGATAGGCTGTGGCTGGTATTTGTAGTTGACCGTAAATATTGCCCATGTTGTTGTTGTCTTACGTTCTGAGGCTGAGAAGTTGAAGGACGTGGTCTCTCTGATGAAGAGGTAGATGGGGTATGGACAGATGCAGAGGTTGACGCTCTAACTGAACCACCTAGGAGTTAGTAAATACAAATTTAAATTAATACAATCAATAAAATTAAAAGTTTATGTGCAATTTATGAAATGCTAATTAATAGTTAAATGTACTCCCATTATAACATTTTCTAACTATGATTTGTATCTTGCTTTAATATACACAAATTAAAAGATCTCTAAAAACATCTTTTTTTTAAATGTTTCCAATAGAGAATACAATAAAAAAGAAATTACAATTAACTACTATTATCTAATTTGCTTCATTCGTTAGTTCTCCTTTGTTGAAGAAATAACAGCTAGCGAGTATTTCTAATATCAATATATGTTATTCAACAAAGAATATATAGAAAATAAAGCAATTTAGATAATGAAAAAACAAAATTAAAGGTGGGTTAAAATTGCATGCCCTTTCAAAATCAAACATTTGGGTTTCATTTTACTGTGCCATGTAGGCCTTATTTTTTTAAAATACATTAAGCAATATGAAAAAAAATTGAGCATATTAGATAATTTAAAATGTTTTTCATGCTCCATCATGAATGCTTTCCTTTTTCGTTCACTGGAACTTTAAAAAAATAGATACAGAGAGAAGTTATGTAAATCATAAATCTATTTTAAAGGAACAGTAAAGCAGAAATTGTACAATCAAGATTCCGTTAACAGAATCCAATTTTGTAAAACATGAACGTAAGAGAAACAATTTTGGAGCAGACAAGAAAACAATATAAATATTAATTTATAAATTATAATTACCACGAATATCGCTATCACAGTCATCGGTTATGCCCTCAATGACCTCCGTGCCAAGCCTCTGTAAAACTTTTCTTTCAAAGTCTGTCAAATCTGCGACATAAGGTTGTCCGCCTCCAGTACCTCGGGCATATTGCTTTTCTTTGGCAATTTTGGATTTAGTTTGACGCTTGATATCGTTGAACCTTTTTTTGCAGGACTCGATATCTTTTTTAGTGGGTCCTTGAGCACTCACTGCGTCACTAATTTTCTCCCAAATAATCTTCTTACGAGCGCCTGGGGTTTGCTTGACTCGACTACCATAAATATTGTCATAATATTCGAGTACTAGATCAACAAGTACAACATTCTGTTGATGCGAGAAGTTAGGGTTGCGAGTCTTCTTAGAAGTAGCAGAATCTCCGGAGCAAGCCATCTTGTCAAAGTGAATACCGAAAAGTAAATAAACAATATTCTAAGATTTCTGGGAAAATGCACATTCTTATACATGTCAGCAGCCAGACGTTGCCGCTTGTCTGGCGATTATGACACCTAGATCGTCACGTGGGTAAAGAACTAAACCAATCAGGTCGCAGACTGCTTCTTAACTTTGCTCTTTCGCGCCGAATGAAGCTTCAAAGTTATCAATAATCCGATTGTCTTCGACACACAATAGACGCGAAATTTTACGGCTTGGTTTTTAGTACATTCATGTAACGAAGTGCCATCCGCATGGTGCGAATGCCGGCGGGTTATTTCGATACGGTCTGTGCGAAAAAATTGACGCCTTAGTACATGGCGCCCATAATGCCCTTGCTGAACAAAAGTCAGAATAGTTCTTATAGTCACCATTTTGAATATCCTTACATAACGATTCAATATTTTTAGATCCAGAACCGGTCTGAAAGAATTCTCTTTCTTTGGTACGATTAATAGATTTGAATAAAACCCCAGACCCTGTTCCAGAACTGGAACTGGTATAATTACCCCAGCTAACTCTAGGTCTGAAACACATTTCAGAAACGCCTGAGCCTTCACTGGATTTACTGGAATGCGTGAGAGGAAATATCTTCTCACAGGCGGTCTTACTTTGAAACCTATTCTGTATCCTTGCGAAACAAGGTTCTGAATCCAAAGATTGTGAACCGAATTGATCCAAAGATCTTTGAAAAATCGTAACCTGCCCCCTACCAGCTGTGCTGGAATGAGTGCCGCACCTTCATGCGGATTTAGGGGCTGGTTTTGACTTTCTGGAAGGCTTGGATTTATTCCAGACTGGATTAGGTTTCCAACCGGAAACTGTTCCTTTAGGGGAAGGATCGGGCTTCTGCTCCTTCTGACGAAAGGAACGAAAATGATTAGCAGCCCTGTAATTACCTTTAGACTTTTTACCCTGAGGCAAAAAGGCACCCTTCCCTCCAGTAACAGTTGAAATTATAGAATCCAACTGAGAACCAAACAATTTATTACCTTGGAAAGAGAGAGAAAGCAAAGTTGATTTAGAAGTCATATCTACATTCCAGGATTTAAGCCATAAAGCTCGTCTAGCTAAAATAGCTAAGGACATATACCGGACATCAACTCTAATGATATCAAAAATGGCATCACAGACAAAGTTATTAGCGTGTTGAAGAAGTTTAACAATGCTATATGTGTTATGATCTGTCACTTGTTGCGCTAAAGTCTCCAACCAGAAAGTTGAAGCTGCAGCAACATCAGCCAAAGAAATAGCAGGTCTAAGTAGATTACCTGAACATAAATAAGCTTTTCTCAAAAAAGATTCAATTTTCCTATCTAAAGGATCTTTAAACGAAGTGCTATCTGCCGTAGGAATAGCAGTACGTTTGGCTAGAGTACAGATAGCCCCATCGACTTTAGGGATTTTATCCCAAAATTCCAGTCTATCAGATGGCACAGGGTACAATTTCTTAAACCTTGGAGAAGGAGTGAATGAAGTACCCAGACTATCCCATTCCCTAGCAATCACATCTGAGATAGCATCAGGAACTGGAAAAACTTCCGGAATTAACACATGAGGTTTATAAGCCGAATTTAAACGTTTAGCAGTTCTAGTATCTAGAGGACTGGACTCCTCCATATCTAAAGCAATCAAAACTTCTTTAAGCAAAGAACGAATAAACTCCATTTTAAATAAATATGAAGATTTATCAGTATCAATATCTGTAGTAGAATCTTCTGAACCGGAAAAAACCTCATCAGAAACAGACAAGTCAGAATGATGGCGGTCACCTAAAAATTCATCTGAAACGTGAGAAGTTTTGAAAGACCTTTTACGTTTATTGGAAGGAGGAATAACAGACAGAGCCTTCTTAATAGAATTAGAAACAAATTCTTTAACATTAACCGGAACATCCTGAACAATAGATGTTGAAGGAACAACAACAGGTAAAGGATTATTACTAATAGAAACAGAATCTGCATTGGAAAGTTTATCATGACAGCTTTCACAAACCACAGCTGGGGGAACAGATACCACAAGTTTACAACATATACACTTAACTTTGGTAGAACCAGCATCAGGCAACGTCTGTCCATTAGAGGATTTTGATCCAGGGTCAGGATGAGACATCTTGCAATATGTAATAGAAAAAACAACATATAAAGCAAAATTATCAAATTCCTTAAAAGACAGTTTCAGGAATGGGAAAGAATGCAAAATAATAAGCGTCTAGAAACCAGAAGCCATGAAAATAAAATGTTTAAATAAAGTGAGTAAAAAATACGCCCACATTATTTTTTGGCGCAAAAAAATGTCTGAATACGCATTCGTAACAGAATACAATTTCCGGCGTAAATTACGCCGGAAACGACATTTTTTTGCGCCAAAAAAAGTACGCGCCAAAAATGAAGTAATAAAAAGAAACATTTTCTACCCCCACGAGCCTAACAGCACGCAGGAAAAAATGGCCAAATGAAAAAAAAATTTCAAGGTAAGAAAAAATAATAAATGCATTATCCCAATAATGAAACTGACAGTCTGTATTGAAAAGGAATACTGATTATCCTGAATCAAGGCAAATATAAGTTTATAGACATATATTTAGAACTTTACATATAAAGTGCCCAACCATAGTGCTGAGTGTCACAAAGAATAAGATTTACTTACCCCAGGACACTCCTCTACATGTAGTAGATAGCCAAACCAGTACTGAAACGAGAATCAGTAGAGGTAATGGTATATAAGAGTATATCATCGATCTGAAAAGGGAGGTAGGAGAAGAAATCTCTACGACCGATAACAGAGAACCTATGAAATTGATCCCCTAGAGGTAAACCATTGTATTCAAATAGGCAATACTCTCCTCACATCCCTCTGACATTCACTGCACTCTGAGAGGAAAACCGGGCTTCAACCTGCAGCAAAGCGCATATCAACGTAGAATCTAGCACAAACTTACTTCACCACCTCCATGGGAGGCAAAGTTTGTAAAACTGAATTGTGGGTGTGGTGAGGGGTGTATTTATAGGCATTTTGAGGTTTGGGAAACTTTGCCCCTCCTGGTAGGAATGTGTATCCCATACGTCACTAGCTCATGGACTCTTGCTAATTACATGAAAGAAATATCAATTTATATACCTAAATTACAGAAAATGTGGTCAATAGTGAAAGTACTTTACCATTTTTTTACTATCTATAATTAAACATTTCATGATGAGCTAAATTTTTACTTTAAAGGGACATAACAGTCCAATTAAACTAATACAACTATGGTGATTCAGATTAGAGTGTGCAATTAAAAAAGTTCCAGTTTACATCTATAATTAAACACACTTCATTCTCTTGTTATCCATTGTTGAAACATTGCTTTGTTCCATGATAGCATACCAAGGTAGACTCAGAAGTGTGCATGTGTCTTGAGCACTGTATATAGGAGCATTGTTTGTAGCAATATTTGTAATTAAGTTATATTTGTTGCAACACTGCTGCCATATAGATGCGAAAGACACATGCACGCTCCTGAGCCTACCCAGGTATGATGTCATGGGAAGGAACTAAGTTTCATTTACGGGTACCAAGTGGATAGAGTAAATTAGATAATACAAATAAATTAGATTTTTTTTTTACCTGCACAGTATGAACCATGAAAGTTCAATTATGACTTTTCTATCCCATTAATGTGCCTTTAATTTCACTCTACTCTTCTGTAACTTCTACTGATTTTAATTATTATCTGTGGGTTTGTTTTTTTCCATGAGTCAGTGTCATTATGTGCCCCGTTAATGTACCTAGTGCTACAGAACTTGGCGGTGCTTTACAAATAAATTATAATCATAATAATCATAATAATAATAATTATGTGTATCTCAGTGTGCACAATGTCAGTATTTCTTTTGCACAGTGAAAGCTCTGCCACATTTATACCACTTAACAAGGTGCTGACAATTTATTCTATATTATTTATTTGAACATGATCAAAATGTTGTATCTGAGTCACTGAAATCTGCACTTTGTTCTTAATTTGTTGCATTCTATCAATTTTTTGTCGGATTATGGTTTCTTTAAGATCTTGATGCAGCAAAACGAAAAAAAAAAATAAAGAAAAATCTTTTGATGAAAAGATTAGGTTTAATTGGCATTAGATTTCCAGCTCAGTGCCCCTTTATAACATTTCACTGTGAAAAAAAAAGAAAAGACAAACACGATTTAAATGCTGTTGCATGTTTAGCCGGTTCAACCGTGAAATATCAGATCTGTATTGAACGAAGGGGTAATGAAAGACAAGAACTAATTGTAATAAATATGATTCCTACAGATAGTTAATGCAATATTAATGAAACGGCAAAACTTTTTTCATTTCATGCGGAGGAGTTTCTTTGAAATTTACGCTTCAATATAATATGAAGTAAAATTGAAAATGAGATTTATAGTAGGGCGGTTTTAAAAAGGAAATAATTTCACTTGTGTTAGCAGCCTATCTAAGTGTAAAATGCTTTCTTCAGAGTCATGCTGACACTGGAGAAGTTATTACATGTGCTGCAGTTTCACAACTATTTCTAGGCAAAGTTAATAAAAAATGTTAACCCCCCTTTGCTGCCAGAAAAGGGCTGCAACAGAGTGTATATCTTATATATTTATGAGATTAACTCTTTAACTGTTGAAGCATTTCATACACCTATGCTGAAAGCCTTTTTTAGTTTTTGGACTTTGTACATTTAATTAAATGCTTTCACCAAAGTCATTCGACATATAGTTTCATAAAATGTCACCTATTTTTACATTTAGTGACTCATATCCATTTGAATACCATAAAAATTGTCTTTTCTCTGAGAAGCAAAGATTTATGAACCTTGACACTAACAATAAAGGGCCAGATTACTAGTGGAGCGCAAAATATCGCTTATGTGAGCGCGATATTTGAGCTCCACTCAGTAATACCAGTCCACATGGGAATGCGAATGCAACCTCGCAATTGCATGGCATGAAAGCTTTGTGCTCGCAAGAGGGCAAATTTGAGAATTAATTTTGGTGTGTTACCACAATAATTTTTTACTTTAACTTTGTTATAATAATGACCCTATATAACAATTTACGATTTTTGTGGGGCAATTTTATATTCTATATTTGGCATATGCATCTAGCCAAAGATAGACCCGCTAGAATCAGAAAGTACTCCATCAGAAATACATGTGAACATGACACAAGCTCAAAAACATAATGAATTCTAATACTGTTCTTCACTCATTGATCACATCCCCCCAGTCCTAGGGGTGGAGACAGGGGAAAAAAGCTACTCCAACGTGAAAGCAGATGGATTTATAAAATGGGTACTTTGGCCCCGAAGGGACTTAACACCACATTGGACTTTAGCCCCTTTTATTAGAAATGATCCACTGCTGAGGAATTGAAGATTGTTCTAGGGGTCTGCTGTTATTTTTATTTACCATACTCTTTTCTGGCTTGAAGCATATAGGGGGTGGTATATGTGTTGGTTTAAGATCAAGTGTTTTATGCCTTTAGATTTTTTGGGGGCATAAGCTCAGGTACTGTGCAATTTAACTATGCACTTACCAAACACTGCTTTGTTTATTATTTTGAGATTGCAGTGTGGTACCAATAACTTTATATGGTTTTTAAGCCTAGATGAGGTGGTTTAATGCAATAGGGAGACTGAGCCAGCTGATAGGTGCTACTTGCAAAGTGTGCGCTTTTTATGCACTTTAAGCAATAGCGCATTAAGAGTGAACACTCTGAGTCTTTGGTGCTATTAGCGGTTTAATTCCTCTTTGGCCATATTTATGTAACATCCTGATAGCTTGCTGCTATGCTCTATTTGTGGTTTGTATACCACTATCACCAAGGGCAACGGCTTTGCCAGCCTATAACGTAAAGTGGAGAGCATGCGCACAGCTGATCAGGAAGTTCTTCTATCACCCGACATAAACGCCGATGAGACGCCTCTGACGTTGCTATGGCAACGCTGTGCTATGCGTCATCACGCTAGGCACGACTAGCATGTCAGTGTGACGTCAGGACCATGTGGATTTGGAGTGGCGTGTCGAGATGTTTGGCGGGGTTTCATCAAGTAATTAAGGTAGTATTTAAGGGGTATTGTTTTTATCATGTAAATATTGATTTTGGTGTGTGGAGCTGCACTCTGTTTGTATGTTTGTTTTGCTATGACATTGACAAAGGCACAATGTAGTGCTGAAACGTTTGTCTTTTAAGGTTTTGATAATAAATATATATGTTTTAAAGTAAAGTCCAGTGAGTGCCTGCTTTTTGGAAATATGTTGGATTTGATGTCAGCAGTGCACCTTGGCAGTACTGGAAGTATGATTGTGCAATCCTATCTATGACTTTATTTATATATATATATATATATATATATATATATATATATATATATATATATATATATATATATATATACTGTATATATATATATATATATATATTCTGTATATATATATATATATATATATATATAAATGTAAATGTAGTTGCCCTCATCTAACTCCACACTAACATAATTCCCACCTTTGCAGTCCCCACCTCCTGTTTCTCACCCTCCTACCCATTTAGATTGTAAGTTCCCACGGGAACAGGGCTCCAAATTCCCCCTGTATTTGTTTGTTAAATTTACATTATTTTTAAAGCTTTGAAATGAAGACTTTAAATGCTAAACAGCATTATAAACCTAATTGAATAATCACACAACAGACTGTATCATCAAACTAAGTTTAATGAACAAAAACATTTTTTTACTTGCATTTTTCTGCAAACAGTTCTCTGCATTGCTAGCATGTTAGATAATATTGGGTCTGCACCTATTCTATGCATTTCAATCTGAAGTGATTAATAAGCAGTTAGGCACCCTCACCTCAAGCAGCTTGACAGGAAGATAATAGGGAAGTGGCTGCTAGATCTTGTTGCTTGAAAGCTGCTCGATAGCTAAGGTCTGTTCTGTGTACACAGATTAATTCCAGTCTGCTGAGTTGCATAACTTTGCTGCAACACAAGCGGACAGCTCCACCTACTGGCTATTTTAATTAGTTCAATGCTTTTCAATAACAGTCACATGACTGAAAAAAAAGGTTGCTATTCTGAAACGGCGCAAATTGAAACAGCGTAAACCGAGGGCCATCTTTATATATATATATATATATATATATATATATATATATATATATATATATTTGTTTAAAAAAAACATCAGATATATGTTGAAATATTTTATTATGAATAAATACAACATATTCCGTTATGTAAAGAACATTGGTATATGAAATATTCATATTTTCATGTTGGGTTTGCGCTAATGAGAATATGTCATGGTGTTTGCGTGAGAGAGTTGGTGTTAATTTTTTTACAACTTTTTTTCTCCATTGACTTATATCGGGGAATGCGAAAACGTGATCGCGATTTTTGAATTTCGACTTTAAGCACAATTTGGGTTAACGCTTGAGAAAAAACAGTTTGCTTTCAAGTTGGAATACGAGCACAATCTGACTAGCGCAAAATTGAAAGTTGCCATTATCAAGGCAAATGGAACATTTTTCGAAGAGTGCACCATTCAGAATCTCTCCTCTGTCTTCTTAGATCCCATGGATGGAAGATAATCTAGAGAGTTCTCTTGTATCAAGTACCAGGGTAGAATTCACGGGTACTATAATAGTCTCCATAGACATAAGAATATTTCTAACAGACCAGAGACGTTGCAAGCTAGCTTCAACATGTCTTGCCCTCCAGATCCCCTTAAGGCCATCTGTGGCTCAGTGTATGGAGGTGATTGGTCTTATGGTGTCCAGCATGGACATCATTTCCTTTGCCAGGTTTCACCTCAGACTGTTGCAACTGTGCATGCTGAAGTAGTGGAATGGCGATCATTCGGATCTGTCTCAACAGATTTCTCTGGACAACCGATCGAGAGAATCGCTCTCTTGGTGGTTTTGTCCGGATCATTTGTCCTGAGGAACATCCGTCTCAAGACCATCCTGGGTGATTGTGACTGCGGTTGCGAGTCTGTCAGGATAGGGAGCTATTTGGGGTGTCAGGAAGGCACAGGGCCTATGGTCTCAGGAGGTAAAGCTCCTTCCTGATCTCCTTTTGTATCTTTGGGCAATATACAATGCTCTGAAGGCTTGGCCTCTGCTGGGTTCGTCCCAGTTAATCAGATTCCAATCAGACAATATATCCTCGGTGGCTTAAATAAACCATCAGGGGGGAACGAGAAGCTCCCTAGTTATGAGGGAAGTATCTTGGATTCTGGTGTGGGGTAGACCCGCATTTGTTTGCAGTCATCGATCCACATTCCGGGTGTGGACAACTGGGAAGCAGATTTTTTCAGCAGACAATCCTTTCATCCGGGGGAATGGTCTCTCCATCCTGAGTGTTTGCGGAGATTTGTAAGAGGAAGATCTTATGACATCTCAATACCAAGCTACCCAGATATGGGTTGAGGTACAGGGATCCTCAGGTGGAGCTAACAGATGCATTAGCGGTGCCTTGGAGGTTCAATACGATTTATCCTTTCCAGCCATTACCACAACTTCTTAGTGTAGTGGCTCGAGTCAAGCAGGCGTCAGTGATACTGATTGCTCTGTCTTGGCCACAAAGGATATGGTTCACGAATCTAGAGGGGATGTCATCATCTCCGTGGAAGTTACCTTGTCACAGGAATCTGCTGACCAAGGTCTCTTTGTTCATCAATGTCTAGATTCTCTGAGGCTGACTGCGTGGAGATTGAACGCTTAGTCCTAGCCAAGAGAGGGTTTTCTGAGAGAGTAATTTTTACTCTCATTCAAGCTCGTATGCTGGTTTCTCGTCGCATCTATCATAAGGTGTGGAGGACCTACTTATTCTGTTCTCCAGGATGAACTGGAGAAGGGCTTTTCTGCAAGTCCCATGAAGGGACAGATTTCAGCCCTGCCTGTGTTGCTGCACTAGAGGTTCGCTGAGCTTCCAGATGTGCAGCCATTTGTTAAGGCTCTGCTGGGATCAGACCTGTGTTTAGATCTAAGGCTCCTCTTTGGAGTTTAAATCTTGTCCTTAAAGTTTTGCATCGGGCTCCGTTGGAGCCTATGCATGAAGTTGACATAAATCGTTGTCTTGGAAGGTTCCTTTTCTACTGGCTATTGCTTATGCGTGCAGAGTATTTGTGATTGCTTCCCTGCAATGCGTCCCTCCTTATCTGGCTTTTCATACTGATAAGCCTGTTCTACGAATCAAGTTAGGTTTTCTTCCTAAGGTTGGGTCAATTCACAACATCAATCAAGAGATTGTGGTTCCTTTCTTATGTCCTAATCCTTTTTCGTCGAAGGAACGTTTACAACGTATTTCTGGATGTGCCTTGAAGTTCTATCTTCGGGCCACGAAGGAATTTAGACAAACCTCTTTCTCTGTTTGTTCTCCTTTCCCGGAAGCGTAGGGGTCAGAGGGCCTCTTTGACTTCCTTATCTTTTTGACTGAGGAGTGTCATCCGTATAGCATAGAGACCGTGGGACATAAGCCTCCTCTTAGGATTACGGCTCATTCTATGAGAGCAGTGGTTTCCTCTTGGGCCTTCAAAAATGAGGCCTCTATGGATCAGATTTGTAAGGCGGCTACCTGGTTCTCCTTACATACTTTTCCAAATTTTACTAGTTTGATGTTTTTGCTTCTGCTGAAGCAGCCTTCGGGAGAAAGGTTTTGCAGGCTGTGGTGCCCTCAGATTAGGGTTCGCCTCTCCTTTTTCCCTCCTGTTAGCATTCCGTGTACTCTAGAGCTTGGGTATATGTTTCCCACAAGTAAGGAATACAGCTTTGGACTCTTCCCATATTAAGATGGAAAACATAAATTATGCTTACCTGATAATTTAATTTCCATCTGTATGGGAAGAGTCCACACCTCCTGTCCGTGTTCTCCGATGGGCGGCACTAAATTTAAATTTTTTTCTTCTGGCACCTTTTTCACCCTGATATTTCTCCTACTGTTCCTTGTTCCCTCTGCAGAATGACTGGGGTTATGAGGAAGTAGGGGAGGTATTTAAGCCTTTGGCTGGGGTGTCTTTGCCTTCTCCTGGTGGTCAGGTTCAGTATTTCCCACAAGTAAGGAATGCAGCTGTGGACTCTTATCATACAGATGGAAATGAAATTATCAGGTAAGCATAATTTATGTTTTATTATCTAAGCCCAGGGTCCAGATGTGTAGGGGGATTCTTTCTCTCTCTCTCTCTCTCTCTCTCTCTCTCTCTCTCTTTTATATACTAATGTTTTAATATTAAGATTGAAATGCATTTATTGTCACATCAAATTGTCATTGGTGTGCTTTGATGAACATTATCACCTCAATTTTTTTTCTGTGTATTGCTGTCTGTATTGTCCCCACAGCAATAAGTGATTTTGTAGAGATGTAGTTATATGAGAGCTGTCAGCTTTGTTTTGTTTGAAAAGCTGCCATTTTCCATTTTGTTCAGGTCCACACTATAGCTACAACTCCTCACCTTGTCACCTTAAGTCACACTAAATGATTAATCCGCTCAGAGAATTATTTGTTATAGAAATGTGCGGCAAGAGAAAAAAAAAAGCTAGCTTCAGAGCCAGCTAAAAGTGTGAGTGTAATGCAGTTATTGATTTGAAACTTTTTTTATGACTTTAGACTTTTTTTTTACCAGTTTAGTTGTATGACTGATGAAGAGACCTCAGTGTCTTGAAATCTTGCAATTGTATTCACTATTAGCTACCTATTAAAATACCAGGCAATCCTCCTCTGAACAAGGAACATGGCAACCCCAGACGATTGTTTCAGCCTTCTGTGGGCCTCGTCAGTGAGGTGCAGCTTGGTCATAATACAAACACATACAGAAACGGAAGTGCTCTACCAGGAACGAACAACAGCTCAATAGCTTGCTCTATGGCAAGTTACTACCTAGGAGCAGCCTTTTTAGCCCATTAGTTCATTTTTAAACAGATTTTAACTTTCCTGAAGTATATCAGTCTTATTCCGCCTAGTAAGGACAGTTCTCTCAAGCGCAACCTATAAATTTCAACTTGTAATATGTGCGCAATTTAGCATAGTCACAATATACATTGAAAGTATTAGTTGCGGTAGAGCAATGTTGGCTATGCTAACCCTTCTCTGGTAAATGGGATTTACCATGGACTTGTAATATGAAGCTGCACACTAAAATGTTAGCGCGGTCCAGCCATAGTACTTAATGCGACAGTGTCATAGGCTATCATTGCAACAAGAAAAAAGTAGATTACACTGCGCTGGGATAGTGGATACACTTATAAGCCAACGGGTTAAATGGAGATTCCCCTAACTCCAAACAAATAACTAGCACAAACACAGTGGTGTTCAAAGAACAACATTGTTAGACCTCTGGCGCTGCCGAGACAGCTAAAATAAGTGAGAGCAAATGAGACCAAAAATATATATCTAATTAGTCAGTATATATTCCAAAGACCATTAAGAAATAATAATTTATAATTTATCGGTAAAGAAGGCTCACCGGGAGAAATGAGTCATAAAATGGACACAAATTTATTAGAACTATCGCAAACAATTAAATCCCTTAATGCGCTGATCAGGCATTTAAACAGGTGTAGCAACAATTAATATAAAATAAAATAAATTTCCCTATACAATAAAATCTAGACAGAGCAATGGAAAATAAAAAAATATATGTTTAAAACTCGTGGAAAAAGGAGCCAGAATGGTGATCCCAGAGAAGCAGTCGAATTGGAAATCACGTCAGCTGGAGATAAGGACTGTCTAAAGCTGCAATGAGATCGAGACCCAGATCAAAGACAAGAAAAGAGCCACAAAATTATGGTGTTCACTTCTACTTACACCATAACAGTTCTCTGTAGTCTCCAGCTCTTTTTCTTTTCTCCTGGTGTTTAGTAGATGATTACCGCAGTCTCCCCTCTTCCAGGCAGTGCTTTATGATGAATCAATCAGGACTGCTCAAATAAATTCTTGTAGTCTCGGCCAGAAGCAGTTTCATTAGGAACACCTGGTTCACAAGTGTAAGTGGGCGGAGCAACGCCTTTCAGCCCGTTCTGGGCCTTTGTCAAAAGCCCAGAATGGGCTGAAACACGTTGCTCCATTGTTTACAATCAAAGAGCGTTTGATTGTAAACACTTTTAAACTGTGTCCTGATGGATTCACTACTTCCTTGTCTGATTGTCATTATGAAATCAGAGCTCTCAACCATCCTGGATATTGCTAGATTTTCACTGATTGGGAATGCTGCCCACTGCCCTCTGCCCTTTCCACAGATTCCTCTATCAGCACAAATGTCCTGATTCCAGCGTGAAAGCAGGGACTATCCTAGCTCCACCCATGCCACTCTAACTCCACCCATCTGCAAACCCAGCCCTCCTGTCAAAGCTTCAGACACAAAATGTCAGTGGTGCAATGAAAAAATTTCTAAAAGCAGATATCTACACAACTCAGAGCAATATAAGGGTTAAACCTGTAGTGCAACCCTCATAAAATAGGAGGGATGATGAATGTGGAATCTTGAATGATACAGGTTGCCTATCATTGCTTTATAGACTTAGTAGATGATTTTAATTTGTGCACTTTAGAGAGGTTTAATATAAATGAAGATGGTTAGCAAACAAAATTGACTATTTCAACTCAAGTATATATTTAGGGCATTTTTAGTGTATTTTTGAGTGTATAGCTTGTTTAACAATATATATATATGTTTTAAATCTATCTGATTATAGGAAATAATAGGCTATTAAGTGAATTTCAGTAAATGAGTCAGTATTGAAAGAAAAAAGATTCAGAGACACTAAAATAAATGATAAAGTTCAATCACAGCAATGAATGAGTCAGCGGTGTTTATTTCCAGACTAAAGCTTACATCACAATACAATTGTTAAACTAGTATTAAACATTTTGAGTAATGTTAAACAAGATTACAAGGTTTACAAGGTTAAAAGGATAGGAAAGTCAAAATTAAACTTGCATGATTCAGAGTATGTAATTTTAGACACTTTTGAATTCACTTCTATTTTCAAATGTGCTTCGTTCTCTTAGTATCCCTTGTTGAAAAAAAAATGCATATATCCTACACTAGTGGGAGCTGCTGCTAATTGGTGCCTCCACACATTTGTCTTGTGTGATTGGCTAACTACATGTGTTCAGCTAGCTGCCAGTAGTGCAATGCTGTTCCTTCAGCAAAGGATAACAATTGAATGAAGCAAATGTGATAATAGAAGTAAATTGGAAAGTGGTTTAAAATGGTATGTTCTATCCAAATCATGAAAGAAAATGTTTGGGTTTCCTGTCCCTTTAAGTAGAAGCATTTGTTTACATCAGATTCCCAGCATGTGTACAATGTCACTTTAAATGTTATTTTTTTATTTTTTTTATTGCCATAGTACAATTTTGAAAATATCAATCCCAGTTTGGCCAAGCACACACAATATTCTGTAACAGATTTGACTATTTGGTCCGGAATTTCTTTACGCCTCTGCTTGGCAGCAGACTCTATTTATTACAGGAAGTTGAAGCTTTAGGCAGATCTCTGATTAAAATGCATTTTGGATGCTAAAACATGATAATTTCCATTCTAGGCACCGAAACTGCTGTGTGATGTTTCATGGTATTACCCAAGGGCGAATCCAATGAACAAGAAAGAAAAATTATTTGTGATATATGATTTTATAGGGCAATATACTAAAACTGTAAAACAGACTTTTGACTTTTTTTTTTTTTTTTACTTCTGTATAGTGGATTTTTCAGCATAAGTACCCAATTTAGTTGTGGTTTCTCTATATATTGCTTGTGTAAACCGCATAAAAATACAAATGTGACAATTCCTTAAATTATATTATAGAAATATTAATATAAAAAATATCACGTCTGACAATATAAGAGTAGGGTGGGTAAATGTTTTGCAACATTTGAAAAATTAAACTAATTTTAACACATTTGTCAATTGGTTTTGAATTTGTAATGTTTGTACAACATTCTAATGCTATCTCTAAATGTAATATTCAATTCAAATTTTTGTAATATTATTTCTAATGCTCTCTTTAAATGCAATATTCAAATTATGTAATTTGAATCTATATATTTCTATCTATTATTTATCAATTTACTAAATTCCCTACCACATGAACTATTGAATTTCTGAATAGCATTTGTTAATTTGAATGTTACATTCAAAATTTCGAATGTGGAAATTCAATCTTATTATAAACATTCGAAAATGAAAGTAACATTTAAAAAACAGACATTACATTTAATTACCGAATTTTAATAGATTTTCCTTCTTATCAACATTCGATGGTCCAAAATGAAAGTTCACAGGACTATTTGTTCTACCAAACTAATTGCATTTACTGCATATTCACCCATCCCTAGTTAGGGCTAGAATCAAAGTATAACAAAACACATGCATAATACATTAAACTAAAGTATTTAGTTTAGCCTTTGTCAACTAATAAGAGGTAATATTTGTAATCATCATGTAAATCATGCACCTTTTTTTTTTTTTTACAAAAAAGCACTGTACATATATATATATATATATATATATATATATATATATATATACTAGTCCTAAAGCCCGTTCACATGGGCCATTTTTTGCAGTACAGCGGTCACACCCCTTGCGCTCTCTCCCTCCCCCTCTCTTTTGCTCTCTCTCTACCCCTCTCTTTTGAGCTCTCTCTCCCCCCTCTCTTTTGAGCTCTCTCTCTCCCCCCTCTCTTTTGCACTCTCTCACCCTCTCTTTTGCGCTCTCTCTCTCTCCCCTTCTCTTTTGCGCTCTCTCTCTCCCCCTCTCTTTTGTGCTCGCTCTCTCCCCCATCTCTTTTGCACTCTCTCTCTCCCTCATCTCTTTTGCACTCTCTCTCTACCATCTCTTTTGCTCTCTCTCTCTCCCTCATCTCTTTTGCGCTCTCCCCCCCTCTCTCCCCTCTCACTTCTGCGCTCTCTCTCTCCCCCCTCTTTTGCACTCTCTCTCCCCCCTCTCTTTTGCACTCTCTCTCTCCCTCATCTCTTTTGCACTCTCTCTCTACCATCTCTTTTGCTCTCTCTCTCTCCCCCTCTCTTTTGCGCTCTCTCTCCCCCCTCTCTTTTGCACTCTCTCTCCCCCCTCTCTTTTGCGCTCTCTCTCCCCCCTCTCTTTTGCTCTCTCTCTCTCCCCATCCTCTCTCTCTTTTTCCCCCTTCCTCTCTCTCTCCCCCCCCCCCTCCTCCCTGCTTCAGCACAAATTTTTTTAAATTTAATTTTTTTTTTTTATTGTTTTTTGGTTTCTGACTATCCACCTGCCTGCTACGCATATCACATGGTTGATACGTGATTGATACCTAGTGGGTCACAGATCATCTTAACCAATTGGCACAGCTCAGTGGGAACTGAAACTATTACCATTGGCGGATTTGGCGGCACATTGGCTACTGACTGCACGTGTAGTCTCCTTAATTGGCGCGTGACTGCACATGTAGTCAGTGAGTGGGACAGCAATGTGTTTGCAGCGCGGGCAGTAGTCAGTCAGACTCACAGAGCTCTGAGGGCGGCAGCTTAAACTCTGAGCTGAAGTCAGAAGTCAGTGGGGGTTTATTGCAGCTAGCTCCCAGTAGTGCCTTGCTTCTCCTGCTCTTGATATATGGATAGGAAGTGGAAGCTTAAAAATGCTTGATGATGAAATGTGAGTGTCTTTATCTAATATTACACCAAATATTCTGAAACTGTGTTCATCCCATCAACCTCATACATCCCATTAAAATAGTAAGTAGCTATTGGTGTTATTAAACTTTTTTTAATTCTTGCACATACATACTGTTACTTGTAAATACATTTAGTTATTATATAATTTATTTATGTGTCTGTATCTTTTAAAACAAGTTAGGTTAACCTCCTTTTTGCTAGTACAACTGAATTACTGTGTCGCGAAATGATGTAGGTCTACAAAGTGTGTCACCAACATGAAACGTTTGGAAAGCTCTGAGCTAGGGAGTAGGACTCAAAGGCCAGGTGTGTTTGTCCTCGTGCTGTCTCTACTGTGCATGACAGCTTCGGACAAACACACTTGGCCTTTTATATAATAGGATATATAAACACCCAAATGCAAATATATATATATATATATATATATATATATATATATATATATATATATATATACAGTATATATATATATATATATATATATATATATATATATATACATGTATATAAGTGCATTGGAGTCAAGTAGATAAAAACATGTAAAAACTTAATAAAGTGTTATACTGTGTATTTTCTGTAAATATTTCACATTCCAATGTTCTTCACATAAGGGAATATGTTCTATGTATTTGTAAATAGATATTCCTATATATATATATATATATATATATATATATATATATATATATATATATATATATATATACAGTATATGTATATATACCAATATATAATTATAATTATATATATATACTGTATATATATATATATAGGTATAAATATATATTTGTGCAAAAAAAACATCATATAAATGTAGAAATATGTACATATGAATAAATAGAACATATTCTGCTATGTGAAGAATGGAATGTGGAATATTCATATTTTTATGTTGTGTTAGCGTACCTGAGAATATGGGATCAGGTTTGCGCAAGAGTAGGTGTTTTTACTCACTTTATTTTTGCTCCATTGACTTTTATGGTGGAATAGGTTATTACACAGCTTTTTACATGCATCAGTTTAGAGCACGAGCGAAAACACTTTACTTTCAACTCATAATACCAGCGCAACCCAACAAGTGCAAACAGCTTACTTCTAGCACAGTTAATGCTCGAGCGGAAGCGTTAAATGATGCTTAAATTGTTATCTGTCCCTATATTATTACTGTCTACACACTGCTTAACTGGCTTGTACCTGTATTGTAGTTTGTGACATTTTAATAAAGTTTTTAAAACATAGAAATAGGAAAATGCATCTATTGTTCAACCTACCATAACATTATGCGTTGTTTTTGTTACAGGATATTTGGTCAATGTAGACCAGTAGGTATCATGATATTCGTGCATAAATATTTTTTATTATAGAAACTCTCTGTAAAAATCAATTTAAATGCTATTGTTAGATCTATTTGACTTGTAGATTTTTAAAGGGATATGAAACCCAAACAGTTTTCTTTTTTGATGCCGACAGAGCATATAATTTTAAAAAAGTTTTTAGATTTCTTCTATTACTAAAGTTTCTTTGTTCCCAAAGATGTTGAACACCTAGGAAGGTGTCTGGAGCACTATGTGGCAGGAAGTAGTGAAATATCTTGCGCTCTTGAAAATGGATAACTTGCAAAACTGTTGCCATATAGTGGTCCAGACATGTGCACACTCCTGAGCTTATGTCCTTGCTTTTCAGCAAAAGATAACAAGAGAACAAATACAATTTAATAATAGAAGTAAATTGGAAAGTTGTTTAAAACGATATGAATCAAAGTCCTTAAAGACAGCAGCACTCACCACTCCAAAGTTCATAGATTTATTGAGACACCAAGGAGCACAAAATAGACAACGTTTCGGACCTCTAGTCCTTAGTCATGTCAGTACAAATAATGAAAAAACATCACTCTTATATAAGGGCAGGTAAATAAAACCACGCCCCTTTACAACACCCCTGTGTAATATAAACAATAAGGCTCCACACCCCCACTAAATTGGTGAAATCATTCCTATTTCCATTTATGTCTAAATATCTATATATCAAAATAATATTTCATCGAAATTAATTTACATTACAATAAAAATACACATAAGGTAAAGATCATACATAGGGGCCGATTTATCATTGTCTGTCCAACATAGGGTTGCCAGGTGTCCGGTATTAGACCGAACTGTCCGGTATTTCAGGCTTCTGCCCGGTAATTCTATTTTTATAAAACCGGACATAGCCTTAGGTAGTTTGCTTTTGAATTTTTTTATTTTTTAGCTTTTGAACATTTTTATTTATTTATATTTTTTACTATTTAAGCCCATTAGCCCAGCCCTAGCAGTGGCAGCCGCTGAGCCGCCTGCAACCCGTGTGCACTCATCATCTAACAGGCTCCGCTCAGCTGATCCTGATGTGCAGTTCCCACAGCCTACGCCGTGCGTGCTGCCGCCGGCTGCTGTATTGTGAGACTGTCGGACTTCACGTGATCGCTCGCGTGACGTCACAACAGCAAGACACTGTCTATGTCTACAGTCAGTTACAGAAATTCTTTTATACTGCAGAGCGGGACCTTGTCACAGGACTTAACATGATCTCAGATAAGTAAACCTCTTTAAATGTGTCATCTTACTACAGGGAAGCCTATTCCTGAAGCTGTAGGGAGGGGATTATGTTTGCACACATTTATATAAAATACACAATCTGGTTAGAAGTGCTGCAAATCTGGAGAAACGGTGATTAAAAGAACATTACAGTCAATGTTTTTTGTATATGCACAGTAAATATTAACATTTAAAGAGACATTTAATGCAGAAATTACTTGCTCTAACTCATTAGCCTATGTAAGTTTTACATGACTGATCTGTAAGGTAATAAGTAGGTTATCTTGATTAGTTGGACCCAATATCACAAGAGATGAATTGCAGGCAGAAGATTGGCGCAGTTAGAAGTCAGGTGCAGGCTGAAGTCAGCTGCAGGCTCAAGTCAGGAGCAGTAGCAAAATAAGAGTACAAGGAATGTGCAGGAAAGAGGTCAGGAGGCAAGCTGAAGTCAGGAGCAGGCAGAAGATAGGCGCAGATTGAAGTCAGGTGCAGCCTGGCTGGAGTCAGGAGCAGGCAGAAGTCAGGAGCAGTAGCAAAATCAGAGTACAAAGAATGTGCAGGAGAGAGGTCAGGAGGCAAGCTGAAGTCAGGAGCAGGTAGAAGTTAGGCCCAGGTAGAAGTCAGGAGCAGGCAGAAGATAGGTACAGGTAGTAGTCAGGAGCAGTAGCAAAATCATAGTACAAAGAATGTGCAAGAGGGAGGACAGGAGGCAAGCTGAAGCCAGGAACCATAATATTCAATATTAACCAGGCCATAATACACACACACACACACACATATATATATATATATATATATATATATATATATATATATATATATATATATATATATATATATACAGGGAGTGCAGAATTATTAGGCAAATTAGTATTTTGACCACATCATCCTCTTTATGCATGTTGTCTTACTCCAAGCTGTATAGGCTCGAAAGCCTACTACCAATTAAGCATATTAGGTGATGTGCATCTATGTAATGAGAAGGGGTGTGGTCTAATGACATCAACACCCTATATCAGGTGTGCATAATTATTAGGCAACTTCCTTTCCTTTGGCAAAATGGGTCAAAAGAAGGACTTGACAGGCTCAGAAAAGTCAAAAATAGTGAGATATCTTGCAGAGGGATGCAGCACTCTTAAAATTGCAAAGCTTCTGAAGCGTGATCATCGAACAATCAAGCGTTTCATTCAAAATAGTCAACAGGGTCGCAAGAAGCGTGTGGAAAAACCAAGGCGCAAAATAACTGCCCATGAACTGAGAAAAGTCAAGCGTGCAGCTGCCAAGATGCCACTTGCCACCAGTTTGGCCATATTTCAGAGCTGCAACATCACTGGAGTGCCCAAAAGCACAAGGTGTGCAATACTCAGAGACATGGCCAAGGTAAGAAAGGCTGAAAGACGACCACCACTGAACAAGACACACAAGCTGAAACGTCAAGACTGGGCCAAGAAATATCTAAAGACTGATTTTTCTAAGGTTTTATGGACTGATGAAATGAGAGTGAGTCTTGATGGGCCAGATGGATGGGCCCGTGGCTGGATTGGTAAAGGGCAGAGAGCTCCAGTCCGACTCAGACGCCAGCAAGGTGGAGGTGGAGTACTGGTTTGGGCTGGTATCATCAAAGATGAGCTTGTGGGGCCTTTTCGGGTTGAGGATGGAGTCAAGCTCAACTCCCAGTCCTACTGCCAGTTTCTGGAAGACACCTTCTTCAAGCAGTGGTACAGGAAGAAGTCTGCATCCTTCAAGAAAAACATGATTTTCATGCAGGACAATGCTCCATCACACGCGTCCAAGTACTCCACAGCGTGGCTGGCAAGAAAGGGTATAAAAGAAGAAAATCTAATGACATGGCCTCCTTGTTCACCTGATCTGAACCCCATTGAGAACCTGTGGTCCATCATCAAATGTGAGATTTACAAGGAGGGAAAACAGTACACCTCTCTGAACAGTGTCTGGGAGGCTGTGGTTGCTGCTGCACGCAATGTTGATGGTGAACAGATCAAAACACTGACAGAATCCATGGATGGCAGGCTTTTGAGTGTCCTTGCAAAGAAAGGTGGCTATATTGGTCACTGATTTGTTTTTGTTTTGTTTTTGAATGTCAGAAATGTATATTTGTGAATGTTGAGATGTTATATTGGTTTCACTGGTAAAAATAAATAATTGAAATGGGTATATATTTGTTTTTTGTTAAGTTGCCTAATAATTATGCACAGTAATAGTCACCTGCACACACAGATATCCCCCTAAAATAGCTAAAACTAAAAACAAACTAAAAACTACTTCCAAAAATATTCAGCTTTGATATTAATGAGTTTTTTGGGTTCATTGAGAACATGGTTGTTGTTCAATAATAAAATTAATCCTCAAAAATACAACTTGCCTAATAATTCTGCACTCCCTGTATATATATATATATAAAACATGTATATATACATATACACACACATTATATGTATATATATATATATATACACTTATTATATTTTTTTTACACATACAACCCCCCCCCCCCCCCCCCGCTTATCTGTCGCTTATCTTATTTTTGTCTCAGACACCTGGCAACCCTAGTCCAACATGATACTCTGTAGCGTATCATGTCCGACAGACATCGCTGAATGCCGACAGCATACGCTGTCAGTATTTAACATTACACAAGCAGTTCTGGTGAACTGCTTGTGCAATTTCGCCCCCTGCAGGGGGTGTCAATCAACCCGATCGGGCGGATTGCAGACCGCAGCGTCAGAGGCAGCGGACCAGTTATGCTCTCCGCATTCAGTGATTTCTGTCGGACCTGATCCGCACTGTCGGATTAGGTCCGACAGACATTTGATAAATAGGCCTCTATGTTTGAGACTATGGGCATATTTAAAGGGACATTAAACACTTTGAAATGGTAATATAAAATGATAAATTGTAGATATAAAACAACTCTGCAATATACTTTCATTATTTATTTTGTCCTCTTTGCCTGTAATTCCATTCTGAAATTGTGAGCTTTTCAGTTCCTGTTAGAAATGGAAGTGCAGAACACTGTTAAATCCAGCCCAACCATTGGCTGCACACTCTAGTGAGCTATTTATAACTGTCCCTAATTGGTCACAGCAGAGAAGGTAACACAAGTTACAACATGGCAGCTCCCAGTGTTTTATAGACACTAAAACTTTACACTTATATTGTCACTAATGAAACTTTAAAAAATATATACATCTACATATTAGTCATGGGCTAATCTTTTCTTTGAATGCATCATTCTATATAGCATTTATTTAGTGTTTAATGTCCCTTTAACAATGTGGGCGAGCGGACATGATACAAAGTAGCGTATCATGTCCGCTGCACATCGCTGCCCATCGATAATTGCCGACAGCATACGTTGTCAGCATTTATCATTGCACCAGCAGTTCTTGTGAATTGCTGGTGCAATGCCGCCCCCTGCAGATTTGCGGCCAATTGGCCGCTAGCAAAGGGTGTCAATCAACTTGATCAAATTCAATCGGGTTAATTTCTGTCCGCCGCCTCAGAGCAGGCGGACAAGTTATGGAGCAGCGGTCTTTAGATCGCTGCTTCATAACTTCTTGATAACTTCTGTTTCCGGCAAGCCTCCATACAGTGCTTGATAAATATGCCCTCTTGTGGGGAGTCTCTGACAGATTTCAACTCTCATATCTGTTGTGCTGTTCCTTTTCTGCTTTGTGCTCTGTCTGAATCACAGAGAAAAAATGTTGGGTTTAATGTCCCTTTAAATTAGAGGAAACTCCTTCAGACTTTGTTCTTGGTCAAATTAATCCTACACTTATTCACACCATATAAAACACACATCTCTGCCAACTGCCAAGTGACCAAATGAACACTCAGCAGTCAAATGGCAAACAGTCACTTGTTTCTTTGATTGACCTAAATAGAGCTTGTGGGAGTGGAAGAAAATGAAGGAAATTAATGGATCAACCTTAGATGTGCCAAAAGAAATTATTTATATTGTTAATCCTTGGTTATTAAGTAGCCATTCCGTTTCTGCAGTTAAATGAAAGGGCAATTATCTGAATAATATATTGCCATTAGTTCACAGCTTCCTATCTGACTTAGAATACAATGAATTACCATTTTAGTGGAAGTTACAGCTGAGTAAATACAGGTAGCGGTGTATATGTCTATGTCCAAAGCTTCTTTCTTAATGTGGTTATAAACTAATTCTTTGAAGCGTTTAGTATATAATTGCATTTGTGTTTTACGTGGATTGTGACAGACAGAATGGGCTAGATATATAGAATTTCTTAATTACATTTTAATAATATTAAAAAGAGAAATTAAACAAGAACACAAGAATACTTTTGTGTAAAACAAAAAAAACACATTTTTGAAATTCTAATGCAAAAATTACATAATCTAATTATCTGGAGCATATACTATTTCAACACTCACCCTAGTCAACTATTGGCTATATTTAGCGCACTCTATACTTTCAATAGAAAATGCAATTCAGTCATAGGCCCCCATTTATCAAGATCCAAATGGAGCTTGTGGGTCCGTGTTTCTGGTGAGTCTTCAGACTCGCCAGAAACAGCAGTTATGAAGCAGTGGTCTAAAGACCGCTGCTCCATAACCCTGTCTGCCTGCTCTGATGAAGCGGACAGGAATCGCCGGAAATCAACCCGATCGAGTACAATCGGGTTGATTGACAGCCCCCTGCTGGTGGCCGATTGGCCGCAAGTCTGCAGGGGGCAGCGTTGCACCAGCAGCTCTTGTGAGCTGCTGGTGCAATGCTGAATACGGAGAGCATATTGCTCTCTGCATTCAGCAAGGTCTTGCGGACCTGATCCGCACTGTCGGATCAGGTCCGCAAGACCTTTGATAAATAGGCCCCATAGCCATTTCACGCAAGTCTTAGTTTAGTTTTGCACTGGCCCTCAATCCAAAATACCACTTTCTGTTTTAGCACATTTGAAAACCTAGTATTAAAGTTTATTGCTTGCTATTGCCCTTTCAAAAGCACCTTCAAATGCTAAAAAATAAATTAATTAAGACAATAGATGGAGAACAAAGGATTAGTAAGAAAATTAGGTTTGAGGTGTTGGGGAAGGGGTATAGGGACAAGTAATATGTGTGTGTATGTGTGTGTATGTATGTATATTTTTATATTGGCTGATTTGAATTTGAAAATGAAAATCAGCCAATAGGAATGCTATATAAAGAGGGTACCTTGCATTCAAAATACAGTGTGCTGAGGGTGACCACATGAAGAGGATGTCGGGATGGAAGATCCAAAGATAAGAAGGAAAGAAGATGGCTAAAGATAGAAGACCGCTGCTGGTATGAAGATGGGGCACCGCCGCCGGGATGAAAGTATGGTGAGTGTCATCTTTGGGGTTCAGTGATATCACTCCTGCCCAGCAGGAGGCGGCGAAGAGCACCACAGCAAAGCTGTTAAATATCACCTCCCTTCCCTCCAACCCCAGTCATTCTCTTTGCCTATGTTAGAGCAAGAAAGTGGTAAAGTTAGGTGTTGGAAAAAAAGATTCTTCAAGCAAGATTTTATTATTTTTCAGCCGTGCAAGATTGATCTGCTTTGTCCTAGGTTGTAGCCGTAGTCCAGTAATCAGTCTCTGTGGTGGCTTTCCAGCAATGGGAACTTGTGGGGTACAATCCTCACTGTGCCTCCCATGTATTAACGCCTCCCTTGTATTAATCCCATGTATTAATGCTGCCCTATCCGTGCAAGCCTGAGTAAGATTACCCAGTATTTGTTTTTATCCACAGGTCCATGTGAGGGAACTGGCCTCTCAAACTTACGCCTAGATTTATAGTTTTGTCGGTAACGACCCGCACCTTTTAAATACCGCTGGTATTTAGAGTTCACAGAATGGCTGCGTTAGGCTCCAAAAAGGGAGCGTAGAGCATAATTTACCTCCACTGCAACTCTCAATACCAGCGGTGCTTACGGACGTGGCCAGCTTCAAAAACGTGCTCGTGCACGATTCCCCCATAGGAAACAATGGGGCAGTTTGAGCCAAAAAAAAACCTAACACCTGCAAAAAAGCAGCGTTAAGATCCTAACGCAGCCCCATTGTTTCCTATGGGGAAACACTTCCTAAGTCTGCACCTAACACCCTAACATGTACCCCGAGTCTAAACACCCCTAACCTTACACTTATTAACCCCTAATCTGCCGCCCCCGCTATCGCTGACACCTGCATATTTTTTTAACCCCTAATCTGCCGCTCCGTACACCCCCGCAACCTACGTTATCCCTATGTACCCCTAATCTGCTGCCCCTAACACCGCCGACCCCTATATTATATTTATTAACCCCTAATCTGCCGCCCCCAATGCCGCCTCCACCTACCTACAATAATTAACTCCTAATCTGCCGACCGGACCTCACCGCTACTATAATAAATGTATTAACCCCTAATCCGCCTCACTAACCCTATAATAAATAGTATGAACCCCTAATCTACCCTCCGTAACATCGCTGACACCTAACTTCAAGTATTAACCCCTAATCTGCCGACCGGACCTCACCACTACTCTATTAAATTTATTAACCCCTAAAGCTAAGTCTAACCCTAACATTAACACCCCCCCTAAGTTAAATATAATTGAAATCTAACTAAATAAATTAACTCTTATTAAATAAATTATTCCTATTTAAAGCTAAATACTTACCTGTAAAATAAACCCTAATATAGCTACAATATAAATTATAATTATATTGTAGCTATTTTAGGGTTTATATTTATTTTACAGGCAACTTTGTATTTATTTTAACCAGGTACAATAGCTATTAAATAGTTAAGAACTATTTAATAGCTACCTAGTTAAAATAATTACAAAATTACCTGTAAAATAAATCCTAACCTAAGTTACAATTAAACCTAACACTACACTATCAATAAATTAATTACATAAAATACCTACAAATAAATACAATTAAATAAACTAACTAAAGTACAAAAAATAAAAAAAGCTAAGTTACAAAAAATAAAAAAATTAATTACAAACATAATAAAAATATTACAACAATTTTAAGCAAATTACACCTACTCTAAGCCCCCTAATAAAATAACAAAGCCCCCAAAATAAAAAAATGCCCTACCCTATTCTAAAATTAAAATAGAAAAGCTCTTTTACCTTACCAGCCCCCCTTAAAAGGGCCCTTTGTGGGGCATGCCCCAAAGAATTCAGCTCTTTTGCCTGTAAAAAAAAAAAGATACAATACCCCCCCAACATTACAACCCACCACCCACATACCCCTAATCTAACCCAAACCCCCCATAAATAAACCTAACACTAAGCCCCTGAAGAT
Organism: Bombina bombina; assembly: GCF_027579735.1. Taxonomy (NCBI): domain Eukaryota; kingdom Metazoa; phylum Chordata; class Amphibia; order Anura; family Bombinatoridae; genus Bombina; species Bombina bombina. Next base: position 277,245,157 of record NC_069501.1, read on the forward strand.
CTCCCTACCTTGTCTTCACCACACCGGGTCCCGATCGGTCCAGAAGAGCCTCCGAAGTCTTGATCCAAGCCCAAGCGCAGGCTGAAGAGTGACGTCCATCCTCCGGCTGAAGTCTTGATCCAAGCGGCGGCTGAAGAATTCCATCTTCGGGCAGAAGAGTAGATCCGGACCGGCAAACATCTTCATCCAAGCCGCATCTTCTATGTTCTTCCATCCGATGACGAGCGGCTCCATCTTGAAGACCTCCAGCGCGGATCCATCCTCTTCTTCCGATGACTAGACGACGAATGAAGGTTCCTTTAAGGGATGTCATCCAAGATGGCGTCCCTCGAATTCCGATTGGCTGATAGGATTCTATCAGCCAATCGGAATTAAGGTAGGAAAATTCTGATTGGCTGATGGAATCAGCCAATCAGATTCAAGTTCAATCCGATTGGCTGATCCAATCAGCCAATCAGATTGAGCTCGCATTCTATTGGCTGATTGGAACAGCCAATAGAATGCAAGCTCAATCTGCCGTGCTGCCTGGCAGAAGTCTTAAGGTAAGTGCTAACTTTATTTTTTTCTGGGACACATTGCAGAAAAAAATAGATGGCACTTTAAAATACATTTGTGGGACATGACACATTCGCCTATTGCTAGGGGGATCGTTTATTAATGGCAGCAATAGCAGGCACTGTGGACGAGGAGACTCTTGGCTCAGTAGGTGGTGGTGTTGTTTTTACTTTACTCCCGACGGCTGTAGAAATACATTTAGCCGAACGGGAGGTTAATGTTGTAACGCCCACGATGGGCGTAGTTAGCTAAGGTGGCAGTTTCTATTGTGCCCCCTTTTCCCCTCTTACACTTCCTGTGTTCCGGAGTGGGGAAACAGCTGCGTCACAGATATAGCAGTGTTGCGGTTAGCGGACCACAATCTACTGAAACAAAGGTTGAGTCCGGTTTATCTAACAGAATAGTACACTCCGTTTGCAGTCAGGCAGGTAAGCACTTTATTGTTTTAATTAAAGCAGAAAAATAAAGCAGTTTATTTTTAAATTTTAAAGGTGCAGTAACGTTTTTTGGGGGGGTATTTCCTGAATAAAATATCAGTTTATTTATCTTTTTATTCTGTTTATTGGTGAATAAAGATGGACCAAGAGACCCTGCAAGATGTTACATGTTCTTTATGTTTTGATGCTAATGTGGAACCACCAATCCCATTCTGTTCCTCATGTATTGAGAGAACTTTACATTACAGGGATAGACTTTTTCCTGAGCCAATATTGTCTAAGGCGGATGCTGTTCAGGAGTCTTCTGACAATGTTCAAGATATACCACAGCTTTCTCCTCAAGCTTCCCAAAATTTAGCGTCCATACAGCCAGTGCCCTGCACTTCCTCTATTACTCCACCTGGAGTCACTTTGCAAAACATCGCTTCCTTAATGTCCTCAGCGGTATCTGATGCATTGTCTGCTTTTCCCATGCTGCAGGAAAAGTGTACGAGGAAATGTAAACAATCAGTGAGTAAGGTTGCTGAAACAATAGTGGCTATTCCGAATGTCCCTTCCCAGAAATCTTTGGAGGAAGATACTTCGGTAGCATCTTAGGGTGAAATCTCAGACTCAGACAGTGTAATTCCTTTGGCTGATACTGAAGTTGTTTCTTTCAGGTTTAAGCTTGAACACCTTCGTTTGTTACTTAAGGAGGTTTTAGCTACCCTAGACGACTCCGACACTACTGTCGTAGTCAATCCTAAGAAGTCTAGTAACCTAAACAAGTATTTTGATATATCTTCCATGGTGGAGGTTTTTCCTGTACCAGATCGTGCTACAGAGATTATTGCTTGGGAATGGGAGAGACTGGGTATCCCTTTCTTTCATGTAATTAGCAAGAGTCCATGAGCTAGTGACGTATGGGATATACATTCCTACCAGGAGGGGCAAAGTTTCCCAAACCTCAAAATGCCTATAAATACACCCCTCACCACACCCACAATTCAGTTTTACAAACTTTGCCTCCTATGGAGGTGGTGAAGTAAGTTTGTGCTAGATTCTACGTTGATATGCGCTCCGCAGCAAGTTGGAGCCCGGTTTTCCTCTCAGCGTGCAGTGAATGTCAGAGTGATGTGAGGAGAGTATTGCCTATTTGAATGCAGTGATCTCCTTCTACGGGGTCTATTTCATAGGTTCTCTTTTATCGGTCGTAGAGATTCATCTCTTACCTCCCTTTTCAGATCGACGATATACTCTTATTTATATACCATTACCTCTGCTGATTTTCGTTTCAGTACTGGTTTGGCTTTCTACAAACATGTAGATGAGTGTCCTGGGGTAAGTAAATCTTATTTTCTGTGACACTCTAAGCTATGGTTGGGCACTTTATTTATAAAGTTCTAAATATATGTATTCAAACATTTATTTGCCTTGACTCAGGATGTTCAACATTCCTTATTTTCAGACAGTCAGTTTCATATTTGGGATAATGCATTTGAATCAATTTTTTTCTTACCTTAAAATTTGACTCTTTTTTCCCTGTGGGCTGTTAGGCTCGCGGGGGCTGAAAATGCTTCATTTTATTGCGTCATTCTTGGCGCGGACTTTTTTGGCGCAAAAAATCTTTTCTGTTTCCGGCGTCATACGTGTCGCCGGAAGTTGCGTCATTTTTTGACGTCCTTTTGCGCCAAAAATGTCGGCGTTCCGGATGTGGCGTCATTTTTGGCGCCAAAAAGCATTTAGGCGCCAAATAATGTGGGCGTCTTATTTGGCGCCAAAAAATATGGGCGTCGCTTTTGTCTCCACATTATTTCAGTCTCATTTTTTCTTTGCTTCTGGTTACTAGAAGCTTGTTTATTGGCATTTTTTCCCATTCCTGAAACTGTCATTTAAGGAATTTGATCAATTTTGCTTTATATGTTGTTTTTTCTCTTACATATTGCAAGATGTCTCACGTTGCATCTGAGTCAGAAGATACTTCAGGAAAATCGCTGTCTAGTGCTGGAACTACCAAAGCTAAGTGTATCTGCTGTAAACTTTTGGTAGCTATTCCTCCGGCTGTTGTTTGTATTAATTGTCATGACAAACTTGTTAAAGCAGATAATATTTCCTTTAGTAATGTACCATTGCCTGTTGCAGTTCCTTCAACATCTAAGGTGCAGAATGTTCCTGATAACATAAGAGATTTTGTTTCTGAATCCATCAAGAAGGCTATGTCTGTTATTTCTCCTTCTAGTAAACATAAAAAATCTTTTAAAACTTCTCTCTCTACAGATGAATTTTTAAATGAACATCATCATTCTGATTCTGATGACTCTTCTGGTTCAGAGGATTCTGTCTCAGAGATTGATGCTGATAAATCTTCATATTTATTTAAAATGGAATTTATTCATTCTTTACTTAAAGAAGTACTAATTGCTTTAGAAATAGAGGATTCTGGTCCTCTTGATACTAATTCTAAACGTTTAGATAAGGTATTTAAATCTCCAGTGGTTATTCCAGAAGTTTTTCCTGTTCCTAATGCTATTTCTGAAGTAATTTCCAGAGAATGGGATAAATTGGGTAATTCATTTACTCCTTCTAAACGTTTTAAGCAATTATATCCTGTGCCGTCTGACAGATTAGAATTTTGGGACTATTTCTACCCTTGCTAAACGTACTACTATTCCTACGTCGGATGGTACTTCGTTTAAAGATCCTTTAGATATGAAAATTTAATCCTTTCTAAGAAAAGCTTATCTGTGTTCAGGTAATCTTCTTAGACCTGCTATATCATTGGCTGATGTTGCTGCAGCTTCAACTTTTTGGTTGGAGACTTTAGCGCAACAAGTAACAGATCATGATTCTCATAATATTATTATTCTTCTTCAGCATGCTAATAATTTTATCTGTGATGCCATCTTTGTTATTATCAGAGTTGATGTCAGGTTTATGTCTCTAGCTATTCTAGCTAGAAGAGCTTTATGGCTTAAAACTTGGAATGCTGATATGGCTTCTAAATCAACTCTACTTTCCATTTCTTTCCAGGGTAACAAATTATTTGGTTCTCAGTTGGATTCTATTATCTCAACTGTTACTGGTGGGAAAGGAACTTTTTTACCACAGGATAAAAAATCTAAGGGTAAAAACAGGGCTAATAATCGTTTTCGTTCCTTTCGTTTCAACAAAGAACAAAAGCCTGATCCTTCATCCTCAGGAGCAGTTTCAGTTTGGAAACCATCTCCAGTCTGGAATAAATCCAAGCCTTCTAGAAAGTCAAAGCGTGCTTCTAAGTCCACATGAAGGTGCGGCCCTCATTCCAGCTCAGCTGGTAGGGGGCAGGTTACGTTTTTTCAAAGAAATTTGGATCAATTCTGTTCACAATCTTTGGATTCAGAACATTGTTTCAGAAGGGTACAGAATTGGTTTCAAGATGAGACCTCCTGCAAAGTGATTTTTTCTTTCCCGTGTCCCAGTAAATCCAGTGAAAGCTCAAGCATTTCTGAATTGTGTTTCAGATCTAGAGTTGGCTGGAGTAATTATGCCAGTTCCAGTTCTGGAACAGGGGATGGAGTTTTATTCAAATCTCTTCATTGTACCAAAGAAGGAGAATTCCTTCAGACCAGTTCTGGATCTAAAAATATTGAATCGTTATGTAAGGATACCAACATTCAAAATGGTAACTGTAAGGACTATCTTGCCTTTTGTTCAGCAAGGGCATTATATGTCCACAATAGATTTACAGGATGCATATCTGCATATTCCGATTCATCCGGATCATTATCAGTTCCTGAGATTCTCTTTTCTGGACAAGCATTACCAGTTTGTGGCTCTGCCGTTTGGCCTAGCTACAGCTCCAAGAATTTTTACAAAGGTTCTCGGTGCCCTTCTGTCTGTAATCAGAGAACAGGGTATTGTGGTATTTCCTTATTTGGACGATATCTTGGTACTTGCTCAGTCTTTACATTTAGCAGAATCTCATACGAATCGACTTGTGTTGTTTCTTCAAGATCATGGTTGGAGGATCAATTCACCAAAAAGTTCATTGATTCCTCAGACAAGGGTAACCTTCCTGGGTTTCCAGATAGATTCAGTGTCCATGACTCTGTCTTTAACAGACAAGAGACGTCTAAAATTGATTTCGGCTTGTCGAAACCTTCAGTCACAATCATTCCCTTCGGTAGCCTTATGCATGGAAATTCTAGGTCTTATGACTGCTGCATCGGACGCGATCCCCTTTGCTCGTTTTCACATGCGACCTCTTCAGCTCTGTATGCTGAATCAATGGTGCAAGGATTACACAAAGATATCTCAATTAATATCTTTAAAACCGATTGTACGACACTCTCTAACGTGGTGGACAGATCACCATCGTTTAATTCAGGGGGCTTCTTTTGTGCTTCCGACCTGGACTGTAATTTCAACAGATGCAAGTCTCACAGGTTGGGGAGCTGTGTGGGGATCTCTGACAGCACAAGGAGTTTGGGAATCTCAGGAGGTGAGATTACCGATCAATATTTTGGAACTCCGTGCAATTTTCAGAGCTCTTCAGTTTTGGCCTCTTCTGAAGAGAGAATCGTTCATTTGTTTTCAGACAGACAATATCACTACTGTGGCATACATCAATCATCAAGGAGGGACTCACAGTCCTCTGGCTATGAAAGAAGTATCTCGAATTCTGGTTTGGGCGGAATCCAGCTCCTGTCTAATATCTGCGGTTCATATCCCAGGTATAGACAATTGGGAAGCGGATTATCTCAGTCGCCAAACGTTGCATCCGGGCGAATGGTCTCTTCACCCAGAGGTATTTCTTCAGATTGTTCAAATGTGGGAGCTTCCAGAAATAGATCTGATGGCGTCTCATCTAAACAAGAAACTTCCCAGGTAGCTGTCCAGATCCCGGGATCCTCAGGCGGAAGCAGTGGATGCATTATCACTTCCTTGGAAGTATCATCCTGCTTATATCTTTCCGCCTCTAGTTCTTCTTCCAAGAGTAATCTCCAAGATTCTGAAGGAATGCTCGTTTGTTCTGCTGGTAGCTCCGGCATGGCCTCACAGGTTTTGGTATGCGGATCTTGTCCGGATGGCCTCTTGCCATCCGTGGACTCTTCCGCTACGACCAGACCTTCTGAAGCAAGGTCCTTTTTTCCATCAGGATCTCAAATCCTTAAATTTAAAGGTATGGAGATTGAACGCTTGATTCTTGGTCAAAGAGGTTTCTCTGACTCTGTGATTAATACTATGTTACAGGCTCGTAAATCTGTATCCAGAGAGATATATTATAGAGTCTGGAATACTTATATTTCTTGGTGTATTTCTCATCATTTTTCTTGGCATTCTTTTAGAATTCCGAGAATTTTACAGTTTCTTCAGGATGGTTTAGATAAAGGTTTATCCGCAAGTTCTTTGAAAGGACAAATCTCTGCTCTTTCTGTTCTTTTTCACAGAAAGATTGCTAATCTTCCTGATATTCATTGTTTTGTACAAGCTTTGGTTCGTATAAAACCTGTCATTAAGTCAATTTCTCCTCCTTGGAGTTTGAATTTGGTTCTGGGGGCTCTTCAAGCTCCTCCGTTTGAACCTATGCATTCATTGGACATTAAATTACTTTCTTGGAAAGTTTTGTTCCTTTTGGCAATCTCTTCTGCCAGAAGAGTTTCTGAATTATCTGCTCTTTCTTGTGAGTCTCCTTTTCTGATTTTTCATCAGGATAAGGCAGTGTTGCGAACTTCTTTTGAATTTTTACCTAAAGTTGTGAATTCTAACAACATTAGTAGAGAAATTGTGGTTCCTTCATTATGTCCTAATCCTAAGAATTCTAAGGAGAAATCATTGCATTCTTTGGATGTTGTTAGAGCTTTGAAATATTATGTTGAAGCTACTAAGTCTTTCCGAAAGACTTCTAGTTTATTTGTTATCTTTTCCGGTTCTAGAAAAGGCCAGAAAGCTTCTGCCATTTCTTTGGCATCTTGGTTGAAATCTTTAATTCATCTTGCCTATGTTGAGTCGGGTAAAACTCCGCCTCAAAGGATTACAGCTCATTCTACTAGGTCAGTTTCTACTTCCTGGGCGTTTAGGAATGAAGCTTCGATTGATCAGATTTGCAAAGCAGCAACTTGGTCCTCTTTGCATACTTTTACTAAATTCTACCATTTTGATGTATTTTCTTCTTCTGAAGCAGTTTTTGGTAGAAAAGTACTTCAGGCAGTGGTTTCATTTTGAATCTTCTGTTTATGTTTTTCATTAAACTTTATTTTGGGTGTGGATTATTTTCAGCAGGAATTGGCTGTCTTTATTTTATCCCTCCCTCTCTAGTGACTCTTGCGTGGAAAGATCCACATCTTGGGTAATCATTATCCCATACGTCACTAGCTCATGGACTCTTGGTAATTACATGAAAGAAAACATAATTTATGTAAGAACTTACCTGATAAATTCATTTCTTTCATATTAGCAAGAGTCCATGAGGCCCGCCCTTTTTTTGGGGTGGTTATGATTTTTGTATAAAGCACAATTATTCCAATTCCTTATTTTATATGCTTTCGCACTTTTTTATCACCCCACTTCTTGGCTATTCGTTAAACTGAATTGTGGGTGTGGTGAGGGGTGTATTTATAGGCATTTTGAGGTTTGGGAAACTTTGCCCCTCCTGGTAGGAATGTATATCCCATACGTCACTAGCTCATGGACTCTTGCTAATATGAAAGAAATTAATTTATCAGGTAAGTTCTTACATAAATTATGTTTTTTCTCCATCCCTAATTTTAAAGAAGATGTTTCCTATAGCAGACTCTATCAAGGAGTCTTGGCAGATGGTACCCAAGGTGGAAGGGGCAATTTCCACGCTAGCTAATAAGACCACTATTTGTTCCTTTAAGGATCCTATGGACAAGAAATTAGAGGGGTTACTCAAGAAAATGTATGTACACCAGGGTTTACAATGGCAACCTGCGGTATGTATTGCTACCGTCACTAGTGCGGCAGCATACTGGTTTGATGCGTTGTCCAAGATAGGATCAAGGCCCTTAAGTTGGCCAATTCTTTTATTATGGATGCCTCCCTACAGGTTATTAAACTAGGAGCAAATATTTCTGTTCTGCTGTATTGGCTCGTAGAGCCTTATGGTTGAAATCCTGGTCTGCGGATGTGTCATCTAAGTTTAAGCATTTGGCGATCCCTTACAAGGAAAATACCTTGTTTGGGCCGGGTCTGGCTGAGATAATTTCCAACATTACAGGTGGAAAAGGTCATTTCCTCCCTCAGGATAAGAGGAATAAGCAGAAGGGACCTCAGAGTAATTTTTGTTCCTTTCGAAACTTCAAGGGTAAGTCTTCCTCTCCCTCTACAAAACAACAACAGTCCAAGCCTTCATGGAGGTCCAACCAGTCGTGGAACAAGGGAAAGCAAGCTAATAAGCCTGCCAATGACTCAAAGTCAGCATGAAGGGTCTGCCCCCGATCTGGGACCGATCTTGTGGGGGGCAGACTATCCTTCTTCGCTCAGGCCTGGGTTTGGGATGTTCAGGATCCCTGGGTGGTGGACATCGTGTCCCAGGTATACAAGCTAGAGTCCAGGGGCAGGTTTCTTCTCTCAAGATTATCTGTAGACCAAATAAAGAGAGAGGCGTTCTTACACTGTGTTCAAGATCTTTCCGACCTGGGAGGATAGTTCCTGTTCCAATGCAGGATCAGGGTCTGGGATTTTACTCCAATCTGTTCGTGGTTCCCAAAAAAAGAGGGAACCTTCAGACCAATTTTAGATCTCAAAAGTCTAAACAAATTCCTTAGAGTACCGTCCTTCAAGAAGGAAACTATTTGTTCCATTCTTCCCTTGGTTCAAGAGGGTCGATTTATGACAACAGTAGATTTAAAGGACGTGTACCTGCATGTTCTCATCCACAGGGACCATCACAAGTTTCTGAGGATTGCATTTCTAGACAAACACTTCCAGTTTGTGGCTCCTCCATTCGGCCTTGCCACAGCTCCCAGAATTTTCTCAAAGGTTCTGGGATCCCTGTTGGCGGTGCTCCGTTTGCAGGGCATTGCAGTGGCTCCTTATCTGGACGACATTCTGGTTCAGGCGCCATCCTTTCAACAAGCAAGATCCCACATGGAAATGTTGTTATCCTTCCTGCGATCTCATGGATGGAAGGTGATTTTGGAAAAAAGTTCCTTAGTTCCAACTACAAGGGTAGTTTTCTTGGGAACCATATTAGATTCCTTATCAATGAAAATTTTTCTGACAGAAGTCAGGAAATCAAAGATTTTCGATTCCTGTCTAGCACTTCAGTCCTCTCCTCGGCCATCAGTGGCTCAATGCATGGAGGTAATCGGTCTGATGGTAGCATCCATGGACATCCCGTTTGCCCGTTTCCACCTAAGGCCTCTTCAGTTGTGCATGCTCAGGCAGTGGAACGGAGATTATGTGGATCTGTCTCCACTAGTACTTCTGGAGCAGGAGACAAGGGATTCTCTTCTTTGGTGGTTGTCTCAGGAACATCTCTCCCAGGGAACCTGCTTCTGCAGACCCACCTGGGTGATTGTGACAACGGACGCCAGCCTACTGGGATGGGGAGCAGTCTGGGGCTCTCTAAAGACTCAGGGGACATGGACTCGGTCGGAGCCTGTTTTACCCATAAACATTCTGGAGCTCAGAGCAATCTTCAATGCTCTTCTGGCCTGGCCTCAGTTAGCTTTGGCCCGGTTTATCAGGTTCCAGTTGGACAACATAACTTCAGTGGCTTACATCAACCATCAGGGGGGAACTCAGAGTTCCTTGGTCATGGCAGAGGTAGCCAAGATAATTCAGTGGGCAGAGACACACAACTGCTGCCTGTCAGCGATACACATCCCAGGAATGGACAACTGGGAGGCGGGTTTTCTGAGCAGGCAGACCTTTAATCCGGGAGAGTGGGAACTCCATCCGGAAGTGTTTTCCAGCTTAATTCTCAAATGGGGACAGCTGGAGCTGGATCTCATGGCATCTCGGCAGAATGCCAAACTTCCGAAGTATGGGTTGAGGTCAAGGGATCCTCAGGCGGTACTGATAGACGCTCTTGCAGTACCTTGGAATTTCAGTCTTGCATACCTATTTCCCCCGTTCGCTCTCCTCCCTCGAGTCATTGCTTGAATCAAACAGGAGAGGGTGTCGGTGATCCTCATAGCAGGACCTGGTATGCAGACCTGGTGGAGATGTCATCTCGTCCACCTTGGAGACTTCCATTGATAAAGGACCTTCTACTTCAGGGGCCCTTCCTTCATCTAAATCTAGTTTCTCTGAAGCTGACTGATTGGAGATTGAAAGCTTAGTTTTATCTAAGTGTGGATTTTGAGACCATGATTCAGGCGCGTAAGCCTATAACTAGAAAGATTTACCATAAGATATGGCATAAATATCTGCATTGGTGTGCATCCAAGGGCTACTCTTGGAGTAGAGTTTTGATTCCTAGAATTTTGTCTTTTCTCCAAGAGGGCTTGGAAAAGGGTTTATCGGCAAGCTCCCTAAAGGGTCAAATATCTGCCTTGTCTATTTTGTTACATAAACGTCTGGCTGATGTACCAGATGTGCAATCGTTCTGTCAGGCCTTGGTCAGAATCAGGCCTGTGTTTAAGCCGGTTACTCCTCCCTGGAGTCTTAATCTAGTTCTTAAAGTTCTTCAACAGGCTCCATTTGAGCCCATGCATTCCTTAGATATTAAGTTATTATCGCAGAAGGTTTTGTTTCTGGTTGCTATTTCTTCTGCTCGTAGAGTTTCAGAGCTCTCGGCATTACAGTATGAGTCTCCTTACCTTATTTTTCATTCGGATAAGGTAGTTTTGCGTACTAAGTTAGGGTTTCTCCCTAAAGTGGTTTCAGATCGGAGCATTAATCAGGAGATTGTTGTTCCTTCCTTGTGTCCTAACCCTTCTTCTCAGAAGGAACGTCTGCTGCACAATCTGGATGTGGTGCGTGCATTGAAATTCTATTTACAGGCGACTAAGGATTTTCGTCAGTCTTCTGCTTTGTTTGTAGTTCTGTCTGGAAAGCTACGGCTACCTCACTTTCTTTGTGGTTGAAGAGTATCATTCACTTGAGTTATGAAACTGCTGGACAGCAGCCTCCTGAGAGAGTTACGGCTCATTCTACGAGGGCTGTTTCCTCTTCCTGGGCATTCAAAAATGAAGCTTCTGTGGAACAGATTTTCAAGGCTGCAACTTGGTCATCTCTTCACACTTTTTCTAAATTCTATAAATTTGATACTTTTGCCTCGGCTGAGGCTTCTTTTGGGAGAAAGGTTCTTCAAGCAGTGGTGCCTTCCGTTTAGATTCCCTGTCTTGTCCCTCCCTTATCATCTGTGTCCTCTAGCTTGGGTATTGATTCCCTATAGTAATTAGATGATCCAGGGACTCACCGTGTCATTAGAAAGAAAACAAAATTTATGCTTACCTGATAAATTTATTTATTGACACGGTGAGTCCACGGCCTGCCCTGTTTTCTTTAGAACAGGGTTTTTTGTTTTAAACTTCAGACACCTCTGCACCTTGTTGCTTCCTTTCTCTCCTTTGCTTCAGTCAAATGACTGGGGTTGGAGGGAAGGGAGGTGATATTTAACAGCTTTGCTGTGGTGCTCTTTGCCGCCTTCTGCTGGGCAGGAGTGATATTCCCAATAGTAATTAGATGATCCGTAGACTTACCGTGTCAAGAAATAAATAAATTTATCAGGTAAGCATACATTTTTTTTTATTTTTTGTTATAGAGCTTAATCAATTTAGGGCAATGCTCTACATAGCATACGTTTTTTTATTTTGAGGTGGGGTTTTTTAAGTGAGGCTTAAGTTTTAGAATAGTCATAACTTTTTTTATTTTTGGTATTTTTTTCTTTTCTTTCTGTAATGGTAGTTTTTTTCTGTAAGGGTAGCATTTTTATCATGTCATAAAACTTTTTTTTTATTTTTTAGGTAATGTTATTTGTTTTTTTTGTGATAACTTAGGGGGTGTTAGGTTAGGGGTGTTAGGGGGTTAACTGGTTAGGTGATTTAGAGGTTAGAGGGTACTTTGCAGTAGGCTATGTGGTGGTTTAGTGGTTATTAGTATAGTGGGGTACTTTGCGGCGGGCTATGTGGCAGTTTAGGGGTTATTAGTGTAGAAGGGAACTTTACGGTGAGCTATGTGGCGGTTTAGGGGTTATTAGTGTAGTGGGGTACTTTGTGGTGGGCTCTGTAGCAGTTTAGAGGTTATTAATTTTGTGGGGTACTTTCTGGTGGGCTATTTGATGGTTTAGGGGTTATTTCAATAAGGGGCTTATGGCAATTCAGGTTAGCTCTTGAATATGGGTGTTAGATTTTTTTTTGGCTTTTCTCGCTCCATTGAAGTGCACCCTGCTGACTTCTCAGTGTATTTTATAATAAATTTATGACAGTGCCTAGCGTTATTGTCTCCAGTCTAAAGCATAGATTGGCTCTTCCAAATAAGGCAAATAGTGGGTGGAGTTTTGCTATTGAAAACTAATTGCAGTAAAAAAAAAGTTAAAGGGATATGAAACTCAAAAAACCTAATTTTGAGATTCAGACAGAGCATACCATTTGTACAAAGTCTCCCATTTATTTCTATTATTATCTTTGCTTTGTTCCAATGATATTCTGCATTGAAGAGATACCTAGCTGCCATGATGCGCTGTTGCAAATGGATAACAATCTTGCAAAACTGTAGCCAGATTATATTGCTTCAGAAATGGGCCATCTCCGAAGCATACGTCCCTTCTTTTCAACAAAAGATACCAAGAGAACGAAGAAAATGGGATAATAGAAGTAAATTAGAAAGTTGTTTAAAATCGCATGCGCTATCTGAATTATGACAGAACAACTGTGGGTTTCATATCCATTTAACCCCTTTTGTAAGAGTTTTAACTATTTAGAATTTATAATTTTTACATTAGAAAGTTTTTTAAAGTAATGATAAATCTAAGCATTTAAAAAAAAAACTTAGGATTTACCATCACTATAAATAAAGTTTGTAAAACAGGTTGGTAAACTCACCCTTTCTGTGCTGTGGTCTCCTCACTAAACTCAGGAGCTGTCGCCCACAGCACAGCGATCTTTCCTCAATGAGGTGACGTTTCCAGCTCTAAAACAATAGACGTGCTAGCATACAGAACACTGTCATATGACTAGCACGGCTATTGGTTTAGAGGTGGAAATGTGGAAAAGAGTAAGTTTCACCACCCATTTTTACAAACTGATGACTGAAAGTATTGTTTATTTTTAGTGACGGTAAATCCTAGCGTTTTTTTAAACGCTCGGATTTACCATCACTTTAAGGGATTGATTATATATTTGTTTTTAATTATTAAAATCTCTTCTTGCTCTAAGTTTTAACCTGATAATAAATCAACTTATAGACTAGAAGTTTTATTTAATAATTTTTTTTATTCATCTGATTTTTATTGTTGGTTTTGCCGGCTAGCTTAATATTTATTATCCTGCTTCACAATGTAATACTGTGATTTGAAACCTTTCAGAGCGAGTTGGTTCTTTTATATTATTATACTAGTACACAAGACAATATATTATTGTAGAGACAGTGCTTTTTTCCCCTAACACTAGAGAGACATCATTTTGATTTAGTATCAATTTGGTTCATAATTAAACATTAATAGATCTGTTCTTTTCTATTCTTTAGAATAATAATAATTTGATTTCATAGACACTATCCAATTTATTTATGGTTTGCTAGCTATTATTTCTTAGCTTACCCTCAGCCTTTATATATTTTTTGTTATATTTATTCATCCTCAATGATTTTTTAACAGCTTCACAGCCTATAGCAAGATGAATATACCGCCAAATGATGTCTAATTTGCTGGTACCTGCATATGTGTGTTGAACTTGCTTTTTACCCATGACTCACAGCCAACACCTTATATTGAGCTAGATTACAAGTGGAGCGCTAATTTAATGTGCGCCCGTAAACGGGCAAATTTGCCCGTTTACGAGAGCACGTTAAATAACCATCCATTACAAGTGGCTGGTTAATGTTACCGCAAGCTCGCAGTAGCACTTTGCACTCAAATTCATTAACCAGAGATCAGATCTCTCGTTAATGAAAAAATGTCCCCCAATTGTTCCCAAAATAAAGTTTAAGGTTCCTTTATTAAAATAAAAAAATTGTGACATCTTTATTATTTAAAAAAAATATCTGCACAAAGTAGTTATAAGGGGTTAAAGTGATGTGGGGTGTTAGAAAGAAGCGGCACTGAAAAGTGCCTTTACATAGCGGTCTATGGGGACTGTGTTAAAACTGTAAATATATATATTTATATGTTTATATACATATATATGTATGTGTTAATATGTTCAATTACACATATAAACAGATATATATATATATATATGTTCATATACATATATATTTAAACTTTGCTGCCCAACACTACTGTGCTAGGTTCTGTGCCATGTCTATGTGAACGTGACCGCATTTGCGTGCACCGGTATTACTGAGTGGAGTGCTAATATTGTGCATGCGAGAGCGCAATAAAGCACTCCACTAGTAATCTAGCCCATTAATTATTATAATAAATCATGGACTGTATGATGAAAATGCGGTTTGGGTGTTTAAAAACAATTATATTGGCACTGGATGAAAAAGATATGATCTAAGAAATACTGCTTGTATACAGAGCAGAATTTCTCTTGAGGCAAAGTTGGCTGTTGGCTTGCTGTGCATTGAATCACACAGAAACACAAACTCAAGAAGACTGCAGTGCCTAGCGGGCAAGATTATCAACTCTGTAATCTGGTTGGCAGTAATGTAGCCAATTGACACGTCCCTTCTCAGTCTTGAATTTAGGCATTTATAGTTCTGTTTTTCATTGACAATAAAATAGTTACAGCTCATTTGATTTCAATTGACAGGATACTGATATGAGCTAGTTAGGATCCTCAAAAAAGTCAGATGACACATACAGATAATGGTAACGTATTTAGGATGAGTTTACATGTGAGGGATAGTGCTGCACTTCACTTCCTTTACAAGTTAGTGGTTCCCAGTTAACCCTATCAGTGCCACTGGTTATATCATGAGTGAATGTGTTACTATCCTTATTTGCATTTACTATTAGTGTTTCAATATTCATTTAAAAATGTTCCTTAAGTAACCTTTAGTTCATTAGTTGTACTGTCAATGTATATAGCCTTGTATAGCACTGCAGAATACGTTAAAACTTTAACAACCAACGTACCTTGTATGTCGTGCGGTTGTTAAAGGGACACTGAACTCAAATTCATGATTCAGATAGAACATGCAATTTTAAGCAACTTTCTAATTTACTCCTATTATCAATTTTTCTTCGTTCTCTTGCTATCTCTATTTGAAAAAGAAAGCATCTAAGCTTGTGAGCCAGCCAATTTTTGGTTCAGAAGCCTGGAGAGCATTTGTTTATTGGTGGGTGAATATATCCACCAATCAGCAAGAACAACCCAGGTTGTTCACCAAAAATAAACCAGCATCTTAACTTACATTCTTGCTTTTCAAATAAAGATACCAAGAGAATGAAGAAAATTTAATAATAGGAGTAAATTAGAAAGTTGCTTAAAATTGCATGCTCTATCTGAATCCGGAAAGAAAAAATTTGGGTTCAGTGTCCCTTTAAGGACTTTACTAGCACAGCTTTGTCGACAGCGGTGAAGCTGCGCTACTACTGCATGCCTCACTTCTGAATGCATGTGGATAAAGTGCAGTCTTGCAGACATTGGCAAGATCTGTCCTATAAACAAGGCCCGATAAGAGGGCATATGAACAACAGCCGACCTACTCTGTATATCGGCTGCTATTAAGAGGTTAAAGGTACATGAAACCCAATTATTTTCTTTCACGATGATTCAGATAGAGCATGCAATTTTAAGCAACTTTCTAATTTACTTCTATTATCAATTTTTCTTCCTTCTTTTGGTATCCTTTGTTGAAAAGCAGGGACATAAGCTCAGGAGTGTGCATGTGTCTGGAGCACTATATGGCTGCAGTTTTGCAAGAATGGTATCCATTTGCAAGAGCACTAGATAGTAGCCCTATTTCCTGCCATGTAGTGCTTCAGATACCTACCTAGGTATCTCTTCAACAAAGAATGCCATGGGAACAAAGCAAATTTGATAATAGAAGTGAATTAGAAACTGAAATTTTATGCTCTGTCTGACTAACAAAAGAAAATGTTTGGGTTTCATATTCCTTTATGAGATCTTCTCAAGTTTTTTTTTTTTTTTATTTAAAACATCTTTATCAAACTAGTTATATAGGGCTAGATTCCGAAAAGGAGTTTATATGGGTGTTTGCGCATGTCTGTAGTAGCGCATATTACAAGTTGAAAGTAAACGCATTTTATTGACCACAATTTAATTTAATAACAATAATTTTTATTGAGGTTTCCAAAACATACATTAAATAATAAGACTTTAACAGTCCAAGGAGATGTTACCTTTAGAGCAATCTAAGAAGTTGCACTTCCATTAACATATAAATTGTCAACATTTATAGTATATTAGTATACATGAAAAATCAAACATCTGTCTCTGAGGAATAGTGAAACCAACTAATGGAGTGTGCTATGCGAATAAGTTTTAATAAAGATACAATGAAGAATTGTCTAAAATAATGTTGAGTCTATGGCCTCTAGTTATTAAGCTCCGGATGGAGCTTGACGGCCCCTGTTTCTGGCGAGTCTTCAGACTCGCCAGAAACAGCAGTTATGAAGCAGCGGTCACAAAGACTGCTGCTCCATAACCTGTCCGTCTGCTCTGAGCAGGCGGACAGACATCGCCGGAAATCAACCTGATCGAGTACGATCGGGTTGATTGACACCCCCCTGCTGGCGGCCTATTGGCCACAAGTCTGCAGGGGGCGGCGTTGCACCAGCAGCTCTTGTGAGCTGCTGGTGCAATGCTGAATACGGTGAGTGTATTGCTCGCCGTATTCAGCGATGTCTGTCGGACCTGATCCGCACTGTTGGATCAGGTCCGACAGACATTGATAACTAGAGGCCTATGGCCTCTATTTATCAAAGGTCTTGCTGACCTGATCTGACAGTGCGGATCAGGTCCGCAAGACCTCGCTAAATGCGGAGAGCAATACACTCTCCGCATTTAACATTGCACCAGCAGCTCACAAGAGCTGCTGGTGCAACGCCGCCCCCTGCTCACTCGCGGCCTATACGGAGCTTGATAAATATGGGCCTATGTGAGTGGAACCTCATTTTCTATAGTATAAATTGTGTTATGGTAACTATATGATGTTATATAGTGTAGAATAGTATATATAAAGTTGGGGTAGATCAGCAGGCAAGAGCTGCTTCAAGTTGGGGGGGCGGGCGTGCATTCTAATTTTTGATATAGGTAATAGGTCATTAGGAGGCTAGTATTGAGCTCCCAATGCAATGAACGTAACTGTAGGCTGAGTGCATATAATTATAATAGAGGTGGAACAACATTGTATGAGGAAGCTGTCTACTTATTTGGGTATCCAAAACAGTTTATAGGGAACTATTGTAAGCTGACACCTTGTAAGACAAATATGAGAAAAGTAGCTACATAACCCTACTGTATATTTTCAGCTTAACATTTAAGAGGAGGTAATGGGCTATTGTAAGTTAGCTCACTATATGACATATAGATAAGGACAGTTATAAGACCTTATTAGCTGTTTTCAACAGATCAAATTTGTCTTTGGCAAGATCTAAATTAGTGAGCAAGAGGTTATTCCACTGTGTGGATTAGCAGGAAATAGGTAAATACACGTACATTATACATGACTAGTATGTTCCTCGGTGTAAGCAAAAATAGAGCCCCATATTTTAAAATATAAGCTAATGAGAATAGTGTATAATATTAATGCAAAAAACATAACATCATTATCAACTTCCATATATAATCAGAGTAATGGCCAATTTTAATAGTGTGTGAAAATATATGACCCAGAATATGACAAGAACACAGATATAGAACTTGCCTTAGAAAAAGTAGGATATAGGGTGTAATCAGATACATTAAAATTATTGGAAATATACCCACATGAAATACTATGCCCATAGTCAAATTATGAAAGAACAATATAGGGTTAAGCTATGTCTCTTACTGCCTCACTAATATAAAGAAATGGATAATTATAACATATACCTTAAGTTCCAGGCAACATGTGCATAAAAATATCAAGAAATAACAGGGTTGCGAAAACACTTGATGAACTTGTTGCAACAGTCACAGAGGATTTTAGTAGTTATTGGTGTCAGCTGATTCCATTTTTCTGTGGAATATCTCTCTTCTCAGTGTGCACTATTAAGGGCTAAGGTAAAGTCCAATAGTTACTGGTGGATGTCACTGGATCTCCTATAAGAGCCTTCCCCAGTATGTTTGCAAAGTCCCATGTTAACCTACACCGCCCTCATCAAGGTTGGATTTCGGTAGCGCTACTCTCGCTATGTCCATAGTGCTCTGTATGTCCACGGCCAGGTGCTGATAGTTTTCTTCCTCCAGGAAGTAACTTACTTGGATCAATGAAACTCTAAAGAGGGCTCCTGAGGATTTCTCCAATATGATAAATTGAGCTAGAAGCGATACAGGAATCTGTAGACTCTTAAGAGTCCCAGGTGTTGTGAGCATAGAATATATATCTGAGTCAACCTCTATCTGCTTGCAGTAGGTCCACTTCCCCTGCTACATCAGACCGGCCACATCCTCTGAAGCAAGGGTCATGAGAGAGCTGAAGGTATTTACAGTAACACTCTGTGCTGCAGTGGCATCACTAGGGGGTGCGGACCGCACCCGGGTGACACCCTCTAGGGGGTGACACCACCAAAAAAAAAATTAATTTAATTACATTTTATTGAAATTCAAAGAAATACAATGTAGAGATGCATACATTTTTTTTTATTAGAGGGGACAGCATTTGTGAACATTAGTGGGACTGGGGAAGTTGTAGACACTTCATTTTTTTGCCCCTTGAGCCAGCGCTGCAATTTCCACAAATAGTTTTCCCAGCTACTTTTGCTTGTTTATACTTTGCTCCTCCCCTGCCCAATTTCACTATGAATGTTGTGGGTGTGCCGTGGGACATGCAAAGTTGTGTTATTAGTCTAAACCTGCCTGCCTATCTGTTCTCACTGCTCAGTGACGTGTGGAGCAGTGGAGACACTCACTGCTGTGCTGTCTCTTTAAACGGGAACTGGGAAATCATGAGGGGGATGCCTGGCACCTGACCGCATGACTGTCTGACACTGTCTCTAAAGTGAAGGAGCCACGTATGATGCCCACCAGACCGGTACGGTTTTGGTACACTAAGTGCACACTGAAGAGGTAGGAGGGGAGGGCAGACAGGGGTCTGGGGTGGGCAGAGAGCAGAGGTGCTTGGCCATAAGAAGCTGTAGGCATGCGGCCTGTGCACTGACAGACTTGTAACAGAGTCAGAGAGCAGAATTTTCATAGTTTGCGCGCCTAAACCTTTTCTTTAGTGATTTATTTTTAGAGTGCTCTGTTTATCTTTCATTTGATGCTCTGCTGAGCAAGGGAACAGCTCTAGGCATGAGCTTTATAAATAATGCAGTGCAGTTTACATATTTTGTATGTGTGTGTGTCTGAGTTTTTGTGTGTGTGTGTGTGTGTGTCTGAGTGCTTTTGTGTGTGTGTGTGTATCTGAGTGTTTTTGTGTGTGTCTGAGTGTTTGTGTGTGTGTGTGTCTGAGTGCTTTTGTGTGTGTGAGTGTTTCTGTGTTTGTGCCTGAGTGTTTTTGTGTGTGTGTGTGTGTGTCAGAGTGTGTTTGTGTGTGTGTCTGAGCATTTTTGTGTGTGTGTCTGAGTGTGTTTCCGAGTGTTTGCGTGTGCATCTGAGTGTGCTTTTAAGTGTGTCTGAGTGTGTCTAAGTGTTTGTATGTGTGTGTGGTTAGATCTGCTAGGTTACGGTTAGACAATAAGGACACTGTGAAGGTAGCTGAGGTTCTCTCCTGTGAGAAATAAAGCTGTATAGCTGAGCAAAGCCGCAACTCCAATTTTACCCGAAAAGCCAGGGTGGGGATGATGTGGGTAGCCGCATGTTAGGCCTCTATCAGACTTCTATCAGCTAATAATCGCAGTTAAAAAAAGTATACTCCTGTAGGGAATAATTTCAGAAAGCCATATATATTATTGTTCTGCGTGGATTGTGGAGAGTTCTAAAGATAATTGTTGGATTAAGTTGACCTCTTTCAGAGCTTTACGCCCCTGCAATTTAATTTAACGTGCATCTAATAGCGTGACTTCAGCGCTCTGATCAACTGTAACGCTTGAACAAAAAGTTGCACAAAACACATTAAAATGACATTTAAAAGTACAATTACACTCATAATAACTCTGTCTAATTAAAATAATTTAAATAGAAATTGCAATAAAAAGTTATAAAGGCTCAAAGATATGAGGTCTTCGGTGTTAGGTGAAAAAAGCGGCAAAGTGCTTTACCATAGAGATACATACATACAAATGTCTTAATATGTATATGTATGAAAATATATATGTACAGTATCTCACAAAAGTGAGTACACCCCTCACATTTTTGTAAATATTTTATTATATCTTTTCATGTGACTACACTGAATAATTTAACCTTTGCTACAATGTAAAGTAGTGAGCGTACAGCCTGTATAACAGTGTAAATTTACTGTCCCCTCAAAATAACTCAACACACAGCCATTAACATCTAAACCTTTGGAAACAAAAGTGAGTACACACCCAAGTGGAAATGTCCAAATTGGGCCCAAAGTGACAATATTTTGGGTGGCCACCATTATTTTCCAGCACTGCCTTAACCCTCTTGGGCATGGAGTTCACCAGAGTTTCACAGGTTGCTACTGGAGTCCTCTTCCACTCCTCTATGATGACATCACAGAGTTGGTGGATGTTAGAGACCATGCACTCCTCCACCTTCCGTTTGAAGATGCCCCACAGATGCTCAATAGGGTTTAGGTCTGGAGACATGCTTGGCCAGTCCATCACCTTTACCCTCAGCTTCTTTAGCAAGGCAGTGGTCATCTTGGAGGTGCGTTTGGGGCAGTTATCATGTTGGAAAACTACCCTGCGGCCCAGTCTCCAAAGGGAGGGGATCATGCTCTCCTTTAGTATGTTGGCATTCATGATTCCCTCAATGAACTGTAGCTCTCCAGTGCCGGCAGCACTCATGCAGGCCCAGACCATGACAATCCCACCACCATACTTAACTGTAGACAAGACACTCTTGTCTTTGTACTCCTCACCTGGTTGATGACACACGCTTGACACCATCTGAACCAAATAGGTTTATCTTGGTCTCATCGAACCACAGGACATGATTCCAGTAATCCATATCTTTAGTCTGCTTGTCTTCAGGAAACTGTTTGCGGGCTTCCTTGTGCATCATCTTTAGAAGAGACTTCTTTCTTGGACAACAGCCATGCAGACCAATTTGATGCAGTGTGCGATGTATGATCTGAGCACTGACAGGCTGACTCCCCACCCCTTCAACCTCTGCAGTAATGTTGGCAGCACTCATACGTCTATTTCCCAAAGACAGCCTCTGGATGTGACACTGAGCAAGTGCACTCAATTTCTTTGGCCAACCATGGCGAGGCCTGTTCTGAGTGGAACCTGTCCTGTGAAACCCCTGTATGGTCTTACCCACCGTGCTGCAGCTCAGTTCCAGGGTCTTGGCAATCTTCTTATAGCCTAGGCCATCTTTATGTTGAGCAACATAATCCTCAGAGAGTTCTTTGCCATGAGGTGCCTTGTTGAACTTCCAGTGACCAGTATGAGAGAGTGTGAGAGCGATTACGCCAAATTTAACACACATGCTCCCCATTCACACCTGAGACCTTGTAACACTAAGGAGTCACATGACACCGGGGAGGGTGAATGGCTAATTGGGCCCAATTTGGACATTTCCACTTAGGGGTGTGCTCATTTTTGTTGCCAACGGTTTAGACATTAATGGCTGTGTGTTGAGTTATTTTGACGGGACAGCAAATTTACACTGTTATACAGGCTGTACACTCACTACTTTACATTGCAGCAAAGTGTCATTTCTTCAGTGTTGTCACATGAAAAGATAAAATAAAATATTTACAAAAATGTGAGGGGTGCTCTCACTTTTGTGAGATACTGTATATATATAGAAAGGCACTCACTGGCATTGATGCAATAAATTATTTTATTTTGTGACATTTCGGGGAGTTTAACCCCTTCCTCAGACCACCAAAAACATATTAAAAATTACAGACTTACCCCATCTTATATCCCACACCCAGCAGAGAAAGTCCAAAGGGAGGATGCGATCGGCGTTCCACTGGCGCAACTGCGCATGCACCAACGGTCCGTGACGGCATCTCACCTGGGCCAAACTAAAAAGCAAAGTGATCAAAGTTACATTGCGGCTGCGCAAAAACCCAGAACATATACAGCTATCACACTATATTACATACCGCTAGCAGTTAGCTAGACCTCTTAATTAAAACATCGTTCTGACACAAGTGGCTGAATAGACAGATGGGCATAGACTTATTTAGACACTATTGCGCCCTATACAGGTAGAAGTTACACACTTAGACTCAACTATATCATGTATACTTATGAACACCTAAGGCTAAGTTGTGTCTGTTTATCAATGATACTAACATAAATATGGTGCTACATATGTGCTTAGATCATAAACTTCCAAAGCCCCTCTCCTTGCTACCTCTATGAAGATCCTCTCTTCTTTATGCATGGGCTACTTAATTAGCAATCTCTAACATAAACTATGTGTATTTTAAACACATAGGTAAAGTTACAAAAAGCTCATCCTGATCAATATGTCCTAATTATGATATTGTGCCATATCAAAATTATATATCAACTTGCTTACTTTTGAAGTACTAGCTGTTCCCCACTTGTCAATTATTTAATATTTCTGACTATACATACAGATTCCATAAGTTAGCTATGTCTAATCCTATAAAAGACAATATTGTTTTGTCACATCAAATAATGGTGGTAAGTGATTTACAGGTGTAAATATACAAATACACTAATGGTCATATTCAGGATTATCCATTGAATTTATTACATTATATTTACCAAATCTTAACACCACTTAGAGGAAACATTGTAGATCCATGTTCGTATTCAATCCCCTAGATATTAGGGTTTGCAAGGTAAATATCCACCTACTTTCCTTCTGTAGTAAGAGCCTTGCCCGGTCACCCCCCTAGGTAGAGGGGGGACATGATCAATGATCATGTATCTGAGATCAGATGCAGAATGCTTGGCCATAAGAAAATGTTTGGCAACAGGTTGGTCAGCCTTCCAGTTTCTAGAGCATTTCTAATACCACACCTGTGATTGGCCATACGTGTTCTAAGGTCATCATTGGTTTTACCTACATAGTACCATCCACAACTACAGTCTAAAAGGTATACCACATATCTGGTGGTACAAGTCAATCGGTATCTGATGTTAAGCCTCTGATTCATCCACGGGTGTGTAAAAAACTTTCCTTGAGTCAGGCCATTACAAGTTGTGCATCCACTGCATCTGTAGCATCCATTCTTGGGTGCTCCCAACCATGTCCACGGATTATAGCTTGCTTTGAAATCTGGATGCATCAAAATGTTCGTAGGGATTTACCCCTCCTGTAGCCTACTCTTGGTACTTCATACTCTCTCAGTGGTAGTTGTTGGTCACTTTGTACAGTTTCCAAATTCTTCATCAGGATAGAGGGTACCTGCCATTTATCTGGCGTATAGGTAGTTACAAATGTTAATCTTTTTTCTTCTGTTTCTTCCTTGATGTTTTTCCGTAATGCCTCCATTTGGGTAAGTTCACTTAGTTCATTCATAGTGGAGCTTAAATTCTTCTCATGGTAGCCCCTGTCCTTGAATTTATTTTTCATGTATATTAGTTGTTTATTTTTCAATGTTTCGAGAGAATTGTTCCTAATTACTCTCTTTTGGGAGTGCTTGTTTTAGTGCTGGAGGGTGACAGCTGTCAGCCCTCAGTAGGGAATTTCTATCAGTCTCTTTACCGAACAAAGTAGTCTCCAGATGATGTTCTCTTTTAAAGATCCTTAGGTCTAGAAAATCAATACTTGTTCTGGAGTATGTCATTTATGTCATCTTAAATTTCAGATTGTCCAGGGTTTCATTTAAGATTTTAAACCAGTCCTCCAGCTCATTTTCTGTTCCAGACCAGATTAATAACAAGTCATCAATATACCGCCTAAAGAGGTGGATCCTTGGATCTTTAAAGCATTCCATCCTTCTGTTTTCGAATTCCGACATATATAGGTTTGAGTTCGATGGGGCCACATTTGACCCCATCGCTGTTCCTGCTGTCTGCAAGTAGTATTTCTGCTCAAATTTGAAGTAGTTTAAGGTGAGGCAATATTCCAACAGCTGAATTAGCACCTCTGAAGGTGGGCCAATGTATGGATATTGGTTCAAATCGCTGCTAAGCCTCCTTCATGTGGAATAACTGTATAGAGGCTTGTGACGTCAAGTGTGACAAGAATATCCTCATCTCACACATTTTGTTCTTCTTTCAATAATTTGATCAGTTCGATAGAGGTAGCAAGGAGCGGGGCTTTGGAATTTTATGATCTAAGCACATATGTAGCACCATATTTATGTTAGTAGCATTGATAAATAGACACAACTTAGCCTTAGGTGTTCATAAGTATACATGATATAGTTGAGTCTAAGTGTCTAACTTCTATCTGTATAGGGCACAATAGTGTCTAAATAAGTCTATGCCCATCTGTCTATTCAGCCACTTGTGTCAGAACGATGTTTTAATTAAGAGGTCAAGCTAGCTGCTAGTGGTATGTAATATAGTGTGATAGCTGTATATGTTCTGGGTTTTTGCGCAGCTGCAATGTAACTTTGTTTACTTTGCTTTTTAGTTTGGCCCAGGTGGGATGACGTCACGGACCATTGGCGCATGCGAAGTTGCGCCAGTGGAACGCCGATCGCATCCTCACTTTGGACTTTCTCTGCAAGGTGTGGAATATAAGATGGGGTAAGTCTGTAATTTTTAATATGTTTTTGGTGGTCTGAGGAAGGGGTTAAACTCCCCGAAATGTCACAAATAAAATAATTTATTGCATCAATGCCAGTGAGTGCCTTTCTATGGAAATTAATATATATATATATATATATATATATATATATATATATAAATATTTTTTTTATATGTGTATATGTATTTACAGACAAATATACACATATAAACACATACAGTAAATACATAAGTATACATATATAGAAATATATAAGTGCATTGGAGCCCTTTGATGTTAAGAAGCTGAAAACATGTTAAATCATATTAAATATTTAATAAAGTGTTATATTTTGTATTTACTGTAAATATTTCACATTCTAATGTGCGCATAAGGGATTATGTTCTAAGTAGTTATAAATATACATATATATATATATATAGATATAGATATATATATAGACATAGGTATAGATATATATTTTAGCAAAAGAACATCAGATATATATAGAAATATGCATTTGTGAATAAATAGAACATATTCTTCCATGTGAAGAACATTGGAATGTGAATTATTAATATTTCATGTCCGGTTAGTGCACTTGGTTAAACATGATCGGGTGTACGTGACTTGTCCACTTTTGTGGTTTATTGAAATCTATGGGGGAATATGTTAACTGGGTCACAATATTTAAAGAATAGTTTTTTGCATGCATCAGGATAGCGCACAAGCAAAAACTTTACACCTTCAACTTGTAATTCAAGCGCAACCCCGGCACACTACTTGCAATCTAGCTTTAAATAGGACATACAGGTATATCATGAAATCCTATACAGATAATCTAGTGTACAAAATAAAATACTCTAGATATTATTTTTAAACAAATAGGGCTAGATTATAAGTAGGGCACTAATTAGTGCTTTTGCTAGAGCACTAACTGTACTAGCGGTAAGCCTTTTGTGCTCGTCAGGTTTTGCTGGTATTGTGAGTTGAAAGTAAAAAGTTATCACTCCAGCACTAACCCGACGAGCGCTAAAAGTCAAACTTACACTTTTGTGTGCATGATAAACTATTCCCCCATAGAAGTCAATGGAGAAAAAAAGTGGAAAAAAGCCTAACACCCTACTCGTGCAAAACCGATTGCCATAACCCTACTCTAATAACCCTTAAACCACCACATAGCCCACCACAAAGTCCCCACTACACTATTAACCCCTAAACCCCAAATTCAAAGTAAACGACTACACTATTAGCCCCTAGACCACCAGCCCCCCAATGCAAAATAACTCACTAACATCTAAACCCCCTAACCTAACACCCCCTAAGTTAACCCAAAATAGACTTATCTGTGAAAGTAAATACATCTAATCTTACCGTTAAAAATAAAAAACCTACCATTGCAATTAAAATAAAAAACCTACCATTACTATTAAAATAAAAAACTACCATAACTATTAAAATAAAAAAACTACCATAACTATTAAAATAAAAACTACTATTACTATTAAAATAAAAAAACTACCATTACTATTAAAATAAAAAACTACCATTACTATTAAAATAAAAAAACTACCATTGCTATTAAAATAAAAAAAAATTATCATTACTATTATTATTTTTTTTAAAAACTACCATTACTATTAAAATAAAAAAAATTACCATAATTATTGAAAAAAAAAATATTCAATAACTATTAAAATAAAAAACCTACCATTACTATTAAAATTAAAAAAACTACCATTACTATAAAAATAAAAAATAACATTACTATTAACAAATAAAACTAACATTACTATTAAAATAAAAAAAACTAACATAACTATTAAAATAAAAAATTACCATTACTATTAAAATAAAAAAACCTAACATTTCTATTAAAATAAAAAAAACTAACATTACTAATAAATACTATTAATAGTAATATTAGATTTTTTTCATTTTAATAGTAATGTTAGTTTTTTTTCATATGTGTCACTTTTTAAAGCTGCAATATGGTCACCCTAATACTATATTGAGAGATTGGTCTTCCGCATCTCATAGTTCTTATTTGCTGTTCTCTTCCTGCTATACTCAGGTAATCCTGCTGCAGTTACTATCTGCATTCTCCATAAAAAGGGGGTTTCTACTGTTTTGTTGGCATTTAGCTAAATATAGAGTTATGTGTTATAGACGGTCTGTTTTTCCTTTCCATACAATAATAAATAGAGACTTACAGAGGGGGGGTGTATTTGTGTGTGTGCATGTGAGTATGTGTGTGGATGTGATTATGTAAGTGTGTTCGTGTGCATGTGTGCATGTGAGTGTGTGCGCATGTGAGTGTGTTTTTATGTGCATGTGATCTTCTAATTACATCTTTAAATATATATTTATACATAAAGTTACTGTGTGTGCATGTGTGCATGCGAGCAAGTGTGGGGATGTGTGTGTTGATGTGAATGTGTGTATGTGTATCTGAATGAACATACTGTATGTGTGTGTGTCTTTTTGCCTAAGTTTCAATAGCTTCTAATTAGACCTTATGAAATATCGCGCCAGTGCTAATTTGCATTCTAATTGCAAGTTGAAAGTAAATGCGATTACACAAGCGCAAACTAACGGCGAGATTACGAGTTCTGCGTTAGCCTTAAAAAGCAGTGTTAAGGGGTCCTAACGCTGCTTTTTATCTAACGCTGGTATTACGAGTCAGGCAGGAAAGGGTCTACCGCTCACTTTCTTTCCACGACTCGAGGCTACCGCAAATCCCCTTACGTCAATTGCGTATCCTATCTTTTCTATGGGATTTGCCTAATGCTGGTATTACGAGTCTTGGAAGAAGTGAGCGGTAGACTCTCTACCAACAAGACTCCAACCACAAAAAAAAGTCAGTAGTTAAGAGCTTTATGGGCTAACGCCGGAACATAAAACTCTTAACTACAGTGCTACACTAACACCCATAAACTACCTATGAACCCCTAAACCGAGGCCCCCCCACATCGCAAACCCTATAATATAATTTTTTAACCCCTAATCTTCCGACCGGACATTGCCGCAACCTACATTATCCCTATGAACCCCTAATCTGCTGCCCCTAACATTGCCAACACCTACATTATATTTATTAACCCCTAATCTGCCACCCCCAACCTCGCCGCCACCTACCTACACTTATTAACACCTAATCTGCCGACCGGACATCACTCCCACTATAATAAATGTATTAACCCCTAAACTGTCGCACTCCCGCCTCGCAAACACTATAATAAATTGTATTAACCCCTAATCTGCCCTCCCTAACATCGCCGCCACCTACCTACAATTATTAACCCCTAATCTCCCGACCCCAACGTCACCTCTACTATAATAAAGTTATGAACCCCTAAACCTAAGTCTAACCATAACCCTAACCCCCCTAAGTTAAATATAATTTAAATTAAACAAAATAAATTTACTATAAAGAAAAAAATATTCCTATTTAAAACTAAATACTTAACTATAAAATAAACCCTAATATAGCTACAATATAACTAATAGTTACATTGTAGCTATTTTAGGATTTATATTTATTTTACAGGCAACTTTGTATTTATTTTAACTAGGTACAATAGCTATTAAATAGTTAATAACTATTTAATAGCTACCTAGTTAAAATAATTACAAAATTACCTGTAAAATAAATCCTAACCTAAGTTACAATTACACCTAACACTACACTATCAATAAATTAATTAAATAAATTAACTACAATTATCTAAACTAAAATACAATTAAATAAACTAAACTATAATACAAAAAACAAACACTGAATTACAGAAAATAAAAAAAATTAAGAGAAGTTTAAACTAATTACACCTAATCTAAGCCCCCTAATAAAATAAAAAGCCCCCCAAAATAATAAAATGCCCTACCCTATCCTAAATTAGAAAGTAATCAGCTCTTACCAGCCCTTAAAAGGGCTTTTTGCGGGGCATTGCCCCAAAGTAATCAGCTCTTTTACCTGTAAATAAAAATACAATACCCCCCCAACATTACAACCCACCACCCACATACCCCTACTCTAAAACCCACCCAAAAACCCCTTAAAAAACCTAACACTAACCCCCTGAAGATCTACCTACCTTGAGTCGTCTTCACTCAGCCGAGCCAAATTCTTCATCCAAGCGGGGCAAGAAGAGGTCCTCCATCCGGCCGAAGTCTTCATCCAAGCGGGGCAAGAAGAGGTCCTCCATCCGGTAGAAGTCTTCATCCAAGTGGTGTCTTCTATCTTCATCCAACCGCGGCTCCATCTTGCAGACCTCTGACGCAGAACATCCTGCTGGCCTGACGAATGAAGGTACCTTTAAGGGACATCATCCAAGATGGCGTCCCTCAAATTCCGATTGGCTGATAGGATTCTATCAGCCAATCGGAATTAAGGTAGGAAAAATCTGATTGGCTGATTCAATCAGCCAATCAGATTGAAGTTCAATCCGATTGGCTGATTGGATCAGCCAATAGGATTGACCTCGCATTCTATTGGCTGATCGGAACAGCCAATAGAATGCGAGGTCAATCAGCCAATCAGATTTTTCCTACCTTAATTCCGATTGGCTGATAGAATCCTATCAGCCAATCGGAATTCGAGGGACGCCATCTTGGATGACGTCCCTTAAAGGAACCTTCATTCGTCGGGTAGTCGTCGGGCCAGCAGGATGTTCTGCATCAGAGGTCTGCAAGATGGAGCCGCGGTTGGATGAAGATAGAAGACACCGCTTGGATGAAGACTTCTACCAGATGGAGGACCTCTTCTTGCCCCGCTTGGATGAAGACTTCTACCGGATGGAGGACCTCTTCTTGCCCCACTTGGATAAAGACTTCTACCGGATGGAGGACCTCTTCTTGCCCCGCTTGGATGAAGAATTTGGCTCGGCTGAATGAAGACAACTCAAGGTAGGGAGATCTTCAGGGGGTTAGTGTTAGTTTTTTTTAAGGGGAGTTTGGGTGGGTTTTAGAGTAGGGGTATGTGGGTGGTGGGTTGTAATGTTGGGGGGTATTGTATTTTTATTTACAGGTAAAAGAGCTGATTACTTTGGGGCAATGCCCCACAAAAAGCCCTTTTAAGGGCTGGTAAAAGAGCTGATTACTTTGTAATTTAGGATAGGGTAGGGCATTTTATTATTTTGGGGGGCTTTGTTATTTTATTAGGGGGCTTATATTAGGTGTATTAGTTTAAACTTCTTGTAATATTTTTTTATTTTCCGCAATTTAGTGTTTTTGGGTTTTTTTGTACTATAGTTTAGTTTATTTAATTGTATTTTAGTTTAGATAATTGTAGTTAATTAATTTATTGATAGTGTAGTGTTAGGTGTAATTGTAACTTAGGTTAGGATTTATTTTACAGGTAATTTTGTAATTATTTTAACTAGGTAGCTATTAAATAGTTTTTAACTATTTAATAGCTATTGTACCTAGTTAAAATAAATACAAAGTTGCCTGTAAAATAAATATAAATCCTAAAATATCTACAATGTAACTATTAGTTATATTGTAGCTATATTAGGGTTTATTTTATAGGTAAGTATTTAGTTTTAAATAGGAATAATTTATTTCATTATAGTAAATTTATTTCGTTTTATTTAAATTAGATTTAAGTTAGGGGGGTGTTAGGGTTAGACTTAGGTTTAGGGGTTAATAACTTTATTATAGTAGCGGCGACATTGGGGGCGGGAGTTTAGGGGTTAATAATTGTAGGTAGGTGGTGGCGATGTTAGGGAGGGCAGATTAGGGGTTAATAAAATTTATTATATTGTTTGCGAGGCGGGAGTGCAGCGGTTTAGGGGTTAATACATTTTTTATAGTGTCCGGTCAGCAGATTAGAGGTTAATAAGTGTAGGTAGGTGGCAGCGAGGTTGGGGGGGGGGCAGATTAGGGGTTAATAAATATAATATAGGTGTCAGCGATGTTAGGGACAGCAGATTAGGGGTTCATAGCTATAATGTAGGTTGCGGCGGTGTCTGGAGCGGCAGATTAGGGGTTAATAATATAATGTAGGTGTCAGCGATAGCGGGGCCGGCAGATTAGGGGTTAATATATGTAAGGTTAGGGGTATTTAGACTCAGGGTTCATGTTAAGGTGTTAGGTGTAGACTTAGAGAGTGTTTCCCCATAGGAAACAAAGGGGCTGCGTTAGGAGCTGAGCGCTGCTTTTTCGCAGGTGTTAGGTTTTTTTACAGCCAGCTCAGCCCCTTTGTTTCCTATGGGGAAATCGTGCACAAGCACGTTTTTCAAGCTTATCGCTAACATAGACAACGCTGGTATTGAGAGTTGAAGTGGAGCTAAATTTGTCTCAACGCTCCCTTTTCTGAGGCTAACGCAGTCATTCAGACAACTTGTAATACCAGCGTTGGCTTAAGGGTGCGCTGGAAACAAAAGTTAGCACCGCGGGTCTTTACCGACAAAACTCGTAGTCTAGGCGTAAATTTGCCCTCTGACTGAAGTTCTCATGTAAAGTGTAAGGGCTGAATTAAAAGTTGCACCAAACGCAGCATAAATACATTAAAATAAAGCTTTACACTCATATATACACTATCTGATATTTATTCATATAAATATTAATAAAAAATAATTATTAGGGTTAAATGGTATATGGTATATGACAAGGTATTTGAATGGAAAGGGCTATAATGTATATATACATTCATATATATATCTAAATATGTATATGTATGTATATATGTGTGTGTGTATGCATGTGTATTTATGTTTATATGTGTACTAGGCGATAAGCCTAGTACACATATGTCTATTTTAAAAAAAATATACAAACCCCAAAGCTAAAATTACACAAAATAAAAACCCCAAAAAATAAAAAAAGCCCCAAATAGGTACTCACCATTCCTGAAGTCCAGCAGAGAAGGACCCAAAAAAGCTAATCTAAAAAAAAGCCACCCCAAAAAATAAAAAAGCCTAAAACAAATCCCCAAATAGGTACTCACCATTCCTGAAGTCCAGCAGAGAAGGTCTTCTTCCCGACAGCTCTATCTTCATCCGGAACGAAGGCAGCGCAGAGCGGAGGTGTGGAGCTGTCTTCCCAGATGCGTGCATCCTCAGCAGCGGTCCTCAATGGCGGTGGTCATTCTCAGCGGTGGTGGCCATACTCCTCGTGGCATGGAGGCTCATCTTCATCCGATGTCTGTCGTACACTGAAGATTGAATGCAAGGTACCGCAATCAATTTGGGGTACCTTGCATTCCTATTGGCTAAAATTTTGAAATTAGCCAATAGGATTAGAGCTACTGAAATCCTATTGACTGTTCAAATCAGCAAATAAGATTTCAGTAGATTTCAACCTATTGGCTAATTTCTGCCAATAGGAATGCAAGGTACCCCAATAAATATGGGGTACTTTAAATTCAAGGTATTTGAATGGAAAGGGCTATAATGTAAATATACATATATATATATATATATATATATATATATATATATATATATATATATATATATATATATATAAATATGTATATGTATGTATATATGTGTGTGTGTATGCATGTGTATTTATGTTTATATGTGTACTTGGCGATAAGCCTACCCAGAGGGCAGTCTATTTAAAAAAAAAACTACAAACCCCAAAGCTAAAATTACACAAAATAAAAAATGTATAATTACAGAAAAAAATAAACAAAGCTATCCAAAATAAAAAAAATTTAACCTAAACTAATATCCCTATAAAAAATCCCCCCAAAAATAAAAACACCTAATCTAATACTAAACTACCAATAGCCCTTAATAGGGCTTTTGTAGGACATTGCCCTAAATTAAACAGCTATTTTACCTAAACAAATTACCAATTACCCCCTAACAGTAAACCCCCCCACCCATCAACCCCGCCAAAATAAAAAAACTAACACTAAAAAAACCTAAACTACCCATTGCCCCTAAGGGGCATTTGTATGGGCATTGCCCTTAAAAGGGCATTCAGCTCTTTTACGGCCCTTAAAAGGGCAATCAGCTCTTTTCCAGCCCCCAAAAAATAATCTAAAAAAAAAAAAAAGCCTCTGCGCTAATTACCAACCCATTTCACTCATCAACACAGACGTTAAGATCTATGCCAAAATCTATTTTTTGGGTGAGAGTGCACTTTTTTGCTGTGGACATATATATATATATATATATATATATATATATATATATATACAAACAATACATCAGATATATAGAAATATCTATTTAAAAACAAATAGAACATTTTCTCTATGTGAAGAACATTGGAATGTAAAATTTTCATAGCGCAGTTGATCTAATAAAAGATAGATTACTTTTTCCTTGGTTGAAGTTAGTAAATAAAATTCATTGCTATTTTCTGGTAGATGACTCCTTTAATGATCCTTATAGATTGTTAATGTTATGAAAGATGATACAGAAATTGTATTAAAAATGCATGTAGGGGAGATACATGGTGTGTTGTCTAGTTATGGGAGCCACCATATTGAAATCTAGCTTTCACTGCATGAAGTGTTTTTGCACACATGCAGCAACACTCCTAGGTTCCAAAATGGAGGCACCCATATTAAGAGGTATGTGCATGAAATGTATTTAGTGTTTAATGACCCTTTAATGCATTTTGCACCATATTGTAGATTAAAGGGATGTTAAAGTGGCACGTTAATTTAAATGCAATACTTTACTGTACCTATGAACACAGGGATGCATTGAAATAAGCATGTATTGTTTGTCTATATTTAAATGAAACTTTCCCTGTTTTGCAGCTTCCAGACTGCCCTTAGCTATGAAACATTTTTTTAATTGTCTGTGGGCACTATAACCAATGAGAGGCTTTAATGACCCAGCGATTAGTGTTACGTTACTCCCAAGTGCTTGTGACCTAAATGAGAGCATGTGTAATGTATACCTGAGGCAACTGTTTCATCTCAAACAGAAGTGATACTTTATGGACACATACAGAAACATTAAACAATTTCAAAATAGCTATAAGTTATTGGGCTATGAAGTCGTACTCTCATAGTTATCGCTCAGGGTTTAAACCCACTTGAATTCAGCTAGGATAAGGTATGGTAACAGAAAGGGTACCCAACAAACCCTTTTTACCATATGTATGGAAGTTTAGTTAATATCAATTCTGTTTTTCTTACTAAAAAATACATAAAGTGTTAAATAAACTAGAAATGTCATCACTTTAGCCAGATTACAAGTGGTGCGCTATTCAGAAGTAAACATTTAACGCACAAGGGTTAGCACGTGTATTACAAGTTGAAAGTAAATTTGTTTGTGCATGAGCAAAACTAGATGCGTGGTAACTACAGGACTAGTGTATATCACAACGGCGCTATCTTCTTCTCCCCATAGACAATGTATATATATTTGTGTGTTTTATTTTTAGTATTCATTATTATTCATGAGTGTCTTTTTTCCTATCTTTAACACTGAGTGAACTAGTAACAACGCCACTGTCTATAGTAGAACCCTGACTATAGTGATACTAGATATATATCTGGGTTTTGGGTGTTTTTTGAAAATTGTCATTAAATTCTTTATAATTGCCAGTGATTTGTATATCAATGCATTGCCAATGGAATTGTAGGGCCAGATAACAAGTGGAGCGTTAACTAGCGCTTTCACTAGAACGCTAACTGTGCTAGCGATAAACCATTTGTGCTTGTCGAGTTGCAATGGTATTACGAGCTGAAAGCAAAAACTTATCGTTCCAGCGTTAACCCAAGGAGCACAGAAAGCCAATCTCACACTATTGCGCGCACAATAACCTATTCCCCCATATAAGTCAATGGAGAAAAAAAAGTAAAACACTACACTATAAACCCCTAAACCATCAGCCCCACACCACAAGGTAAAACATTATACTATTAACCCCTAAACCGACCCACCCCACATATCAAACTAAACCTCCACACTATTAACCCCTAAATGGTCATCCAGCCCCAACTCAACGTAAAACACTAACATCTAAACCCCCTAACCTAACACCCCCTGAACGCAAAATAGACTGATCTTTACCAAAATCATCCTAACTACCTTACTTACCTGTGAAAGTAAAAAAAAAACTAATCTTACCTTTTAAAATAAAAAAGCTACCATTACTATTAAAATAAAAAAACGAACATTTCTATTAAGATGAAATAAAACTAACATTACAAAAAAAATCAACCTTACAAAAAACAAACACTCACCTTCCAAAAAAATAACAAACAGTAACCTTACCCTATGTAAGGCAATGCCCTTAAAAAGGCTCTTTTAAGGGCTATTTCTCTTGTTAAGTGTGTTCAGTCCACGGGTCATCCATTACTTATGGGATATATTCTCCTTCCCAACAGGAAGTTGCAAGAGGATCATCCAAGCAGAGCTGCTATATAGCTCCTCCCCTCACATGTCCTATTCAGTCATTCTCTTGCAACCCTCAACAAAGAAGGAGGTCGCGAGAGGAGTTGGAGTTTTTACTTAATTATTCTTCAATCAAAAGTTTGTTATTTTAAATGGCACCGGAGTGTGCTGTTTTTCTATCTCAGGCAGTATTTGGAAGAAGAATCTGCCTGCGTGTTCTATGATCTTAGCAGGCGTAACTAAGATCCACTGGCTGTTCTCGACATTCTGAGGAGTGGGGTAACTTCAGAAAATGGGAATAGCATGCGGGGTCCCCCACAAATGAGGTATGTGCAGTACAATATTTTCTGGGAATGGAATTGACTAAGAAAACACTGCTGTTACCCATATGATGTAAGTACAGCCTTAAATGCAGTAGTAGCGACTGGTATCAGGCTGATAAATGTATGCACAGTCGAGTTATTTTCTAGGGACTAGAATTTGACTGAGAAAATACTGTTAATACTGAAATAATGCTCAAGCCTTATCTGCAGTAGAAGCGACTGGTAGCAGGCTTAGTGATAACTTTGCATGACATTGAAAAAGTTTGTTTTTAAAACGTTTACTGGCATGTTATTCGTTTTGTGAGGTACTTTTGGTAATAAATCCTTTTGGGCATGTTTTTTTTCCACATGGCTAACATATTTTTCTGCATAGAAACCGTTATATCAGGTCTCCCACTGTTGTAAATGAGTGGGAGGGGCCTTTTTTAGCGCCTTGTTGCGCAGTTAAAATTCTAGCACAGTCTTCCTGCTTCTTCCTCCTTGATCCAAGACGTCTCTAGAGAGCTCAGGGGTCTTCAAAATTCGTTTTTGAGGGAGGTAATCAGTCACAGCAGACCTGTGACAGTGTGTTTGACTGTGATAAAAGCGTTAAATCTTAATTTGATATCCGTTTTTGGGTATTGAGGGGTTAATCATCCTTTTGCTAATGGGTGCAATCCTCTGCTAATTAATACATTTACCGTTAAGAATTGTTGATTATAACTGAATTAGTTCTTGGTTATTCAACTGTGTTTTTAAAAGCGCTGCAGCGTTTTTTATATTGCTTGTAAACTTATTGAAAGTAATTTCCAAGCTTGCTAGCTTCATTGCTAGTCTGTTTAAACATGTCTGATACAGAGGAATCTGTTTGTTCATTATGTTCAAAAGCCGATGTGGAGCCCAATAGAAATATGTGTACCAATTGTATTGATATTACTTTGAATAAAAGTCAATCTGTACCGATAAAGAAATTATCACCAGACAACGAGGGGGAAGTTATGCCGTCTAACTCTCCTCACGTGTCAGTACCTTCGTCTCCCACTCGGGAGGTGCGTGAGATTGAGGCGCCAAGTACATCAAGGCACTTACAAATCACTTTACATGATATGGCTAATGTTATGAAAGAAGTATTATACAATATGCCCGAGTTAAGAGGCAAGCGCGATAGCTCTGGGTTAAGGACAGAGCGCGCTGATGACACGAGAGCCATGTCTGATACTGCGTCACAATTTGCAGAACATGAGGACGGAGAGCTTCATTCTGTGGGTGACGGTTCTGATTCGGGGAGACCGGATTCAGAAATTTCAAATTTTAAATTTAAGCTTGAGAACCTCCGCGTGTTGCTAGGGGAGGTGTTAGCGGCTCTGAATGATTGTGACACGGTGGCAATCCCAGAGAAATTATGTAGGCTGGATAAATACTATGCGGTACCGGTGTGTACTGACGTTTTTCCTATACCAAAAAGGCTTACAGAAATTATTAGCAAGGAGTGGGATAGACCTGGTGTGCCCTTTTCCCCTCCTCCGATATTTAGAAAAATGTTCCCTATAAACGCCGCCACACGAGATTTATGGCAGACGGTCCCTAAGGTGGAGGGAGCAGTTTCTACTTTAGCCAAGCGTACCACTATCCCGGTGGAGGATAGTTGTGCCTTCTCAGATCCAATGGATAAAAAATTAGAGGGTTACCTTAAGAAAATGTTTGTTCAACAAGGTTTTATATTACAGCCTCTTGCATGCATTGCGCCTGTCACTGCTGCAGCGGCATTCTGGTTTGAGTCTCTGGAAGAGGCGATTCGCACAGCACCATTGGATGAGACTTTGAGCAAGCTTAGAACGCTTAAGCTAGCTAATGCGTTTGTTTCGGATGCCGTAGTGCATTTAACCAAACTTACGGCTAAGAATTCCGGATTCGCCATACAGGCGCGCAGAGCGCTATGGCTTAAATCCTGATCAGCAGATGTAACTTCTAAATCTAAACTACTGAATATTCCTTTCAAAGGGCAGACCTTATTCGGGCCCGGCTTGAAGGAAATGTCGGCTGACATTACTGGAGGTAAGGGCCACACCCTTCCTCAGGACAGGGCCAAATCAAAGGCCAAACAGTCTAATTTTCGTGCCTTTCGTAATTTCAAGGCAGGAGCAGCATCAACTTCCTCCGCTCCAAAACAGGAAGGAACTACTGCTCGTTACAGACAAGGTTGGAAAGGCAACCAGTCATGGAACAAGGGCAAGCAGGCCA
Source organism: Bombina bombina (assembly GCF_027579735.1). Taxonomy (NCBI): domain Eukaryota; kingdom Metazoa; phylum Chordata; class Amphibia; order Anura; family Bombinatoridae; genus Bombina; species Bombina bombina. Next base: position 277,282,956 of record NC_069501.1, read on the forward strand.
GAAAGCCTACTTCCGCCCCTAAGACAGCATGAAGACAGGGCCCCCTTTCCGGAGACGGATCTAGTGGGGGGCAGACTTTCTCTCTTCGCCCAGGCCTGGGCAAGAGATGTACAGGATCCCTGGACGTTGGAGATTATATCTCAGGGATACCTTCTGGATTTCAAAACTTCTCCTCCACAAGGGAGGTTTCATCTGTCAAGGTTATCAACAAACCTAGTAAAGAAAGAGGCATTTCTACAATGTGTACAAGACCTCTTAGTGATGGGAGTGATCCACCCATTTCCGCGAACGGAACAAGGGCAAGGGTTTTACTCAAATCTGTTTGTGGTTCCCAAAAAAGAGGGAACCTTCAGACCAATCTTAGACTTAAAAATATTAAACAAATTCCTAAGGGTTCCATCGTTCAAGATGGAAACCATTCGGACCATCCTACCCATGATCCAAGAGGGTCAATATATGACCACAGTGGACTTAAAGGATGCCTACCTTCACATACCGATTCACAAAGATCATTATCGGTACCTAAGGTTTGCCTTTCTAGACAGGCATTACCAGTTTGTAGCTCTTCCCTTTGGGTTAGCTACGGCTCCGAGAATTTTTACAAAGATTCTGGGTTCGCTTCTGGCGGTACTAAGACCGCGAGGCATAGCGGTGGCTCCGTACCTAGACGACATTCTGATACAAGCGTCAAGTTTTCAAAATGCAAAATCTCATACAGAGATAGTTCTAGCATTTCTAAGGTCGCATGTGTGGAAAGTGAACATGGAAAAGAGTTCTCTGTTTCCACTCACAAGGGTCCCTTTCCTAGGGACTCTTATAGATTCGGTAGAGATGAAGATTTACCTGACGGAGTCCAGGTTATCAAAACTTCTAAATGCTTGCCGTGTCCTTCATTCCATTCCAAGCCCATCAGTAGCTCAGTGCATGGAAGTAATCGGCTTAATGGTCGCGGCAATGGACATAGTGCCATTTGCGCGCCTGCATCTCAGACCGCTGCAATTATGCATGCTAAGTCAGTGGAATGGGGATTACTCAGATCTGTCCCCTTTACTGTATCTGGACCAGGAGACCAGGGATTCTCTTCTCTGGTGGTTGTCTCGGGTTCATCTGTCCAAAGGAATGACCTTTCGCAGACCAGATTGGACGATTGTAACAACAGATGCCAGCCTACTAGGCTGGGGTGCAGTCTGGAACTCCCTAAAGGCTCAGGGACCGTGGACTCAGGAGGAGAAACTCCTTCCAATAAACATTCTGGAATTAAGAGCAATATTCAATGCTCTCCTAGCTTGGCCTCAGTTAGCAACACTGAGGTTCATCAGGTTTCAGTCAGACAACATCACGACTGTAGCTTACATCAATCATCAAGGAGGAACCAGGAGTTCCCTAGCGATGTTAGAAGTCTCAAAGATAATTCGCTGGGCAGAGTCTCACTCTTACCACCTGTCAGCGATCTACATCCCAGGCGTGGAGAACTGGGAGGCGGACTTTCTAAGTCACCAGACTTTTCATCCGGGGGAGTGGGAACTTCATCCGGAGATATTTGCTCAACTGATTCTTCGTTGGGGCAAACCGGAACTGGATCTCATGGCATCTCGCCAGAACGCCAAGCTTCCGTGCTACGGATCCAGGTCCAGGGACCCGGGAGCGGTGCTGGTAGATGCACTAGCAGCCCCTTGGGTTTTCAACATGGCTTATGTGTTTCCACCTTTTCCGCTTCTGCCTCGACTGATTGCCAAGATCAAACAGGAGAGAGCATCTGTGATTCTGATAGCGCCTGCGTGGCCACGCAGGACCTGGTATGCAGACCTAGTGGACATGTCGTCCTGTCCACCATGGTCTCTGCCTCTGAGGCAGAACCTTCTAATTCAGGGTCCTTTCAACCATCCAAACCTAATTTCTCTGAGGCTGACTGCATGGAGATTGAACGCTTGATTCTATCAAAGCGTGGTTTCTCGGAGTCGGTTATTGATACATTAATACAGGCTCAGAAACCTGTGACCAGAAAAATTTACCATAAGATATGGCGTAAATATTTATATTGGTGTGAATCCAAGAGTTACTCATGGAGTAAGGTTAGGATTCCTAGGATATTGTCTTTTCTACAAGAGGGTTTAGAAAAGGGTTTATCCGCTAGTTCGCTAAAGGGACAGATTTCTGCTCTGTCTATTCTTTTACACAAGCGTCTGGCAGAGAATCCAGACGTCCAGGCTTTTTGTCAGGCTTTGGCTAGGATTAAGCCTGTGTTTAAAGCTGTTGCTCCTCCGTGGAGCTTAAACTTGGTTCTTAAAGTTCTTCAGGGTGTTCCGTTTGAACCCCTTCATTCCATTGATATTAAGCTTTTATCTTGGAAAGTTCTGTTTTTGATGGCTATTTCCTCGGCTCGAAGAGTCTCTGAGTTATCTGCCTTACATTGTGATTCTCCTTATCTGATCTTTCATTCAGACAAGGTAGTCCTGCATACTAAACCTGGGTTTTTACCTAAGGTTGTTTCTAACAGGAATATCAATCAAGAGATTGTTGTTCCATCATTATGTCCTAATCCTTCTTCAAAGAAGGAACATCTTTTGTATAATCTAGACGTGGTCCGTGCCCTGAAGTTCTACTTACAGGCAACTAAAGATTTTCGGCAAACTTCTTCTCTGTTTGTCGTTTACTCTGGACAGAGGAGAGGTCAAAAGGCTTCGGCTACCTCTCTCTCTTTTTGGCTTCGTAGCATAATACGTTTAGCCTATGAGACTGCTGGACAGCAGCCTCCTGAAAGAATTACAGCTCATTCCACTAGAGCTGTGGCTTCCACCTGGGCCTTTAAGAATGAGGCCTCTGTTGAACAGATTTGCAAGGCTGCAACTTGGTCTTCACTTCATACTTTTTCCAAATTTTACAAATTTGACACTTTTGCTTCTTCGGAGGCTGTTTTTGGGAGAAAGGTTCTACAGGCAGTGGTTCCTTCTGTTTAATGTTCCTGCCTTGTCCCTCCCATCATCCGTGTACTTTAGCTTTGGTATTGGTATCCCATAAGTAATGGATGACCCGTGGACTGAACACACTTAACAAGAGAAAACATAATTTATGCTTACCTGATAAATTTATTTCTCTTGTAGTGTGTTCAGTCCACAGCCCGCCCTGTCTTTTTGAGGCAGGTTCTAAATTTTAAATTATAACTCCAGTCACCACTGCACCCTATAGTTTCTCCTTTCTCGTCTTGTTTCGGTCGAATGACTGGATATGACATGTGAGGGGAGGAGCTATATAGCAGCTCTGCTTGGGTGATCCTCTTGCAACTTCCTGTTGGGAAGGAGAATATATTCCATAAGTAATGTATGACCCGTGGACTGAACACACTACAAGAGAAATAAATTTATCAGGTAAGCATAAATTATGTTTTTTAGTATAGTTTTAGAATAGGCATAAATCTTTTTTATTTTTGGTCATTTTTTTATTTTTTTGTAGGTTAGTGTTTGTTTTTTGTAAGGTTATGTTTTGTTTTTTTGGTAATGATAGGGTTGTTGTTGTTTGTTTTTTTAAAGTAATGTATTTATTTATTTTTTTCGGTAATGTTAGGTATTTTTATTTTGTTGTTTTTTTATTTTAATAGTTATGGTAAGTTTTTTTATTTTAAAAGTTAAGATTAGGGTTTTTTTACTTTCACAGGTAAGTTTTTTTTTTTTTAAAGGTAGTTAGGTTTATTTTGGTGAAGGTTAGTCTATTTTGCGTTAACCTAGGGGATGTTAGGTTAGGGAGTTTAGATGTTAGTGTTTACTTTGCATTGGGGGGCTGGCGGTTTAAGGGTTAATAGTGTAGAGGTTTAGTTTGTGATGTAGGATGTGGCGGTTTGGGGTTAACAATGTAGAAGCTAACTTTGCAGTGGGATGAGTGGCAGTTTTGGGGTTAATAGTGTAAAGAGATAGTTTGCAATGTTAGGGGTGGTGGTTTAGGGGTTAATAGTGTAAAGAGGTAGTTTGCAATGTGGCAGATGGCAGTTTAGGGGTTCATATGGAAGTTTTGTGCAACTGTTTCATCTGGACAAACTCTTTACGCAACCTTGCAGATCATGTAAAAAGTTTGAGCAGTAAATGTGATTGCGTTCGTGCAATCGCATTTATTTTCAACTTGTAATACAAGCATATATTACCGCTCTACACTACCCATAGAAAATATGGGTAGCGTAAATTACATCGGGTTTGCGCAAACAAATTTGCGGTAATTTTAACAGCATGCTACGTGTAATATGGATTTGAGCATAAAGAACACCCCGATCTTGCGATCTTGTTTACACTCCTAGCGCTAATGATATCGCTCCACTTGTAATCTGGCCCATAACATTTTATGGACTTGAATAGACAAGCGCACAGACAAAAGATTAGTTTTGGGCTGAGTCATTTGTCAGAAATAAAATGTCTTTTGTTTCCTTGAATACTCATTAAGGGAGTCATTCGGAATTAGCTTGTTAGGAAACATTAATTCATCCTCTATTTCCTATGAAAATTTGACCTTTTGAAACCTTTCCCACCTAATAGTGTAAATTTCTTTTGGCAGCCTTTCCCATCTGGGAATGAACTAAATTTTTATTTGCATGCATTTGGATTGCCCCCGGGCTGCTCAGTGCCCAGCATTTTTATTTTTTTTTGTATCACATTTATATATATCTGTGTGTTTGTCTATCAATAAAAGCATGTGTACATAAACATACATACTTATATATGAGTGTGTGTGCAGTGTGCACATGCACGTGTGTATGAGTATGTGTGTGCATGCATGTGTGTGTGTGTGTGAATGTGCACGTGTGTTCGTGCACTTGAGTGTCTGTCTATCTATTATCAATAAAGGCATGTGTACATAAACATATATACTTATATATGAGTAAGTGTGCACATGCACGTGTGTATGTGTTTGCGGGGATGTGTGTGAGTGCACATGTGTGTGCGTGTACGTGTATGCATGTGTCTATTTATCAGTTAAGGCAGGTGTACATAAACATACATACTTATATTTGCGTGTATACTGTAGGGTTTGTTAGTAGCTATAGAATAGATAGATCACCATGCTCGCTCATTGCCTTTTCCTCCTCCAGAAGCACTGATTATTATAGCTGTAGGCTGTTCTTCATGAGTACAGTAGGAGGGGCCACATGTTAGCCAAGGATTTTTTTTAATCAAATATAGTATATAGTATATAGCTACAATCTGCCAGTCCTCCCCTGGTGCAAAATACACATTTAAGATTTTCTAAATTGCAATTGAATGCATTCAGATAATATTTTCTTTAATTACAAGCAGGTGTGGTAAAATTTTTATAAAAGCATTTTCACTCTGGTATTCTATTTGGAAATGGGTATGAAATGATTCATGAGGCATGAATAGGCTACTTTACAATCCAATACGATAAAACAAAATTACACACTGGATTGGTTGTTATAAGTAAATAATAAATAAGAGTTGGTAATGTCAACTACATTAATAAATATTTTTTTAAAATATAAAAAATCTATTTAAAAATGTACAACATGTGTGTGTGTGTACGTATAAAGCAAACACAAAACAAAGGGGCGCCTCATGTGTAGATCGGCAGAACCAGATAAACATAAACGATAGCCAAATGAGTACTCACATTTAGCAATAGCACCCATATGTGCTAGTAGTGACAAGTTGATATCTCAGGGTGTATCAGCTCACCCTCTCCTGGCTCCAAAGAGGCAAACTGGATAAGATTCAGGAAACACAGCTCACACCGAAACAATACTCCAATGGGCAGTATGAAAAAGGTGCTTGAGTTAAAAATGGTTTATTAAAATCAAATTTAAAAACATGAAGCAGTGAGTGAAAGGGGCATCACAGCTAGCCCCATCCATGCAACGCGTTTCTCGGAATAGCACCTTACTAAGTTCTGAACCTTTTAAAACTGGTGTTCCAATCAGTCAATAGAATGCGAGCTCAATCCTATTGGCTGATTGAATCAGCCAATAGGATTGAAGCTCAATCCTATTGGCTGATTGCATCAGCCAATAGGATTTTATACCCTTTAATTCCGATAGAATTCTATAAGCCAATCGGAATTCAAGGGACGCCATCTTGGATGACGTCATTTAAAGGAAACTTCATTCTTGAAGAGCCATCAAAAGAAGAGGGTGCTCCGTGCCGGATGTCTTAAAGATGGAGCCGCTCCGTGTCGGAAGGATGAAGATAGAAGATGCCGTCCGTCTGGATGAAGACTTCTGCCCGCCTGGAGGACGACTTCTTGCCGCTTGGATGAAGACTTCTTCCGGATTCATTGAGGACTTCTTGCCGCTTTGATGAAGACTTCTCCCGGCTGGATGAGGATGGATGTCCGGTATTCCAAAACTGTAAGTGGATCTTCAGGGGTTAGTGTTAGGTTTTTTAAGGGTTTATTGGGTGGGTTTTAATTTTAGATTAGGGACTTTAGGCAACTTAAAAGAGCAAATGATTTTTTTGGAGGGGTTGGTTGTGTGGGTGGTGGGTTTTACTGTTGGGGGCTTTTTGTATTTTTTTTTACAGGTAAAAGAGCTGATTTCTTTGGGGCAATGCCCCGCAAAAGGCCCTTTTAAGGGCCATTGGCAGTTTAGTGTAAGCTAGGGTTTTTTTATTTTGGGGGGGCTTTTTATTTTGATAGGGCTATTAGATTAGGTGTAATTTGTATAAATATTTGTCGGGGTGGCAGATTAGGGTTTAATAAGTGTAATGTAGGTGGCTGCAGATTAGGTGTGTTTAGACTTGGGGTTTATATTAGGGTATTAGGTTTAAACATACATTTTCTTTCCCCATAGGAATCAATGGGGCTGCGTTACAGAGATTTACGCTCCATTATTGCAGGTGTTAGGCTTTTTTTTAGCCGGCTCTCCCCACATGCACGAGCACGTAAAACCAGCTCAAAGCAGCGCTGGTATTTGTGTGCGGTATGGAGCTCAACGCTGCCATATTGCCCGCAAACGCAGGTTTTTGGAAAACCTGTAATAGCAGCGCTATTAAAGGTGAGCGGTGGAAATAACTTGCAAGTTATTACCGAGCCACTCATAACGCAAAACTCATAATCTGGCCATCTGTTTTTTATCTTTTATCTCTGTCTCCCTCTATACCTGACATTAAGTCATTCTTAACTACCTCATTATTTGATCTTCTTAAGTCATTGTAACATCCTAATTATTATTATTTATTTTACTAGTCGATAAGCCTGCCCAAAGGGCAGTCTAATTTTTTCTTAAGCTGCAGATGTAGAAACAACCTATTTTGTAACTCTTCTTTTATATAAATAAGTTGGAAAGCCTGCCCAGAAGGCAGTATTTTGTGGTGACGGAACCACCCTGCCATTTTCGGAAGGGCGGTCTATTGTGGTGACGGAACTACCCTGCCATTTTCAGAATCCACCTGGATGCAGCTTACGCTGCATCCAGGTGGATTCCAAAAATGGCCAGGTGGTGAAAGAATCCACCTGGATGCAGCTTATGCTGCATCATGGTGGATTCTTTCACCACCCTCCCATCCAGGTGGATTCTTTCACCACCCCTTTTGCTCTCTCTTCCCCCTCTCTTTTTCTCTCCCCCCTCGCTTTTGTTCTCTCTCCCCCTCTCCTTTGCTCTCTCTCCCCCCTCTCTTTTGCTCTCTCTCCCCCCTCTGTTTTGCTCTCTCTCCCCTCTCTTTTGCTCTCTCCCCTCTATTTTGCACTCTCTCTCCCCTCTCATTTGCTTTCTCTCTCCCCTCTCTTTTGCTCTCTCTCCCCTCTCTTTTGCTCTCTCTCCAGCTCTCATTTGCTCTTTCTCTCTCCCTTTCTCTTTTGCTCTCTTTCTCCTCCTCTCTTTTGCGGTCTCTCTCCCTCTCTCTTTTGTGCTCTCTTTCCCCCTCTCTTTTGCTCTCCCCCCTCTCTTTTGCTCTCTCTCTCCCCCTCTCTTTTGTGCTCTCTCTCCCCTCTCTTTTGCTCTCTCTCTCCCCCTCTCATTTGCTCTCTCTCTCCCCCTTTCATTTGCTCTCTCTCTCTCCCTCTCTTTTGCTCTCTCCCCCTCTCTTTAGCTCTCTCTCTCCCCTCTCTTTTCCTCTCTCTCTCTCTCTCTCTCTCTCTCTCCAGCTCTCATATGCTCTCTCTCCCCCTCTCTTTTGCTCTCTCTCTCCCTCCCTCCCTCTCTTTTTCTCTCTCTCTCCCCCTCTCTTTTGCGCTCTCTTTCCCCCTCTCTTTTCTCTATTGCTCTCTCCCCCTCTCTTTTGCTCTCTCTCTCCCCCTCTCTTTTGCACTCTCTCCCCCCCCTCTCTTTTGCTCTCTCTCACCCCCTCTCTTTTGCTCTCCCTCTCCCCACTCTCTTTTTATCTCTCCCCCTCTCTTTTGCTGTCCCTCCCCCCTCTCATTTTCTCTCTCTCTCTCTCTGCCCTCTCATTTGCTCTCTCTCGCCCCTCTCATTTGCTCTCTCTCCACTCTATCTTTTGCTCTCTCTCCCTCCTCTCTTTTGCTCTCTCCCCCCTCTCTTTTGCTCTCTCTCCCCCTCTCATTTACTCTCTCTCCCGCCTCTCTTTTGCTCTCTCTCCCCTCTCTTTTGCTCTCTCTCCAGCTCTCATTTGCTCTCCCTCTCTCCTCTCTCTTTTGCTCTCCCTCTCCGCCCACTCTTTTGCTCTCACCCCTTCTCTTTTGCTCTTTCCTCCCTTCTCTTTTGCTCTCTCCCCCCCCTTCTCTTTTGCTCTCTCCCCCTTCTCTTTTGCTCTCTCTCCCCCTGTCCTTTTTTTTTAATTGGGGCACTCCCACTGCCTCCCCTTTCCTGCTGAGCCGCCATTTTGTTTTGCTTTTTTTTTTTTTAATTTAAGGCACTCCCACTGCCTTGCCTTCTCTGCTGAGCCGGCCGCCCACACCTCCCACCGGCACCAGCAGAAGATCGTTACAGACGGTGACACACACAGTGTCACCGTCTGTGACGATCAGGCATCTGGCCTCATATGGAGGCGGATCACCGATCGCGCTCCAGCTCCATATGCCATATGCGGCAGATGCCTGAAGCTTCAGAAGCTCCAGCTCTCAGCTGTTAGGTTACAGCTGAGAGTAGGAGCTCCTGAAACTGTCTGTCGCTGAGAGGCAGCTGCACGCGCATCCAACATTCCTTTGAGGATGCATGCACAACTGCCGACGGTGACGGACATTACAAACACAATTATAGTATAGATTACAGGTCATTAAGCCTAAGTAAACTGTAAAATGCTGCTCTCAGAGCATATCCTGAAAATCAAGCGCATTGCCAGAAAATTATCTCACAATATATACTGTACACCTTAACTTGTTCATTTATTGGTCACAAATAAAAAGTCCTCTTTGAAATGGTTGGAGCATTTAAAGGAACATAAAATTCCATCACATTTATAGGAAGATTAAACTGAAGATTGTATTCCTTGTTGTGCATAGTGAAAATGCAGTGCACATTCATTTTTTATTTGTATTTATTTTGCCTGCTTTCACTGTAATTTAAATATGAAAATTGTAATTTTTCCACTAACCGCATAGCGTAAAGTGTTAATCCAGACTTGAGTGTGGCGATGACAGGGATTACCACTATCATTGTGTTAACAAAATCTCCATTGTTAGGGTTCAGCAGAAAAGGTAAGATCAAATCATGTAAATTAGGGATAGAAATGTGACAAGCTTAATCGTGTACTTTCAGTGTTCAGGACTGGAAAATTCAGATTATTCTAACCTTGGTTTTTATTTTTGATAATTTCTTTTTTTATTTTGTGTAATTTAGTGTTTATTATTTTTTGTAATTTAGATAAATGTATTTTTTTAATTTAATTTATTTAATTTTATTGTAATGTTAGGTGTTAGTGTGACTCAGGTTAGGTTTTATTTTACATGTACTTTGAATTTATTTTAACTAGGTAGCTAGTAAATAATTAATAACTATTTACTAACTAGTCTACCTATTTAAAATTAATACAAATTTAATTGTGAAATAAAAATAAAACCTAAGATAGCTACAATGTAACTATTAGTTATATTGTAGCTAGCTTGGGGTTTATTTTACAGGTAAGTACAGGTAGCCCTCAGTTTACGCCGGGGTTAGGTTCCAGAAGGAATGGTTGTAAATCGAAACCGTTGTAAATTGAAACCCAGTTTATAATGTAAGCCAATGGGAAGTGAGGGAGTTAGGTTCCAGGCCCCTCTCAAAATTGGCATAAGTAACACCTAATACATTATTTTTAAAGCTTTGAAATGAAGACTTTAAATGCTAAACAGCATTCTAAACCTAATAAAATAATCAAACAACACAGAATATATAATTAAACTAAGTTAAATTAACAAAAACATTTGCTAAACAGCATTATAAACCTAATAAAATAATCACACAACACAGACTTTACTTGCATTTTTCTGCAAACAGTTCTTTCTATGCATTCCAATCTGGACTGATTCATAGACAGGAAGATCTTGTTCCTTTGCAAGCTGCTCGATAGCTCAGGTCTGGTTAAACTGATTAATTTCAGCTTGCTTGGCTTGCATATCTTTGCTGCAACACAAGCGGACAGCTCCACCTACTGGCTATTTTAATCAATGCACTGCTTCTCAATGCTTTTCAATAGCAGTCACATAACTGAAAAAAGGTTGTTATTCTGAAACAGTGCAAATTGAACCGTTGTAAACCGAGGGTCACCTGTATTTTGTTTTAAATAGGAATTATTTAGTTATTAATAGTAGGTTTTATTTAGATTTTTTATAATTATATTTAAGTTTGGAGGTGTTAGGATTAGGTTTGGGGTTAATAGGTTTATTATAGCGGCGGAGTGGGCGGACAGCAGATTAGGGGTTAATTATATTTAAATAGTATTTTTAATGCGAGAAGGCGGCGGTTTAGGGGTTAATAATTTTATTCTAGTGGCGACGATGTCGGGGAGCGACGGAATAGGGTTAATAAATTTTTTAAGTGGCGGCAATGTCCAGAGCGGCAGATTAGGGGTTAATAATTTTATTTTAGTGTTTTCAATGCGGGAGGGCCTCAGTTTAGGGGTTAATAGGTAGTTTATGGGTGTTAGTGTACTTTTTAACACTTCAGTTATGAGTTTTATGCTACAGCTTTGTAGCGTAAAACTCATAACTACTGACTTTAGGTGATGGTATCTAGATGGTATCTTGACGGTATAGGGTGTACTGCTCACTTTTTGGCCTCCCAGGTAAAACTCGTAATACTGGCACTATGGAAGTCCCATTGAAAAAGGACTTTTTTAAAAGTGCGGTACTGACGTTGCGTGACGGCCAAAAAAGTGTGCGGTACACCTATACCTGCAAGACTCGTAATAGCAGCGGTAAGGAAAAAGCAGCATTATGAAGCTTTTTCACTCATAACGCAAAACTCGTAATCTAGCTGTTAGTTATTTAATTTTTGTTACTTATTTATACTGCCAGGGTGGAAAGAGGAGGGAAAATATTTGCCCCCTGTCTTTAATAAAATCAAGATAATTTAGGCACCAAGTTTAGAATAATCTGAATTTTATGGCAAGACAGGAGGCTTCATATTTTGCATATTTTAAAGCCCAAAAAAGACAGAGAGGAATGCAAGTACAGAGAAGAGCATATGAGAAGGATAAGAAAAAGATGAAAGACTCAATGGTTGTAGCCAAAGAAACCTGATGGCAATAGCTCACCGAAGAAAGATGAGAGTCCGAAGGACCCCAAACAGAAAGTGCTGTAAAGGAGAGAGACATATGCACTAGACGTGAGCCCCCTGATCCATAAAAGGGGGAATCTTAAGAAGACGCATTAAGGTTTTCAGCCAAAGAGATAAACAGGAAGCCGAAGGGCTACCCCAAGAGATCCTCTGAGAACAAGGAAATCCAACACGGGCAAAGAGGGACTGAGAGAAAAAGGAGGAGATGTCTTTCGAGAAGAATGAGGAATGAACATCAGGGCCCTCGGGACCGAAAGTCACCAAAATAAAACCAGGCAAAGGAGCATGGCCAAGTTTGCTGTAAGCTGAAAAGGAAAAGCTAGTTCAGCAGAAAGAAAGAACCACATTGACATCTCAGAGACATGAATAATTAGGGTTAGGAGGGATTTGAATCTGAAAAATTCGTACAAGAAGGTTGACAAAACAATGTCTACCCATGGGATAACCTCCAAGGGGAGATGACGTACAGAAAGGGCAGAGAAACACAGATCACCGTATGGGAGTATTCCAAAGAGAAAGATAACGTAAGAAAACACACTATCATGGAAGGCAAGGCAGAAAGGGATCAACATCCTTTCCGACACACCAATGAAACCAGACTGCCCAAGGTGAGTTTGCAATACCTTACTAGTACCTGGGACCCAGGGTTCACACAATAGGAGGGAAGCCTTATGCAAAAGGCCTTCAGAAAACCAGATTACATGAAATACATCAGACAAAGTGATTCAGGTGCCCTTGTGCCAAAATTAGATCTAGATGCTGGAGATTCTCCAATGATGAGAAACCCACCCGTTGAGAGATTGGGAATTCCCAGGAAGAAATTGTTCCAAACAAATGGATAGAACCAGAAGGAGGCCAAGATAATGGAGGGGGACCGGAAAATTGCTTGGATGGAAGAGACTTGACTTCTCCTTGGAGAACAAAAAGCCAAGCAAGGAGAAGGGAAAGGAGAAGTTGCATGGTTGAGATAACAACAGGTCCTAGTCCTGAGCCAAGAGAAGATTGCAATCCAGGCAAAACAAAAGTTACGAAAGCCACGAGCCCGGAGATAAGCACCACTGGATTGAGAATTTAGAGAAACAACAGGGAGCGGGCTGAGACCGAATGGGGGGCAGTGGACTGCCATAGCTGAGTTGCCCAATGAAATTGAAGAAATTGCGGAAACGAGGGGGCACAGGCAACTTCAAGTAAGCTTCAGACACGATGAAGCGCACAATCTAGACATTCAGATGGAGGTAATCTCTCAGTATATGAATGTCCTTTAATCTGAAGTGGTGGAACCCCACAAAAGGTGAGGCTTAGAGACAAGAAACAGGTTGCATTGGTGTTATGTGATTCTTTTTTCAGGATATGATGTTATCATATATCACTTTTCAGCAAGGAAATGACTGACACATTACACAGGTTTTCACAATCTTATAATAACAATGAAGGTTTATTCTGCAACATAATCATGGAAACAAAATACCACAAACCACTATTCATACTTATAACACTCTATGCAATTGCAATACTCATATAATCATCTATGCAGCTTTTAGTTACATTCAGTTGCCTGCGCAACGACTGATAACAATCTTATGTTGTATTACCACTAAAACAAGTCTAGCTAGTTTTATACAAACAAATTAATACATCACCGTGATCTCTGGTTACATCATCCTATCCTGCCGCTTCTGGGGCGCAATGGGAGGGGACATCTGGGCAATCTTTGGACCAGGAGACAAACAGGCGATCAGCGGGAAACAACACTGAAGATGCGTCCATCCACAGGTCCCAAAAATACACTCAAATACACACACCAAAAAATACACAGACACTCGGACACTCAGACTCTCAGACTCTCAGACTCAGACATGAGACATGATCAGATTGCCTAGATGTACCCCTCTTTATACTGTTCACTTGTGTAACAGTTTTGGCGCAACTCCACAGATCCTGAGACCGCTCCCTCTGAGGTTGGCTATGGCCCAAGACATCTGGCCAGTCTGTCTTAGCCTCAACCAAGCTTATCAGGGCATGCCCAGGTACTATCTCTGACGTATTACTAAACTGCGATGCCGTCATCTTTAGTTTCAAACAAACATGTTTTTCTGCTTAACATTATATATCTGATTATGTGGTCTTATGCAGTTACTTCTGTCAAATACATCAATAATAGTTTTAACAATCTTTCCATAGATATAATTAATAGCTAAACATCATAATGGTTTATTACTTAGCCTATTGCAATTGATATTACTTAGCCTATTGCAATTATTAATAATTCATCGTTTAACAATATTACTAGGCATTAGCCCCTATACCAATGTGTTATCAAGATGTTCCTGAATGTCAGTAAGTGACCCCTGCCAAGGTTGCACCCTTGTTCTGTCTGGGTTTTGACTTCTTATCATCAGCCTCCATCGGTTGTTTACCACTTGTAGCATGACTTAGCGAAATTCACTGTCATCTACTTGAAGTCACACAAGTTTAAGCAAGTGTTATATGAGCAATTACTGCAACCACTTTCCTTACAATTGGTAACTCAGCCGGAATGTAAACATGACTTGTTGTAAGGACCGGAGGGACACTGGAGCTGGTTGAGGTCAATGAGTTGGCGTTGGCTGAAGTCTGGCTGTCGACAGACTATCTAAAAGATCTTCAGCTTAGAATGTCAGCTGACATCAGAAACACATGTCAGATGAGAACGCAGGAGCTTACCTGGGTTTGAACCCACAATCTCCTGCTTGGGGAGCAATGGAGCTAACCATTACACCTCTCCCTACCAAATCTGCCAGTTCTTACAGAAAACCCACCTAGGTAGGAATACCTACCGAAGAGAAGCTTGAATTTATCCAAACGAGAAAGACGACAAGTAATGTCTTAATGGTGAGAAAGGAAAAGAATCTCTAAGCAACAGGTCATGGGAGCTGCCTCTTCAGTTTTCCAAACAGCAAATTTGGGGTCAATGCGCCAGAGCGCAGATCTAGGATTCTCGCTAGAGAGAATAACATAGTGTAGATAAAAAAGGCTCCAGAGGCCCATTCTCATACCATTGGAGGATCCACAGAGGAGCCCGAGAGAAGAGTTTCAACAAAAAAATATAATTTGTGCCACAGGGCCAGAGATGTCCAGGAATCTCTCCTGGCCCATACTTGGGTCTTTACCTTTCATGGTTAAAATGATAGCAATTTAAAGACACACTCAGGAGTGACTGAATCAATGTTTGGGGAAGGGAAGGCCTACAAAGGTGTCTCTGCAGGAATCCGGACAGATGAGGAGGAAAAGACCACTCTGAAGAGTGAGAGTTAGGAATAAATATAGGATTACCAGCAGGATTCAGGGCCTTTTGCGGGGCATTGCCCCAAAGAAATCAGCTGTTTTACCTGTAAAAAAATACAAACAACCCCCCAACAGTAAAACCCACCACCCACACAACCAACCCCCCAAATAAAATCCATTGCCCTGAAAAGTGCATTTGGATGGGCATTGCCCTTAAAAGGGCATTTAACTCTATTGCAGCCCAAAGCCCTAACCTAAAAATAAAACCCACCCAATAAACCCTTAAAAAAAACCTAACACTAACCCCTACAGATCCACTTACAGTTTTGAAGAGCCGACATCCATCCTCAACGAAGCCGGGAGAAGTCTTCATTCAAGCCAGGAGAAGTGGTCCTCCAGACGGGCAGAAGTCTTCATCCAGACGGCATCTTCTATCTTCATCCATCCAGCGCGGAGCGGGTCCATCTTCAAGACACCCGACGCAGAGCATCCTCTGATTGGAACAGCCAATAGAATGCAAGCTCAATCCTATTGGCTGATTGGATCAGCCAATAGGATTGAAGTTCAATCCTATTGGCTGATTGCATCAGCCAATAGGATTTTTTCAACCTTAATTCTGATTGGCTGATAGAATTCTATCAGCCAATCGGAATCTAAGGGACGCCATCTTGGATGACGTCACTTAAAGGAGCCTTCATTCGTCGGGTAGTCATCGGAAGAAGAGGATCCTCTGCGTCGGATGTCTTGAAGACTTCTGCCCGTCCGTTTTTTTAAGGGTTTATTGGGTGGGTTTTATTTTTAGGTTAGGACTTTGGGCTGCAATAGAGCTAAATGCCATTTTAAGGGCAATGCCCATCCAAATGCCCTTTTCAGGGCAATGGGGAGCTTAGGTTTTTTTTAGTTAGGATTTTATTTGGGGGGTTGGTTGTGTGGGTGGTGGGGTTTTCTGTTGGGGGGTTGTTTGTATTTTCTTTACAGGTAAAAGAGCTGATTTCTTTGGGGCAATGCCCTGCAAAAGGCCCTTTTAAGGGCTATTGGTAGTTTAGTTTAGGCTAGGGTTTTTTTATTTGGGGGGGGGGGGGCTTTTATTATTTTGTTAGGGCTTTTAGATTAGGTGTAATTAGTTTAAATATCTTGTAATTTGTTTTTTATTTTGCGTAATTTAGTGTTTGTTTTTTTGTAATTTAGGTAATTTTATTTAATTTAGTTAATTGTATTTAATTTAGGTAATTGATTTAATTGTAGTGTAAGGTTAGGTGTTAGTGTAAGACAGGTTAGGTTTTATTTTACAGGTAAAATTGTATTTATTTTAGCTAGGTAGTTAGTAAATAGTTAATAACTATTTAGTAACTATTCTACCTAGTTAAAATAAATACAAACTTGCCTGTAAAATAAAAATAAAACCTAAGCTAGATACAATGTAACTATTAGTTATATTGTAGCTATATTAGGGTTTATTTTATAGGTAAGTATTTAGTTTTAAATAGGAATTATTTAGTTATTAATAGTAGATTTTATTTAGATTTATTTGAATTATATTTAAGTTAGGGGGTGTTAGGGTTAGACTTAGGTTTAGGGGTTAATAAATGTAGGTAGGTGGCGGTGATGTTAGGGACGGCAGATTAGGGGTTAATAATATTTAACTAGTGTTTAGACTCGGGGTTCATGTTAGGGTGTTAGGTGTAAACATAAAATGTGTTTCCCCATAGGAATCAATGGGGCTGCGTTACTGAGCTTTACGCTGCTTTATTGCAGGTGTTAGACTTTTTCTCAGCCGGCTCTCCCCATTGATGTCTATGGGGAAATCGTGCACGAGCACGTACAACCAGCTCACCGCTGACTTAAGCAGCGCTGGTATTGGAGTGCGGTATGGAGCACAATTTTGCTCTACACTCACTTCTTGTCTTTTAACGCCGGGTTTATAAAAACCTGTAATACCAGCGCTGTAGGTGAGCGGTGACAATAACGTGCAAGTTAGCACCGCACCCCTCTTACTGCAAAACTCGTAATCTGGCCGTATATGAAAGGGGAATACTAAAAGGAAAAGTATATAAGTCAATAAAATACTAAGTATAAAGGCATACCAATTGAGGATAAATAAAGTGATCAAAAGACAAAAAATATAACATAAAACTTTTATAAATAAATCTGTCAGACCCTGAGGGGAATTGAACCTAAGTCTTCCAAGTGAAGTACTAGCCTCTAAGCAAAAAGGCTTACTACAAAAATTTAGGACAAAGATTTAGGTAAAAAGATTTAACCGGTTCATAGAAGGAATTCCGAATGGATACAAATATCAGATTAAAACAATAAAAGCAATATGTTGTCTGTTCCTAATGATTAATTACAAAAAAATTCCAGAGTCACACTAGCAGCGTGTGCATCCTGCCGCAAAATCCCACGGCCTGATGCACGTCTGAAGAAAGAAAGAAAGAAAGAGGGAGGGAGGTGTGAATCGGCACACGTGGTGCAAAGCCAGGATAAATAGGAGGAGAAGGACAGAAGCGGCCGCATCTAAATTAAGAGCACGCCGCCTAGCGATTCCGGCAAAATAGGGATGAACACAGGTATGAGAGAAGCGGATCTACAGAGGGGCAATATATATACTATAAAGCTTAGGAAAGAAAGTACCAAAATCAATATTTCCTATTAAAATTGCCAGTGTAAGATACATCACCTGCTGTCTGGAAGGCAGCAAAGAAAAGAGGAAGTATTTCCTGTGCTTATGTTATTATATTATCGTTTCTCTGCTGATTGGATGTTTTTTGTTACTATGTTTTTTCTTTGCTGCTGTTTGGAAGTCAGTAAAGATTAATGCAAAATATAAAGCCACCAGTCTTGCCATGAAATCCACAATTATTAGACTTAAATTACAGGAAAACTGTGCAAAATAAATATTGAAAGTATATTTGAAAGTTTTATTTTAATTATTTAGAAATATATATTAAAATCTCACACCTAGATTTAGAGTTTTGCGTTAGAAGGGGTGCTTTAGCTATGCCGGTCCCCCCCCCCCCCCCGCAACTTTTAAATAACACTGGTATTTAGAGTTCTCTGAAGGGCTGCGTTAGGCTCCAAAAAGGGAGCGTAGAGCATAATTTAACGCCACTGCAACTCTAAATACCAGCGTTGCTTACGGACGCGGCCAGCTTCAAAAACGTACTCGTGCATGATATCCCCATAGGAAGCAATGGGGCAGTTTGAGCTGAAAAAAAAACCTAACACCTGCAAAAAAGCAGCGTTCAGCTCCTAACCCAGCCCCATTGTTTCCTATGGGGAAACACTTCCTAAGTCTGCACCTAACACCCTAACATGAACCCCGAGTCTAAACACCCCTAACCTTACACTTATTAACCCCTAATCTGCCGCCCCCGCTATCGCTGACCCCTGCATATTATTATTAACCCCTAATCTGTCACTCCGTACACCTCCGCAACCTATATTATAGCTATGTACCCCTAATCTGCTGCCCCTAACATCGCCGACCCCTATATTATATTTATTAACCCCAAATCTGCCCCCCAACGTCACCGCTACCTAACTACACTTATTAACCCCTAATCTGCCGACCAGACCTCGCCGCCACTATAATAAATCTATTAACCCCTAAAGCTAAGTCTAACCCTAACCCTAACACCCCCCTAAGTTAAATTTAATTTAAATCCAACGAAATAAAATAAATCTTATTAAATAAATTAATCCTATTTAAAGCTAAATACTTACCTGTAAAATAAACCCTAATATAGCTACAATATAACTAATAATTATATTGTAGCTATTTTAGCATTTATATTTATTTTACAGGCAACTTTGTATTTATTTTAACTAGGTACAATAGCTATTAAATAGTTAATAACTATTTAATAGCTACCTAGTTAAAATAATTAAAAAATTACCTGTAAAAAAAAAACCTTACCTAAGTTACAATTAAACCTAACACTACACTATATATAAATTAATTAACTAAACTATCTACAATTATCTACAATTAAATCAACTAAACTAAATTAAAAACAAACACTAAATTACAAAAAATAAAAAAAGATTACAAGAATTTTAAACTAATTACACCTACTCTAAGACCCCTAAAAAAATAACAAAGCCCCCCAAAATAAAAAAATGCCCTACCCTATTCTAAAATAAAAAGTTAACAGCTCTTTAACCTTACCAGCCCTTAAAAGGGCCTTTTGTGGGGCATGCCCCAAAGAAATCAGCTCTTTTGCATTTAAAAAAAACATACAATACCCCCCCCAACATTACAACCCACCACCCACATATCCCTAATCTAACCCAAACACCCCTTAAAAAACCTAACACTAAGCCCCTGAAGATCTCCCTACCTTATCTTCACCACGCCGGGTATCACCGATCCGTCCAGAAGAGGGTCCGTAGTCTTCATCCTATCCGGCAAGAAGAGGTCCAGAAGAGGGTCCAAAGTCTTCATCCTATCCGGCAAGAAGAGGACATCCGGACCGGTAGACATGTTCATCCAGGTGGCGTCTTCTATCTTCATCCATCCGGCGTGGAGCGTGATCATCTTGAAGCAGCCGACGCGGATCCATCCTCTTCTTCCGGCGACTTCCGACGAATGAAGGTTCCTTTAAGTGACGTCATCCAAGATGGCGTCCCTCGAATTCCGATTGGCTGATAGGATTCTATCAGCCAATCGGAATTAAGGTAGGAAAAATCTGATTGGCTGATTGAATCAGCCAATCAGATTCAAGTTCAATCCGATTGACTGATCCAATCAGCCAATCAGATTGAGCTCACATTCTATTGGCTGTTCTGATCAGAACTTGGATCTGATTGGCTGATTCAATCAGACTAATACTCTAATGAGAGGGCGCTAAAGCTAAAGTAACTTGACACACCTAATCGTATAAATAATACATACAATTGAAGATAAAGAATATTAAATTTTACTCAGTAATTGAAAAGATATCAGGGACGTCTCCCTAATAAAGATACATGGCTCAACACAAATAAAAAACAATAAAAATCGATAAAAATAACAATATTACAATTATCTTTAAGGAATACCACCCTATTATAAAATGTTGCGCAAAAAATATTGCGCAAAAAATAAAAAAAATAGAAATTTGTTAAAAAATAAAATACGGGTTTATGTGTTTAGATCACAACATATAAATCTTATGGTGAATCTTCAACTTATAATGTCCCTTTTTCCGGAGTTAGTCCAATGAAACTTTCTGATAATACAACAGGTGTTAGTTTGATATAGCTTTGCTGGTAATTTTGTAAGTGTAACTTTCACTCTATAGTTGTGATATGTAACAATGTTCCATTTGTTATATGTATATAACAGTATCTGTTTAAGTACACCAAAGTGTATTATTGTATGTCTTTTGTATCCGTATATCACCTCTGAATGTGGACAGTTATAACAGTGACTCACGTAATGTTGCAGCAGCTACGGTCAGATTGCTGCTGGTGTCGGTCTGATTGCCTTTAGCACGCCGCTCTTTGCGTGTGTGAGGCTGGTCAGCCTTAGGCTTTTCGTCCTCTGAAAAAAGACTCACCGCTCCTTGCGTATGAAAGTCCTGCTGGACCCCGGCTGACAGCCCCTGGGATGTAGGACACGCCGTTTCCTGCGTGTGAATGATCCGCTGTGTCCCGGTTCAAATAAATGGATGGTTTGAGCAAACACCCGCTCTTAGCGTATTACACACACGGGCTAAAACTAGGTACCTAGTGTTGTGGGTTCTTGGCAGGCGAGCAACTTCCTCCTTCTACGCGTTTCACCCGTATATCTGGGCTTTTTCAAGATCATTCAATCAGCCAATCAGATTTTTCCTACCTTAATTCCATTTGGCTGATAGAACCTATCAGCCAATCGGAATTTGAGGGACGCCATCTTGGATGATGTCACTTAAAGGAACCTTCATTCGTCGGGAGTCACCGGAAGAAGAGGATGGATCCGCGTCGGCTGCTTCAAGATGGTCCCGCTCCGCGCCGGATGGATGAAGATAGAAGACGCCGCCTGGATGAACATGTCTACCGGTCCGGATGTCCTCTTCTTGCCGGATAGGATGAAGACTTTGGACCCTCTTCTGGACCTCTTCTTGCCGGATAGGATGAAGACTTCGGACCCTCTTCTGGATGGATCGGTGATACCCGGCGTGGTGAAGATAAGGTAGGGAGATCTTCAGGGGCTTAGTGTTAGGTTTTTTAAGGGGTGTTTGGGTTAGATTAGGGGTATGTGGGTGGTGGGTTGTAATGTTGGGGGGGGGTATTGTATGTTTTTTTTAAATGCAAAAGAGCTGATTTCTTTGGGGCATGCCCCGCAAAAGGCCCTTTTAAGGGCTGGTAAGGTAAAAGAGCTGTTAACTTTTTATTTTAGAATAGGGTAGGGCATTTTTTTATTTTGGGGGGCTTTGTTATTTTTTTAGGGGGGCATAGAGTAGGTGTAATTAGTTTAAAATTCTTGTAATCTTTTTTTATTTTTTGTAATTTAGTGTTTGTTTTTTTTGTAATTTAGTTTAGTTGATTTAATTGTAGATAATTGTAGATAGTTTAGTTAATTAATGTATTGATAGTGTAGTGTCAGGTTTAATTGTAACTTAGGTTAGGATTTATTTTACAGGTAATTTTGTAATTATTTTAACTAGGTAGCTATTAAATAGTTATTAACTATTTAATAGCTATTGTACCTAGTTAAAATAAATACAAAGTTGCCTGTAAAATAAATATAGACCTCTATTTTCTCATATTACTTATGTGTTGGTAGGACTCATAAAAGAACAATGTTGTCAGATTTTAAGAGGGAACAAAATTACAAGGGTACAGTAATGTATAGCTCCTATGTCTGCAATATGACTGAAAATAAGTTGCACAAATATAGGCACATGTGGAAGTGTATAGCAAACATTGCTCAAGAATAGACTATAAACGGTGTGTAAAGAACCTAGATTAGTCCAGTCTACAGGTATATACCGTAACGTTGCTAGAGTCTGTATTTCAGGAGGACTAGTAGCGTTAAGGATAGAATTATAAAGGTTTGAATAACCCTAGATACTGTTGTTGAATCCCCTGTGATGGAGCACATATGGTCTATTGGTTCTGGTCAGTAGAGCATAATAGGGCAAAGATTGAACAGATTTGGACCCCTTACTTACTATAGTATGATGTGGTGAGCACTTTTAGCAGTGTGCATATATATCAAATAGAGAGAGGCAAAGTGGATAGGGTCCAACAACCATGAGCGTGCATAGTGTAAAATGTGAATATAGTATTTCTATCATGCCTCACTTAAAGTGTGGAAAAAATGGGAATATACTACTCCATCACGGCCACATACAGAGAAAGTTTTAGCGACTATGTGTTTGCTAGGTGCTCTGTAGGGTAGCACACATACATAACTTGTAATAATCAGGGCATTGTATTGTTCTAATATATAGTAAGATAACCGAGGTATATTTATTTTGGCTATTAAGGTAGTCAGGTTTGGGTGATGTTATATGTTATAGGAATTAAAAAGACCCATATTTGGTATTGCTGTACACTAGGATATTAGAATTCCTGTATAAAGCTAGGTAAATACGCTATAGAGCTTAATTATGGTCATTAAATATTATTTACTACAAATGCAAGTAACCATCTGTGTCTGATGTATAGGGTTGGAATACTGTAGGTCATTCTAGCCATATTCATTAGCTTTTACATAAATAGCCTTTGAAACAGACTTATGTGAGTATATCCCTACCTGAGTTGTTGCAACCCCATATCCAAGAAAAAGCAAACACTACATTTAATGATGTACTCAATTAATGAGGCAGAAATAGGGAATAAAAAACAAAAAGACAAAAAGTACCACATATAGCACAATTATAGTGCTTCTACGGTATCTAGCTACGAATAACAGCAATAGTCATTATCTGTGACTGGCAATAAACCAAATGTAACAGTAAATATATTCTAATCTATATATGGGGTGGGGATAAAGAGAACATTGTTTAGTTAGCTTTGCGGAGCGACTTTTAATTATACAAAATATTAGCCATGGAATCATGTCCAAGACTCAAAGATGGCTTAGTTACATGTGGTTATGGAGAATATAGAGAGTCCATTGCATATATAGTACAGAAGTACCGTAATAGTCTGCAGCTATCTCCAATGTTTATGTCGTCTCAATGGTCTCCTTTTATTGGAAGTCTAGTGACCAAATTGCTGCAGGATCTAAGTAATATGTGTGGAAGACAATTGCAAACTGTAGCTCAGGTGCGCAGCGGCTCGGACCAGGACCAGCCACCGGGGTCAAAAAGCCGGTATGAGATTTCTTCTTCCGTGCCTATAGCAAAAGCCCTGACACTCAGCTCCAGTTCCATCAAAGTAGTGAGATTGTATGGGAGCATGGCGATGAATTTTTCATTGAGATCCAGCCTCATCTTCGAGTTCAACTGTACGGGAGGGGCTTCCTTGCAGCCCCACACCGGTATCACTGTTTCCAACCGGCCTTGGGGATTCCGCTGGGTGTGGATATAAAGTTGCTTCTTCGGGGAGTTAGTGTCTCCCTGGTGTAGTGATGCAGGGATCGGCTGGTCAGAAGTCATTTCGGGGGTAATCTGGTCTCGGATCTGCCCGTCTCTGTTAGCGGGGACCTTTCCTTTTATAGTTGGAGATGGTGGGCTAGCAATATTGTTAGATAGAGCTGCAACTTCCTCCATTCTACCTTTTGTTGTCACAGTTTGATGTTTTGTAGGTTCATTTTTCATCGCTGGGTTAGTAGCATTCTGTATTGCTGTGATAGGTAGCACATCTCCTGGAGTCAGCACAGTGTGCGTTAGCGAGTTTGTACCCTCGGTTATCTTGTTAATGGCGCCATGAAAACTTTGTTCCAACTCTTTGAGGTGCTCTTTTAAGAGATGAAGGAGCTTCTGTTCCCAAACATCCAGGGATAACATAGCTTGAGGTTTTTATTTTAAGTGTCTATTTTGTGTATATCCTATTGCAGGATACTCGAACCCCAGTGTCATGTTCTGTCTCAGGATATCATGTGAGAGCCTCATTGTCTGGAACAGTTGCTTTAAAGGAAGATTAGTAGAAGCCATACTGATTGAAAATGAAAACAAATTTATTTAAACAACAAAATACTTTGTTTAAGCAAATACTTGCAGAATATTTAAATATGCCACTCAGGTATGTTAAGACCACATACAGCAGGAGTGAAAATAAAGAAAACTAGTAAGCAGAGATGCAGATTCAAAAAGGAAAGTCTTTCTCTTGGTAATAACTGAAATGTAAGATTTGCACAAGGCAGAAAACAACTTGTAAACAGGTAGCAGGTTTAAAGGTAAAGTCTTTCTCCTTGTAATTGCTGAGTCCAGGAATTGCACAAGGCAGGAAACAACTTGCAAACTGGTAACAGGTTTAAAGGTAAAGTCTCTCTCCTTGTAATTGCTGAGTGCAGGAATTGCACAATGCAGGAAACAACTTGCAAACTGGTAACAGGTTTAAAGGTAAAGTCTCTCTCCTTGTAATTGCTGAGTGCAGGAATTGCACAATGCAGGAAACAACTTGCAAACTGGTAACAGGTTTAAAGGTAAAGTCTCTCTCCTTGTAATTGCTGAGTGCAGGAAATGCATAAGGCAGGAAACAAACTTGCAAACTGGTAACAGGTTTAAAGGTAAAGGCTTTGTCCTGGTAATACCTTGTAAACAGGTGCTAAGGTGAAATCTTTCTCCAAAGAAGTACAGGAAACAGGTTCTGACTTGACAAAACAGATCCAATGTGAAGACACTAATGCAGACTAAAAGCCATCCTTAAATAGGGAGGTTTTGCACAGGGTTGGTTCTGATTAATTCCAGAATTGAGAACACCTGTGTGTTGCACAGGTGTAATAACAAGTAAGGCAAATAGTTATTTATCAGATCTTTTAAGATCCATGCTATTGTTGGAACTGGCTGTGGCTTAACATGTAAGCAAACAGAAATAGCAACCACAGAGCCACAGGTTCAAATCCCTATACAGACCTTCTTAGCAGAATGCCTCCCAGACCTTTTCTTTTTCTTTTTAGTCTGGAGGCTTGGTTCATGACAGATGCCCCCTCCAAAGAGCGCACTCTGGGCGCTCAAAGCCTGATCAAACATCTGAAGGTGGGATTTACGAACAAGTGTTCCATTTGAAGCCCTAATACAATCAGATGGAATTGATTCTTCGCTTGGAACAGCTGCCTGAGATTGGGGACCCTTAGAAGATATCCCTGTAGGCATAACAAGAGCTGAAAAACCAAGACAGTTTTGATTTAGAGGTTCCTGATTATACCCAGCAGTTTGCAATTGACTGGCTGATGGGCAGAGTACCTCCGGGTAGGAAAAGACCTCTCCTTCAGAGTCAAGGAATTTGTTATCTGGGTCATATCTGCCTGATGGGTAGAGTACCTCCGGGTAAAGTATGACCTCTCCTTCAGAGTCCAGGAATTCATTTTCTGTGCCATTTATATCCAATTCGACCATCTCATCCAATTCTTTCTCAGTCAATGAGTAGCTGGGTGAAGGTGGTGCAAGGAGGTGTGGATCTTTAGAATTGGCAGAGTCTGATTTAGCTGGAAGGTTTGTCACTTTTATGTCTGATGAGTGACATTTGTTAGCTGGATCTCCAGCCAGGGCAGAAACAAGGTAATGTGCAGGATTTCCAGGAGGTATTTTTGCAGAGTTCCCCAATGTGGTTGATGCAGAAACAGACGCAGTGGTATGGGTAATGGATGTAGTTGGAGTTGTACTCCCAATGACCATCTGTTTCAAATCAGGTACCATTTCTTGAAGTGTGTTAGAAACGGTTGTTTGTAGAATAGATGTATTCTCCATAGCTGGGTCATCTCCAGGGGTATCATACAGTTTGCTAGTGGAAGTATAATTTGTTCCCTTAACATCAGAGTTCATTTTCAACTTGGCTGTATCTTGACTTGATCCTCTAGGAGGTCTTACTGGACACCCTGTGATGCGGTGACCAGGTCCCCCACAATAGAAACAGAGGTTAAGTTGTCTTCGCCGAATTTTCTCCTCTTCTGTTAAGGGTTCTTTAAAACCTTTCCTTGTTTGGGAGGTAACTTTAGACAAGGTTTCGGTTGGGAGAGATAACATTTCCACCAGCTCCATAAAGTTAATGAGTATGTCCTTAATAAACTTTAACACTGAATCCAATATAGCAATAATCCCAGAGGGCTCTCTTTTAAGGTCTTCACATTCTGTCATGTTCTGTCTCAGGATATCATGTGAGAGCCTCATTGTCTGGAACAGTTGCTTTAAAGGAAGATTAGTAGAAGCCATACTGATTGAAAATGAAAACAAATTTATTTAAACAACAAAATACTTTGTTTAAGCAAATACTTGCAGAATATTTAAATATGCCACTCAGGTATGTTAAGACCACATACAGCAGGAGTGAAAATAAAGAAAACTAGTAAGCAGAGATGCAGATTCAAAAAGGAAAGTCTTTCTCTTGGTAATAACTGAAATGTAAGATTTGCACAAGGCAGAAAACAACTTGTAAACAGGTAGCAGGTTTAAAGGTAAAGTCTTTCTCCTTGTAATTGCTGAGTCCAGGAATTGCACAAGGCAGGAAACAACTTGCAAATTGGTAACAGGTTTAAAGGTAAAGTCTCTCTCCTTGTAATTGCTGAGTGCAGGAATTGCACAATGCAGGAAACAACTTGCAAACTGGTAACAGGTTTAAAGGTAAAGTCTCTCTCCTTGTAATTGCTGAGTGCAGGAATTGCACAATGCAGGAAACAACTTGCAAACTGGTAACAGGTTTAAAGGTAAAGTCTCTCTCCTTGTAATTGCTGAGTGCAGGAAATGCACAAGGCAGGAAACAAACTTGCAAACTGGTAACAGGTTTAAAGGTAAAGGCTTTGTCCTGGTAATACCTTGTAAACAGGTGCTAAGGTGAAATCTTTCTCCAAAGAAGTACAGGAAACAGGTTCTGACTTGACAAAACAGATCCAATGTGAAGACACTAATGCAGACTAAAAGCCATCCTTAAATAGGGAGGTTTTGCACAGGGTTGGTTCTGATTAATTCCAGAATTGAGAACACCTGTGTGTTGCACAGGTGTAATAACAAGTAAGGCAAATAGTTATTTATCAGATCTTTTAAGATCCATGCTATTGTTGGAACTGGCTGTGGCTCAACATGTAAGCAAACAGAAATAGCAACCACAGAGCAACAGGTTCAAATCCCTATACAGCCCTTCTTAGCAGAATGCCTCCCAGACCTTTTCTTTTTCTTTTTAGTCTGGAGGCTTGGTTCATGACACCCAGAATCCGGGGGGGGGGGGTATGGCAGCCCCAGACCTACGCTGAGAATCCTTCTCTGAAGTTGTAGACAGTAATCAATCTGCTGCTTGATCTCATCTGATGGCAAAATGGCTACTAGGCCCTTGTAGAATATCTACTGCGTAGCAGTCCCAAAGAGCATAGGCACAAATGCTGTTGTGACTTCAGCTCCAGAGATTATCCCAACTTTAGCTAAAAAGTAAACCCGAAAGTGTAAAATACTGTAGATTTGTGGTATATAGCTTGGGTAAAGTCTTTAATTCTCCAGGAGCTTCACTGAGACACGTCCTGCCGCTTTGAGAGTAGGCTCCGCCCCCCTAAGCACTATATTTTTTGGTGAATGAGTTTGAGCTGTGTACATTTCTGAGGGTGCTGGTCTTTCTTCTAAAAACATTTGATAAGACGCTAAATAGTAATTAGCCAAATGTTATGCATTGATTGCTAGCGTTCACATTTCCTTAGAAATACTAGAACAAGGCATCATTATTAAAAAAAATTCTCTCTCTCTTGGGTGATAGAACAAAGCAGTGGTGTCACCAGAAATTAGTTATAAGAGGGTCACTTCGTGGAAGCCCACCGTTATTCTGGGTGAGGTGGTAATGGGAGGGGATGGAGCCGGGTGTTCAGTGGGTGGGTGGATGGTCTATAGGTGGAGTCAGGGAGGTTGATGGGCAGGGCAGGAGCAGTGTGGGGTGACAATGAGGGCCAATCACAGTTGGGCAGGCACATGGGGGGCACCTATTAAGCTGTGGACTACTGATCATGCTGTGGTGCCAGCGGGTAGTGCCAGCAGGTGGTGTAGGAGGGAAGGAAGGAGGAGGGTGGGATGCTCATCACAGGAGGGGGGAGGGAGAGGCGAGTCCCTACAATATAGAAAAAAGTTTCTAAGGAGAGAGGGAGGAATTGGTCCCTTTACTACAGAAAATATAATGTGATGAGTGGTAGGGGGGTGGGTCCCTACACTAAGGGCTAGATTACAAGTTTGCGCTTGTATTATGAGTTGAAAGTAAAAGTTAACGCAAGAGAAAAAGCCTGACATGCGCAACGCTTGGAATTTGAATATCGTAACCACATTAAAGAATGTGCAAACTGGAAAAAAAAAAAAACTAACCCCCATACTCACGTGCTAACCCAATCGCGTGTATACAAATGCGCTAAACCCGACATAAATTATGAATATTTTACATTCCATTGTTCTTCACATAGAAAAATATGTTCTATTTATTCTTAAATATATATATATATAGGTATAGATATATATTATATAAAAAATCATCATATATATATGTATATATGTATGTATATATATATATATATATATATATATTTATATATATATATATATATATATATATATGAGATTATATATAGGAATATGCATTTTAAAATACTTAGAACATATTCCCGTATGTTAAGAACATTGGAATTTGAAATATTTACAGTAAATACACAGTTAAATACTTTATTAAATATGAATATTGTATAAATATGATTTCCCATGTTTTCAGCTACTTGGATGCAAAGAGCTCCGATGCACTTTATGCCTATATATGTATATATATGTATTTATGTTTTTATATATGTCTGTAAATACATATATGCACACATAGATACATATGTACACACACACACACATGTATATATATATATATATATATATATATATATATATTATATACACACACCCATATATATATATATATATACAGTATATACAGACACACATACATATATACATATCTCTATGTTAAAGCCCATTGCATGCCTTTTGCAATCAGCAAGCGCTAAACAGGGTGCTTAACCAAAAAAGCTTACATTCCTGCTTTTTCAAATAACAATATCAAGTTAACAAAAAAAAATTGATAATAGGAGTAAATTAGAAAGTTGCTTAAAGGGATACTAAACCCATTTTTGTTTCTTTCATGATTCAGATGGAGCATGAGATTTTAACCCCTTAATGACCACAATGTACCCTGTATGCCACTGGTCGTTAAGGGTTTTTTCAGGACATAATAGCACAAGTCTAGCAAGAACACACTATTAATGCCCTCCCTCCAGCAAGCTTTGTGTAATAGAGCAGTCTCAACGCTGGTGGCAAGACCGCGCTATAAAACAATCAAGTTCCAAAAAAAGACCAGTGACATACAGGGTACGTCGCTGGTCCTTAAGGGGTTAAGCACCTTTCTAATTTACTTCTATTATCAATTTTTCTTTGTTCTCATGCTATCTTGATTCGAAAAAGCAGTACTGTAAGCTTTAGAGCCGGACCATTTTTTGTTCAGCACCTGGGTAGCACTTGCTGATTTGTGGCTAAATGTAGCAAACCAATCAGCAAGTGCTACCCAGGTGCTGAGCTAAAAATGGGCCTGCTCCTAACCTTTCATTACTGCTTTTTCAAATCAAGATGATAATAATAAGAGTAAATTAGAAAGTTGCTTAAAATTGCCAGCTCTATCTGAATCTTGAAATAAAAAAAATGTGGGTTTAGTATCTCTTTAATATTGCCACCATTTAATAGTAGCACAGTGGGGTGATGAGAATATTAGATTGTGTACCATGATATACTGGGTACTTTACTGATTGTTATTTCTTAATAGGGGATTATTGATTATTGACAATATTTTAAAAGACACAAGTACTTTATTTAACCACCACAAACAGCTGAAATCAGGTATCAAAGCTCAGCACTGCAGAAATAAGGTATAGCTAAGTATGCTCCCACTGCTGGCATTTTCATAATAGGCTATAGATTTGCTGTTTGGTGTGTGTATTTGTTTGTAGAAAGATAAAGCATTACTGATATAATATTTCCATGGAAAAGTTAAAAGCCACATAACCGATGGGCACATTAAGAATCATTGATTTTTCCCCAGACATTATACTTATGTTACCATTATGTCTATCAGAGGGGTAATATGTATGTAGGTGTCTGTCTAGTAATAACCATATATGATCTATGTGTGTATTACTGATTTCTTTTAACATTTAAAATGCTTTTAAGAATTGCCATTTTGTGGATAATTTCACTTCTTTGAAATTATATTAATAAAAACAAAATGAGCAGAAAATGGCTACCCCATGGATGCAAATTGCATATCACCCAGCAAAGATTAATGTTTAGCTGAGGTCATGCATCTCCTCTATATTCTGACTTTATTTTTAATGTGTAAGACCCTGCCAAATACTGAATTTTTACTGCAGTGTTCGGGCCCGATATAAGGCACGTATTGTTACTGAATTCGGCATATATCTCTCACTCATACAGAACCTGTAGCCTACAGAGAGAAATGTATTTTTTAAAGATTGTGTGCATAAGTTGGAGCTTCAGGCAAGAAGTGTGTTGCTAGCTCTGTTGTAAAAGTGAGATATATTCGTATGCTTTATCTGCTACCGATGACAAAAGTAACAGCATTAAAGTGACTATTATGAGAGTAATACAATACTGCACAATAAAGACTTGTCTGACTGCAAAAGATACACTCACATCTGACTCGGGAATTTGGGAGGCATCCTCACAAGGAATGGGTGAAAAAAAGCATTTGAAAAAACCCTGAATATTGATATATTTGTGCTAAACAAGTTAAAATGGAAGGGACAACTTTCTAAAGACATTCAGTTATTCAAATTTGGAATTTCACATCACATTTATTGAATTTGTCCAAAATAATGTTCATTAGAATTTGTAAGCCAACAAAATAGCAATGTCTAGGCCAATCAAAATGGAAGTAATCCAATGTTGGTTCTCAAAGTTGCAAAACCTAATATTATAGTATTAGTTCTGCTAATTCAAATGTGATATTTCAAACAAACATTGAAATATATTTAACATTACACTCAAATGTTATTCTGACACAGTCAGTAGTCAATAGTGGAGAAAACATTTATGCAAACAAATATTGCCATATTCCTTCTAGGAAAACTTTCCAAGGTGCAGATGATAAATGAATGTCATCAGTGATATCACAGACATTTACACATTTCTAATACTTGCTGACAAGTGCCCTTAAAGGGGCATTCAAATATTTTTGTTTTCTCATTTGTTAAAGTCAAAGCATGTGGGGGGCGTGGCCGGGGAACAGCTCTGATCAGACGCAAAAGCATGGAGCTCTCAAGCTGATAATGATAAAACGCTGTTTTCCCCAGAGTCATTATTTTATCCCACCTTGGAACTATTAGATTCACATCTTCTAGCTTTTCCAGCATTGAATGATACCAAATTTGCTTTACTACAACTTTGGAGTCCGGGTCTAACCCATAGTGAGCTGCAGCAGCGGCCTACGCCATAACACACCGTCCTTGGGCTACTACTTAAAAGCCTTGAGACTAAGATGGATGTCGCATTTACAGACCTCTCCAGATTATGTCAATCCTTAGGCAGTGACTGTGCTACGTGAACGGAGGAACAAGCAGCTCTGTACAATGGTGAGGAAGCACAATGTAATTCAGCCATACAGCGAGACATTGTGCATAAAGGAAAACCCACAAATGCATCATAGGAATTGGAGGACGGATGGTGGGCACAGCCCGATGGGGTTTTTCCCCGATCAGCTTTTGTTTACCGCACCCATATACAGGAGCCGCAACACACGCCAAACACCTACCCTCTGCTCTCTCACATTCCAGATGAGAAGTCCGGGCTCCGGGAGAGAGGATTCAAAGTGAAACAGGCCACAGAGCATAACTATGAGAACATCCATAAGGACCCCTTAGAAACTTGTAAGTACTACTTTGATCCACGAGGCACCTTCTCTGACCGAACAACAGCCGGAAAACAAAATGAGCCTAATGCTTTTGACTGCCCGGAATTTCACCCGATTTGGCCTGAAACTATCCAGCAATACACTTACCCTATGGACGATTTGGGACTTCTACAAGCAGTGGTAACCGGAGCTTGGCTCTACAAAGATGATGGCATTACCTCCACAATAACCAGTAGGCCCATCACATCGCTGACCTCTGTAATACACTACGCAGTCAACCTTAAACGGCGTAAAGCTGCAACTTGCCTGAAAAGGTCACTACATCAGTTCCTGCAACCCCTCAGAAATAGTCCAAAATACAGGTCTGGAGAAGGATAAACTTATGCTGGAAGACATTTCACTTTACATGCCCAAGGTTTGCATGTCAGTCTTACTCTTAAGTAGCTTATGGCATTTTGGGAATGCTGGTTAATACATGACTATACGTTTTATCCCTATGGGTTCCATGATAGGGGTCTGTTAATAAAGCTATGCTCTTTGTTTTTGTTAGATTCCTTACTCAGTTGTTCTAATGGTTTATATGCTATATTTATGTGTTGTTTTTTAGTCATACAGATTACTCATGCTGAATATTTTATTTATGTCCTAGCTCCACACAACTGACAGCTTTTTATAAATTCACACACACCATTAGCCCTCTAGTTCTGATCCTCTTACCTTCAGCTACGAACGGCCCACTTAGAACTTAGCAAAACTTGAGCCCACAGTAAAGTTAAATACGGGACTATCAGGAGAAGCCAATATACCTTAAGAGCATCTCATATTTATTTTTTAGAGTAGACTTCAGTATGCTAATCCTCAACACCACACTCTCAGGCATCCTATAGCAACAGTACGATACACACTCACATCTTGGATAACTGTCAGCAGCATCTAATCTTTCTACTTTCCCTATAGAGTAAGTAAACCCCTAACTGGCAGTTTCTTATGCTCCTTCATTACGCTATTCTGTAATATTATTATTATAGGATCCCCTACACATATTAATACTTTCTCTGGGACATATGACAGGAATGCAGTGGCCTCAGTTATGTATACGTGCTTACCGTATTGTTGTCGTATTTCCATAGGTTTATCAAGAGTTAGACATCTGACTGTGTACAAAAAATATACCGCACTTTTTAAAAATGTCTATTGTTACTATTTTATAGGCAATAACTCATACCCTATATGTAACTCGTAACTTTGATGATGGATCATGGTGCGGTATACCCTTTATTATCTAAGGTCACACATTGCTTATGACATTAATGTGTGTTATTCGATACTTATGTATTTTACAGACTGTGTGTTGAACCCAGGAGACACCTACTCCTCCATTATTGGATAGCCTGAGCTAGTGTTTATATTCTTGCTGATAACTCTCATTGTCCTATCTCCGTTGAGAAACATAACCTAAGAGAACTGAGGTTTTAGTTAGGTATATTTGATCACAGAGTTAATGTTATATCTGTATGTGTTCATTACGTTCCGGATCTCATACTCTGACTAGATTGCATTTTATCAATATGTTCACCGTTAAAATTCTACAGGCAATGACTCACTTTGCTACACAGAGATAGTATGTAACTGATATGCGAGATAATTGCTTATAGTTCTGTATACCCCCTATTTAATATAAGTTCACTCATGACGTATTGCCCTGATATGTCTTGGCTTTTTGCCTACACATCTCTCTTACTTCACATAGATCCCAAGAGAAATCTGCTTGTTAATTAGTGCCGTTATACTTATCACAATAGTAATATATTTCCCTGGCCGTGCCCCCCCCTCCCCCTCCTTTAATTCTCGAACGGCTTTTGCCCTTTGATATCCCCCCAACTTTTCCTTTGTATTTACTACTCCATTTTGAAATTTTCATCCTACCTTAAAAAGAGATTACATTAAGATTAGTCCATTTACTCATTTACTAGGAGACCTATAGTATTTCCCCAGCAATTATTTCAGTACTCCCATAAACGACCTTATAATATCATATATAGAGAAATTTTCATCAAGTCCTTATTTAACTAGTTACTCACTATCCCTTACTAAGGAGTCATTACCGTTATATAAATACATTAGAATCCCTAACTTGTTATACAGATTATTATGTAACATATCAATCTACTCACTTTATGTATATTTATATATTCTCTGTCAATGTGAATGGACTAAATGATATCACTGTAACTGTCTGAAATCTCAATAAAAAAATATATTTAAAAAAAAAAAAAAATCAAAGCATGTGGGGGATGTCACTGTGAGAGCTATCCTTATCAGCCAGTAAACAATCTATCCTTAAAGGGTCATTTCAGTTAGACATGTGCGTTTTGTTTCATTCTGAATTTAAATTCGGACAAATTTGTTAAATTCTGAGATTTGGATCGATTCGAATTTCCGAATTACCGTAGCACTGAATCTAACAAATAAATCCGAATTAGTTCGGATTTATTCGTAACATTCGGATGGCCATGGACTAATCACAATTACACTAGTATTGTACTGTATATTAGGTTATATCACTCTGTTATGGGTTACACCTAATATTACAGTACATAATACTAGTCTAATACACAGTACATCCCACCTAACATATACCGAACTTCCGAATTTACGAATCGAATCCGAACCGAATACATCCGAATTTATTCGAATCCGAATGAATCTGAATGATTCTGAAACAAATGCATTTGAATGTATCCAAATTCGAATCGATCCGAAAATGAAATTCGAAAACATCCAAATCGATCCAAAACGAACCGAAACAAAAAAATTTCGCCGCGCACAAGTCTAATTTCAGTCCAAATTTAAATGCACATAGATTAATTACATCTTTGTATTGGCAAAAATGCTTCTAGTAAAAGCTACTGCTGTTTTAGTGTTAGCATTTTTCTCTGCACGTGCATGTGAAGTAAAGCTATATATTCTCAGTGCACCAGCATTTTAAATATTGCAGCTGCTCAGAGCGTCTGTGAGGCTTGTATCATGTCAGCAATTCACAAATTGAGTTATTACCAGATGGTACAAGCACCTTAGGATCTCTGAACAAGTAATGTATTTAAAATGCTGGTGCACGGTGCATACTTAAATACACATTTGAAACAGCTATAGTTTTAATAAGAAGCATTTTTACTAATACATGTATATTTATGCTTTTATTCAAAACTGAAAAGCATCCATGTGGATTTCAATTTGGACTGGAATGTCCCTTTAAGGATGTCGTGTGCACAAGCATTTTAAATAGGTTTAACTTAACTTTTTCATGTAAAAATTGTTTAGCATATATAAGTTGTTTTTGATAGAGCCACAGCACCAATCTGGCATACATTTAGATACATTTGGAACCTCTGTTGAGAGTCAGTTAGTGGGAGCATTGTGGGCTACCTCACGTAATAGCAACAGAGAGTAGGATACTGTCTCTGTTATGCTCTAGTAACTGCTGTGTTTTTCAACTACATCACTGTAGTAGTGGCTTCCATAGGATCTATGACAATGTTTGAATTATTGTGGTTTTGCATCCAATATCTTATGTGCTGTGTATTTGTAGTGAGTTGAGGTTGGGGCAACTGAATGCTAATTTAGGGCTAGATTACTAGTGGAGCGCTATTTAGCGCAAATTAGAATATGCAATTGTGTTTGCGCAAGAGTAAGCTGTTTTCCACTTTTTTTCCTCCATTGAGTTCTATAGGGGAATAAGTGAATGTGCACGCGATATTCTAACTTCAAAGTTTTGCACTAGTCGTGTTACCCCTAGAGCAAAAACAGTTGACTTTCAACTCGTAATACGAGTGCAGCCGGACTAGCGCAAAAATCCTAATTCTAGCATAATTAACACTTGAGCGGAATCGCAAATTACACTTGTAATCTAGGCCAAAGTTTTTTATATGTAGAAAATCAGAGAGTGCTCTTTTCCTATGACTGATTATATATAGACACAGTAATATTTCAGTAGTGAAATTAGGTTTATTGGATTAACAGAAAATGTGTAATATGCATAAAAATGAAATTAGACAATTGTATAAATGTGGGCACCCTTGTCATTTTGTTGATTTGAATACCTGTAACTATCTAGCGCTGATTAATTGGAACACACAATTGGTTTGGCGAGCCCATTAAGCCTTGAATTTCATAGACAGGTGCATCCAATCATGAGAAAAGGTATTTAAAGTGGCCAATTGCAAGTTGCTGTTCCCTTTGACTCTCCTCTGAAGAGTGGCAACATGGGGGCCTCATAACAACTCTCAAATTACCTGAAAACAAAGATTGTTCAACATTATGGTTTAGGGGAAGGCTACAAAAAGCTATTGTAGAGATTTAAGCTGTCAGTGTCCACTGTGAGGAACATAGTGAGGAAATGGAAGACCACAGGTACAGTTCTTGTTAAGGCCAGAAGTGGCAGGCCAAGTAAAATATCAGAGAGGCAAAGGATAGTGAGAATGGTCAAAAACAGCCCACAGACCGCCTCCAAAGACCTACAACATCATCTTGCTGCAGATGGTGTCACTGTGCATCGATCAACAATTCAGCACACTTTGCACAAGGAAAAGCTGTATCGGAGAGTGATGCGGAAGAAGCCTTTTTTGCACACGCACCGCAAACAGTCACTTGAGGTATGCAAACGCACATTTGGACAAACCAGCTTCATTTTGGAAGAAGGTGCTGTGGACTGATAAAACAAAGATTGAGATATTTGGTCATAACAAGGGGCGTTATGCATGGCGGCAAAAGAACACAGCATTCCAAGACAAACACTTGCTACCCACAGTAAAATTTGGTGGATGTTCCATCATGCTGTGGGGCTGTGTGGCCAGTGCTGGTACTAGGAATCTTATTAAAGTTGAGGGTCGCTTGGATTTCACTCAATATCAGCAGATACTTGAGAATAATGTTGAGGAATCAGACACAAAGTTGAAGTTATGCCGGGGCTGGATATTTCCAACAACGACCCAAAACACTGCTCAAAATCTACTCTGGCATTTATGCAGAGGAACAAGTACAATGTTCTGGAATGGCTATCCCAGTCCCCAGACCTTAATATCTTTGAAAATCTGTGGGTTGATTTGAAGCGGGCTGCCCATGCTTGGCAACCATCAAACCTAACTGAACTGGAGATGTTTTGCAAGGAGGAATTGTCCAAAATACAATCATCCAGAATCCAGACACTCATTACAGGCTATAGGAAGCATCTAGAGGCTGTTATTTCTGCTAAAGGAGGCTCTACTAAATATTGATGCAATATTTATGTTGGGGTGCCCAAATTTATGCACCTGTTTAATTTCGTTTTGATGCATATTGCAAATTTTCTGTTAATCAAATAAACCTAATTTCACTACTGAAATATTACTGTGTCCTTCAGTTATTTGATAGATCAAAATGAAATTGCTGATCCAAACACCCAATTATTTATAAATGAAAATCATGGAAATTGTCAGGGGTGCCTAAACTTTTGCATACAACTGTATATATATATACAGGGCTCAAAATTTCCACTAGCCATTGGCGATTGGAAATTTAACAGTGGCGAGTGAATGTTAGTGAGTGAATGTTAGTGAGTGACTGTCTACAAATATTATCTAAATGGATATTATATATCCATGAAAGGGCAAGGGTTATTCCTCTAGGGATATAGAGACCACATTAGTGCTTAGACTGTTACTTCTGGGAGGGTACACAGGGGCAGAGAGATTGGAGAGGAAAAGTGATAGCGGAGAAAAATATAGCGTTAAGAAAAAGTGAAGAGCAAAAAAAATAATAGTGAAGAGATTTGAGAGAGAAGAGTGAAAGAGGGCAAAGGGAAGATGGCCTGGGAGAGAAGGGAGGGGGTAAAAAGAGAGATTGAAGAGAAGAGGGAGTACTGGACATATATCCTGAATCCACAATGTATAGATGCTGAACACAACCTCTGAAAACTAACCATTTATGGTGTTTACCCATAACACTAGCAAATCAAATTACTTTTGTCTGCAGAGTACTGCTATACATTTGTAGGTTACACTACGAATACCCAAGTATGCATAACAACTTATAGCCGTTATATTCAGGCACTTATTGTGATATAAGAGACCGCTTTTATCACGCCCCAGGCAGCTGTTGTTTTTAATTGCACATCCCTTTATTTTGTCTCCTGTTTTTTGCGTATTTAATAAAAGTTATGTTTTAATGATTCAAGCGAACCTCCCTTACCATTTGGTACTCAATCTTTTCATAATATATATATATATATATATATACACAATTTGTGTTATAAATGTCTACATGAGTGCTAACAGTGTATTCTCTAATGATCACTTCTGCCCATGTTTTTCTTTGAAATATATATATATATATATATATATATATACAGTATATACTATATATACCTATACCTCTGTATCTTTTCCTATAGATCTAAAGGTATAGATATGTATTTTACATAAACATTATCAGATATATATATAGAAATATATATTTAATAATAGTAAAAAGTACAATATTTTATAGGTGAAGAACATAGGAATGTAAAATATGCGATTTGCACATCAGGTTTCACTTTTTAGATTTAATGCGGTCAGGTTAGCGCTCATGAAAATTTTGTAATCTTAAGGTGTGTTATTGACATATTACATAAAAATTAATGCAAATTATTAAAAATTATTAAAAATGTAAAATATTCTAAAATAATCCATAGAACATATCTATATTTTTTTAAGTATGTTTAATAATTTTTAGAATTCTTTTTTAAAAAATTTTTTTTATATTTTATATGAAATTTTTTCATGTGTGCTAACCCAACCACGTTAAATCTAAATTGCAAACCCTGATGTGCGTTACACAAATTTTACTTTCCTATGTTCTTCACATAGAAAATAATGTAATTTTTATTATTAAATATATATTTCTTTATATATATGTTCATGTAAAATACCTATCTATACCTATATATCTAAAGGAATAAATATACAGATATAGGTATATACAGATACATAGTTATCCTGTAAGTGAAGAA
This sequence comes from Bombina bombina, assembly GCF_027579735.1. Taxonomy (NCBI): domain Eukaryota; kingdom Metazoa; phylum Chordata; class Amphibia; order Anura; family Bombinatoridae; genus Bombina; species Bombina bombina. The sequence continues at coordinate 277,321,880 of NC_069501.1, forward strand.
CATTGGAATGTTAAATATGTACAGTAAATATACAGTAAAACACAGAAATATTTAAATACATATGTACACACACACACACATACACATATATATATATATATATATATATATATATATATATATATACTGTATATAGATAGATAGATAGATAGATAGATAGATATGCACACAATTACATACACATATTTAGACATGTGTATGTATGCATACACATATGTCAATGCCTTTTTTCCCCCAACGTCTGAGACCAGTCCTTATAACTTTTTAATGCAATTTGTTTTATTAATTTTTATCAGGCAGTGTTATTATGTGTGCAACTGTATTTTTAAATGTGTTTTTGATTTATTTTGTGCAACTGTTTTGTCTTGCTTAACAGTTACTCACGCTATTTACATGAAAAAAGCCCAAAAAATCCAGTATTGCTTGTGCATAACAGTTAGCGCGCCACTCGTAATTTAGCCCTTAATGGTTAATGGAAAAGCTCTTGAATATGCTTGAGTCATGATATGGAAACATATATTGTAATCTGTTTTAGACATACAGATGCACTTATAAGTTTGTTTGCTGTACTCTATACATTGAAGGGCTACTCTCACCCTTACACTGACTGTAGCATTTGTGAATTTCTCTTGTTAAGTGTGTTCAGTCCACGGGTCATCCATTACTTATGGGATATATTCTCCTTCCCAACAGGAAGTTGCAAGAGGATCACCCAAGCAGAGCTGCTATATAGCTCCACCCCTCACATGTCATATCCAGTCATTCTCTTGCAAGTCTCAACAAAGGAGGTTGTGAGAGGAGACAGGAGTAACATTCTTCAATCAAAAGTTTATTATTTTAAAATAGCACCGGAGTGTGCTGTTTGTTCTCTCAGGCAGTATTTAGAAGAAGAATCTGCCTGCGTTTTTTCTATGATCTTAGCAGACATAACTAAGATCCACTGGCTGTTCTCGCACATTCTAAGGAGTGGGGTAACTTCAGAGAAGGGAATTAGCATGCGGGGTCCCCCGCAAATGAGGTATGTGCAGTAAAATATTTTCTAGGAATGGAATTGACTATGAAAACACTGCTGTTACCCATATGACGTAAGTACAGCCTTTAATGCAGTAGTAGCGACTGGTATCAGGCTGATAAATGTATGCGCAGTTGAGTTATTTTCTAGGGACTAGAATTTAACTTTAAATACTGTTAGTACTGAAATAAATGTATGAGCCTTAACTGCAGTAGAAGCGACTGGTAGCAGGCTTAGTGATAACTTTGCATAACACTGGAAAGTTGTTTTTTAAAACGTTTACTGGCATGTTATTCGTTTTGTGAGGTACTTTGGTGATAAATCTTTTTGGGCATGATTTTTTTCCACATGGCTAACGTATGCATAGACACCGTTATATCAGGTCTCCCACTGTTGTGATATCAGTGGGAGGGACCTTTTTTTAGCGCCTTGTTGCGCAGTTAAAATTCTAGCACAGTCTTCCTGCTTCTTCCTCTTTGATCCAGGACGTCTCCAGAGAGCTCAGGGGTCTTCAAAATTCATTTTTGAGGGAGGTAATCAGTCACAGCAGACCTGTGACAGTGTGTTTGACTGTGAGAAATGCGTTAAATCTTAAATTGATTATCCGTTTTGGGTATTGAGGGGTTAATCATCCTTTTGCTAATGGGTGCAATCCTCTGCTAATTTCATACATTTACTGTTTAAAATTGGTTGCTATAACCGTATTTGTTCATTGTTATTTCAACTGTGACAGTTTTTTGCATTTTTAAAAGCGCTGCAGCGTTTTTTATATTGCTTGTAAACTTATTGAAAGAAATTTCCAAGCTTGATAGCTTCATTGCTAGTCTGTTTAAACATGTCTGACACAGATGAATCTGCTTGCTCATTATGTTTAAAGGCCAATGTGGAGCCCAATAGAAATATGTGTACCAATTGTATTGATGTTACTTTAAATAAAAGTCTGTCTTTACCGGTAAAGAAATTATCACCAGACAACGAGGGGGAAGTTATGCCGCCTAACTCTCCTCACGTGTCAGTACCTTCGCCTCCCGCTCAGGAGGTGCGTGAGATTGTGGCGCCAAGCACATCAAGGCACTTACAAATCACTTTACAAGATATGGCTAATGTTATGAAAGAAGTATTATCTAATTTGCCTGAATTAAGAGGCAAGCGCGATAGCTCTGGGTTAAGGACAGAGCGCGCTGATGATATGAGGGCCATGTCTGACACTGCGTCACAATTTGCAGAACATGAGGACGGAGAGCTTCATTCTGTGGGTGACGGATCTGATCCAGGGAGACAGGATTCAGAAATATCAAATTTTAAATTTAAGCTTGAGAACCTCCGTGTATTACTAGGGGAGGTATTAGCGGCTCTGAATGATTGCGACACGGTTGCAATCCCAGAGAAATTATGTAGGCTGGATAAATACTACGCGGTACCGGTGTGTACTGACGTTTTTCCTATACCTAAAAGGCTTACAGAGATTATTAACAAGGAGTGGGATAAACCCGGTGTGCCTTTTTCCCCTCCTCCGATATTTTGAAAAATGTTCCCAATAGACGCCACCACACGAGACTTATGGCAGACGGTCCCTAAGGTGGAGGGAGCAGTTTCTACTTTAGCCAAGCGTACCACTATTCCGGTGGAAGATAGTTGTGCTTTCTCAGATCCAATGGATAAAAAATTAGAAGGTTACCTTAAGAAAATGTTTGTTCAACAAGGTTTTATATTACAGCCCCTTGCATGCATTGCGCCCGTCACTGCTGCAGCGGCTTTCTGGTTTGAGTCTCTGGAAGAGGCTATTCGCACAGCACCATTGGATGAGACTTTGAACAAGCTTAAAGCCCTTAAGCTAGCTAATGCATTTGTTTCGGATGCCGTTGTGCATTTAACCAAACTAACGGCTAAGAACTCCGGATTCGCCATTCAGGCGCGCAGAGCGCTATGGCTTAAATCCTGGTCAGCAGATGTAACTTCTAAATCTAAATTGCTTAATATTCCTTTCAAAGGGCAAACCTTATTCGGGCCCGGCTTGAAGGAGATTATTGCTGACATTACTGGAGGTAAGGGTCACACCCTTCCTCAGGACAGGGCCAAATCAAAGGCCAAACAGTCTAGTTTTCGTGCCTTTCGTAATTTCAAGGCAGGAGCAGCATCAACTTCCTCCGCTCCAAAACAGGAAGGAACTGCTGCTCGTTACAGACAGGGTTGGAAAAGCAACCAGTCCTGGAACAAGGGCAAGCAGGCCAGAAAGCCTACTTCTGCCCCTAAGACAGCATGAAGAGAGGGCCCCCTATCCGGAAACGGATCTAGTGGGGGGCAGACTTTCTCTCTTCGCCCAGGCTTGGGCAAGAGATGTCCAGGATCCCTGGGCGTTGGAGATTATATCTCAGGGATGCCTTCTGGACTTCAAAGCTTCTCCGCCACAAGGGAGATTTCATCTTTCAAGGTTATCAGCAAACCAAATAAAGAAAGAGGCTTTTCTTCACTGTGTACAAGACCTCCTAGTAATGGGGGTGATCCACCCAGTTCCGCGGACGGAACAAGGGCAAGGATTTTACTCAAATCTGTTTGTGGTTCCCAAGAAAGAGGGAACCTTCAGACCAATCTTGGACCTAAAAATCTTAAACAAATTCCTAAGGGTTCCATCATTCAAAATGGAGACTATTCGAACCATCCTACCCATGATCCAAGAGGGTCAGTATATGACCACAGTGGACTTAAAGGATGCCTACCTTCACATACCGATTCACAAAGATCATTATTGGTACCTAAGGTTTGTCTTTCTAGACAGGCATTACCAGTTTGTAGCTCTTCCCTTCGGGTTAGCTACGGCCCAGAGAATTTTTACAAAGGTTCTGGGCTCGCTTCTGGCGGTACTAAGACCGCGAGACATAGCGGTGGCTCCGTACTTAGACGACATTCTGATACAAGCGTCAAGTTTTCAAAATGCAAAGTCTCATACAGAGATAGTTCTAGCATTTCTGAGGTCGCATGGGTGGAAAGTGAACATGAAAAAGAGTTCTCTGTTACCACTCACAAGGGTTCCCTTTCTAGGGACTCTTATAGATTCTGTAGAGATGAAGATTTACCTGACGGAGTCCAGGTTATCAAAGATCCTAAATGCTTGCCATGTCCTTCATTCCATTCCAAGCCCATCAGTAGCTCAGTGCATGGAAGTAATCGGCTTAATGGTCGCAGCAATGGACATAGTGCCATTTGCGAGCCTGCATCTCAGACCGCTGCAATTATGCATGCTGAGTCAGTGGAATGGGGATTACTCAGATCTGTCCCCTTTACTAAATCTGGACCAGGAGACCAGAGATTCTCTTCTCTGGTGGTTGTCTCGGATTCATCTGTCCAAGGGAATGACTTTTCGCAGACCAGATTGGACGATTGTAACAACAGATGCCAGCCTTCTAGGCTGGGGCGCAGTCTGGAATTCCCTGAAGGCTCAGGGATCATGGACTCAGGAGGAGAAACTCCTTCCAATAAACATTCTGGAATTAAGAGCGATATTCAATGCTCTTCTAGCTTGGCCTCAGTTAGCAACACTGAGGTTCATCAGATTTCAGTCGGACAACATCACGACTGTGGCTTACATCAATCATCAAGGGGGAACCAGGAGTTCCCTAGCGATGTTAGAAGTCTCAAAGATAATTCGCTGGGCAGAGTCTCACTCTTGCCATCTGTCAGCGATCTACATCCCAGGCGTGGAGAACTGGGAGGTGGACTTTCTAAGCCGCCAGACCTTTCACCCGGGGGAGTGGGAACTTCACCCGGAGGTATTTGCTCAACTGATTCTTCGTTGGGGCGAACCGGAACTGGATCTCATGGCTTCTCGCCAGAACGCCAAGCTTCCTTGTTACGGATCCAGATCCAGGGACCCGGGAGCGGTGCTGGTAGATGCACTAGCAGCCCCTTGGGTTTTCAACATGGCTTATGTGTTCCCACCGTTTCCATTGCTGCCTCGTCTGATTGCCAGGATCAAACAGGAGAGAGCATCAGTGATTCTGATTGCGCCTGCGTGGCCACGCAGGACCTGGTATGCAGACCTAGTGGACATGTCGTCCTGTCCACCATGGTCTCTGCCTCTGAGGCAGGACCTTCTACTTCAGAGTCCTTTCTACCATCCAAGCCTAATTTCTCTGAGGCTGACTGCATGGAGATTGAACGCTTGATTCTATCAAAGCGTGGTTTCTCGGAGTCGGTTATTGATACATTGATACAGGCTCGGAAACCGGTTACCAGAAAAATTTACCATAAGATATGGCGTAAATATTTACATTGGTGTGAATCCAAGAGTTACTCATGGAGTAAGGTTAGGATTCCTAGGATATTGTCTTTTCTACAAGAGGGTTTAGAAAAGGGTTTATCCGCTAGTTCGTTAAAGGGACTGATTTCTGCTCTGTCTATTCTTTTTCACAAACGTCTGGCAGAGAACCCAGATGTCCAGGCTTTTTGTCAGGCTTTGGCTAGGATTAAGCCTGTGTTTAAAACTGTTGCTCCCCCGTGGAGCTTAAACTTGGTTCTTAAAGTTCTTCAGGGTGTTCCGTTTGAACCCCTTCATTCCATTGACATTAAGCTTTTATCTTGGAAAGTTCTGTTTTTGATGGCTATTTCCTCTGCTCGGAGAGTCTCTGAGTTATCTGCCTTACATTGTTACTCTCCTTATCTGATTTTTCATTCAGACAAGGTAGTTTTGCGTACTAAACCTGGGTTTTTACCTAAGGTTGTTTCTACTAGGAATATCAATCAGGAGATTGTTGTTCCATCATTATGTCCTAACCCTTCTTCAAAGAAGAAACGTCTTTTGCATAATCTGGACGTAGTCCGTGCCCTGAAGTTCTACTTACAGGCAACTAAGGATTTTCAGCAAACTTCTTCTCTGTTTGTCGTTTATTCTGGACAGAGGAGAGGTGAAAAGGCTTTGGCCACCTCTCTCTCTTTTTGGCTTCGTAGCGTAATACGTTTAGCCTATGAGACTGCTGGACAGTAGCCCCCTGAGAGAATTACAGCTCATTCCACTAGAGCTGTGGCTTCCACCTGGGCCTTTAAGAATGAGGCCTCTGTTGAACAGATTTGCAAGGCTGCAACTTGGTCTTCACTTCATACCTTTTCAAAATTTTACAAATTTGACACTTTTGCTTCTTCTGAGGCTGTTTTTGGGAGAAAGGTTCTACAGGCAGTGGTTCCTTCTGTTTAAAGTTCCTGCCTTGTCCCTCCCATCATCCGTGTACTTTAGCTTTGGTATTGGTATCCCATAAGTAATGGATGACCCGTGGACTGAACACACTTAACAAGAGAAAACATAATTTCTCTTGTTAAGTGTATCCAGTCCACGGATCATCCATTACTTATGGGATATTCTCCTTCCCAACAGGAAGTTGCAAGAGGATCACCCACAGCAGAGCTGATATATAGCTCCTCCCCTAACTGTCATATCCAGTCATTCTCTTGCAAGCCTCAACCAAGATGGAGGTCGTAAGAGGACTGTGGTGTTTTATACTTAGTTTATTCTTCAATCAAAAGTTTGTTATTTTTAAATGGTGCCGGAGTGTACTGTTTATCTCAGGCAGTATTTAGAAGAAGAATCTGCCTGCGTTTTCTATGATCTTAGCAGAAGTAACTAAGATCCATGGCTGTTCTCACATATTCTGAGGAGTGAGGTAACTTCAGAGAGGGAATGGCGTGCAGGTTTTCCTGCAATAAGGTATGTGCAGTTAATATTTTTCTAGGGATGGAATTTGCTAGAAAATGCTGCTGATACCGAACTAATGTAAGTAAAGCCTTAAATGCAGTGAGAGCTACTGGTATCAGGCTTATTAATAGAGATGCCTACTCTTATAAAAATGTAATATAAAACGTTTGCTGGCATGTTTAATCGTTTTTATATGTATTTGGTGATAAAACTTATTGGGGCCTAGTTTTTTTCCACATGGCTTGCTTGAATTTGGCCTAGTAACAGTTTTCCTTAGGCTTTCCACTGTTGTAATATGAGTGGGAGGGGCCTTTTTTAGTGCTTTCTGAGCAGCTAAAAATACTGACAGAGACATTCAGTTTCCCTCTGCATGATCCAGGACATCTCTGGAGGGCTCAAAAGGCTTCAAAGTCGTTTTTGAGGGAGGTAAAAAGCCACAGTAGAGTTGTGGCAGTTTTTGTGATTGTTTTAAAAAAAAAAAAAAAACGTTTTTGTCTTTTATTATTCCAGTTTGGGTATTAAGGGGTTAATTATCCATTTGCAAGTGGGTGCAATGCTCTGCTAACTTGTTACATACACTGTAAAAATTTTGTTAGTGTAACTGCCTTTTTTCACTGTTATTTCAAATTTTGACAAAATTTGTGTTTCTTAAAGGTGCAGTAACGTTTTTTATATTGCTTGTAAACTTGTTTAAAGTGTTTTCAAGCTTGCTAGTCTCATTGCTAGTCTGTTTAAACATGTCTGACACAGAGGAAACTACTTGTTCATTATGTTTGAAAGCCATGGTGGAGCCCCATAGGAGAATGTGTACTAAATGTATTGATTTCACCTTAAACAGTAAAGATCAGTCTTTAACTATAAAAGAAATATCACCAGAAGATTCTGACGAGGGGGAAGTTATGCCGATTAACTCTCCCCACGTGTCAGACCCTTCGCCTCCCGCTCAGGGGATGTACGCTAATATGGCGCCAATTACATCAGGGACGCCCATAGCGATTATCTTGCAGGACATGGCTGCAATCATGAATAATACCCTGTCAGAGGTATTATCCAGGTTGCCTGAATTAAGAGGCAAGCGCGATTGCTCTGGGGTTAGGAGAAATACAGAGCGCGCAGATGCTGTAAGGGCCATGTCTGATACTGCGTCACAATATGCAGATCATGAGGACGGAGAGCTTCAGTCTGTGGGTGACATCTCTGATTCGGGGAAACCTGATTCAGAGATTTCTAATTTTAAATTTAAGCTTGAGAACCTCCGTGTGTTGCTTGGGGAGGTATTAGCTGCTCTGAATGACTGTAACACAGTTGCAGTACCAGAGAAATTGTGTAGGCTGGATAAATACTATGCGGTACCGGTGTGTACTGATGTTTTTCCTATACCTAAAAGGCTTACAGAAATTATTAGCAAGGAGTGGGATAGACCGGGTGTGCCTTTTTCCCCACCTCCTATATTTAGAAAAATGTTTCCAATAGACGCCACTACACGGGACTTATGGCAGACGGTCCCTAAGGTGGAGGGAGCAGTTTCTACTTTAGCAAAGCGTACCACTATCCCGGTTGAGGACAGTTGTGCTTTTTCAGATCCAATGGATAAAAAATTGGAGGGTTACCTTAAGAAAATGTTTATTCAACAAGGTTTCATTTTACAGCCCCTTGCATGCATTGCGCCTGTCACGGCCGCAGCGGCATTCTGGTTTGAGGCCCTGGAAGAGGCCATCCATACAGCTCCATTGACTGAAATTATTGACAAGCTTAGAACACTTAAGCTAGCTAACTCATTTGTTTCTGATGCCATTGTTCATTTGACTAAACTAACGGCTAAGAATTCCGGATTCGCCATCCAAGCGCGTAGGGTGCTATGGCTTAAATCCTGGTCAGCTGACGTGACTTCGAAGTCTAAATTACTCAACATTCCTTTCAAGGGGCAGACCTTATTCGGGCCTGGTTTGAAGGAAATTATTGCTGACATTACTGGAGGTAAGGGTCACACCCTTCCTCAGGACAGGGCCAAAGCAAAGGCCAAACAGTCTAATTTTCGTGCCTTTCGAAATTTCAGGGCAGGTGCAGCATCAACTTCCTCTGCTTCAAAACAAGAGGGAACTTTTGCTCAATCTAAGCAGGCCTGGAAACCTAACCAGTCCTGGAACAAAGGCAAGCAGGCCAGAAAGCCTGCTGCTGCCTCTAAGACAGCATGAAGGAACGGCCCCCTATCTGGCGACAGATCTAGTAGGGGGCAGATTTTCTCTCTTCGCCCAGGCGTGGGCAAGAGATGTTCAGGATCCCTGGGCGTTGGAGATCATATCTCAGGGATATCTTCTGGACTTCAAAGCTTCCCCTCCACAAGAGAGATTTCATCTTTCAAGGCTATCTTCAAATCAGATATAGAAAGAGGCATTCCTACGCTGTGTGCAAGACCTCCTAGTTATGGGAGTGATCCATCCAGTTCCGCGGACGGAACAAGGACAGGGTTTTTATTCGAATCTGTTTGTGGTTCCCAAAAAAGAGTGAACCTTCAGACCAATTTTGGATCTAAAGATCTTAAACAAATTCCTCAGAGTTCCATCTTTCAAAATGGAAACTATTCGGACCATCCTACCCATGATCCAAGAAGGTCAGTACATGACCACAGTGGACTTAAAGGATACCTACCTTCACATACCGATTCACAAAGATCATCATCGGTTTCTAAGGTTTGCCTTTCTAGACAGGCATTACCAATTTGTAGCTCTTCCCTTCGGGTTGGCTACAGCCCCGAGAATCTTTACAAAGGTTCTTGGCTCACTTCTGGTGGTTCTAAGACTGCGAGGCATAGCGGTGGCTCCGTATCTAGACGACATCCTGATGCAGGCGTCAAGCTTTCAAGTTGCCAAGTCTCATACAGAGATAGTTCTGGCATTTCTGAGGTCGCACGGGTGGAAAGTGAATGAGGAAAAGAGTTCTCTATCCCCACTCACAAGAGTCTCCTTCTTAGGGACTCTTATAGATTCTGTAGAAATGAAAAGTTACCTGACGGAGTCCAGGTTATCAAAACTTCTAAATGCTTGCCGTGTTCTTCACTCCATTCCGCGCCCTTCGGTAGCACTAATCGGCTTAATGGTAGCTGCAATGGACATAGTGCCATTTGCGCGCCTTCATCTCAGACCGCTGCAATTATGCATGCTGAGTCAGTGGAATGGGGATTACACAGATTTGTCCCGTCTGCTAAATCTGGATCAAGAGACCAGAGATTCTCTTCTCTGGTGGTTGTCTCGGGTACACCTGTCCAAGAGTATGACCTTTCGCAGGCCAGATTGGACAATTGTAACAACAGATGCCAGCCTTCTAGGTTGGGGTGCAGTCTGGAATTCCCTGAAGGCACAGGGATCGTGGACTCAGGAGGAGAAACTCCTTCCAATAAATATTCTGGAGTTAAGAGCGATATTCAATGCTCTTCTGGCTTGGCCTAAGTTAGCAACACTGAGGTTCATCAGATTTCAGTCGGACAACATCACGACTGTGGCTTACATCAACCATCAAGGGGGAACCAGGAGTTCCCTAGCGATGTTAGAAGTCTCAAAAATAATTCGCTGGGCAGAGTACCACTCTTGCCACCTGTCAGCAATCCATATCCCAGGCGTGGAGAACTGGGAGGCGGATTTTCTAAGTCGTCAGACTTTCCATCCGGGGGAGTGGGAACTCCATCCGGAGGTGTTTGCTCAGTTGATTCATCGTTGGGGCAAACCAGAGTTGGATCTCATGGCGTCTTGCCAGAACGCCAAGCTTCCTTGTTACGGATCCAGGTCCAGGGACCCAGAAGCGACGCTGATAGATGCTCTAGCAGCACCTTGGTTCTTCAACCTGGCTTATGTGTTTCCACCGTTTCCTCTGCTCCCTCGACTGATTGCCAAAATCAAACAGGAGAGAGCATCGGTGATTCTGATAGCACCTGCATGGCCACGCAGGACTTGGTATGCAGACCTAGTGGACATGTCATCCTTTCCACCATGGACTCTGCCTCTAAGACAGGACCTTCTGATACAAGGTCCTTTCAATCATCCAAATCTAATTTCTCTGAGACTGACTGCATGGAGATTGAACGCTTGATTCTATCAAAGCGTGGCTTCTCCGAGTCAGTCATTGATACTTTAATACAGGCACGAAAGCCTGTTACCAGGAAAATCTACCTCAAGATATGAAGTAAATATCTTTATTGGTGTGAATCCAAGAATTACTCATGGAGTAAGGTTAGGATTCCTAGAATATTGTCTTTTCTCCAAGAGGGCTTGGACAAAGGGTTATCAGCTAGTTCCTTAAAGGGACAGATTTCTGCTCTGTCTATTCTTTTGCACAAGCGTCTGGCAGAGGTTCCAGACGTCCAGGCATTTTGCCAGGCTTTGGTTAGAATTAAGCCTGTGTTTAAACCTGTTGCTCCTCCGTGGAGCTTAAACTTGGTTCTTAAAGTTCTTCAAGGAGTTCAGTTTTGAACCCCTTCATTCCATTGATATCAAACTTTTATCTTGGAAAGTTCTGTTTTTGATGGCTATTTCCTCGGCTCGGAGAGTCTCTGAGTCCTGCGTTTTTACCTAAGGTGGTTTCTAACAAGAATATCAATCAAGAGATTGTTGTTCCATCATTGTGTCCTAATCCTTCTTCAAAGAAGGAACGTCTTTTACATAATCTGGACGTAGTCCGTGCCTTGAAGTTTTACTTACAGGCTACTAAAGATTTTCGCCAAACATCTAACCTGTTTGTTGTTTACTCTGGACAGAGGAGAGGTCAGAAGGCCTCGGCAACCTCTCTTTCTTTTTGGCTTCGGAGTATAATACGTTTAGCCTATGAGACTGCTGGACAGCAGCCCCCTGAAAGGATTACAGCTCATTCTACTAGAGCTGTGGCTTCCACCTGGGCCTTTAAAAATGAGACCTCTGTTGAACAGATTTGCAAGGCCGCGACTTGGTCTTCGCTTCACACTTTTTCCAAATTTTACAAATTTGATACTTTTGCTTCTTCGGAGGCTGTTTTTGGGAGAAAGGTTCTTCAGGCAGTGGTTCCTTCCGCTTAATCCTGCCTTGTCCCTCCCATCATCCGTGTACTTTAGCTTTGGTATTGGTATCCCATAAGTAATGGATGATCCGTGGACTGGATACACTTAACAAGAGAAAACATAATTTATGCTTACCTGATAAATTTATTTCTCTTGTAGTGTATCCAGTCCACGGCCCTCCCTGTCCTTTTAAGGCAGGTCTAAATTTTAATTAAACTACAGTCACCACTGCACCCTATGGTTTCTCCTTTCTCTGTTTGTTTTCGGTCGAATGACTGGATATGACAGTTAGGGGAGGAGCTATATATCAGCTCTGCCTTGGGTGATCCTCTTGCAACTTCCTGTTGGGAAGGAGAATATCCCATAAGTAATGGATGATCCGTGGACTGGATACACTACAAGAGAAATAAATTTATCAGGTAAAAATAAATTATGTTTTATGCTTACCTGATAAATTTATTTCTCTTGTAGTGTGTTCAGTCCATGGCCCGCCCTGTCTTTTTTTGAGGCAGTTCTAATTTTTAATTAAAACTCCAGTCACCACTGCACCCTATAGTTTCTCCTTTCTCGTCTTGTTTCGGTCGAATGACTGGATATGACATGTGAGGGGTGGAGGTATATAGCAGCTCTGCTTGGGTGATCCTCTTGCAACTTCCTGTTGGGAAGGAGAATACATCCCATAAGTAATGGATGACCCGTGGACTGAACACACTACAAGAGAAATAAATTTATCAGGTAAGCATAAATTATGTTTTTCTAGCGTTTAGGGAATATTGATATACGTTTCCCCAATTGCTACTGGATATGCAAATACAAATACTCAAATCCTTCTAAGACTGAAAACTAATTAGTAAACTGGATTAATATGAAATAAGGGTAATTGAAGAATTGGCAATTAAGGGAAAAACTAATTCTAAACTAAGAATGCCATCTTGTGGTCTTTATGATAAATTACTTGAATTTTGCCTTGTAATGTTTGCACAAAAAATAATTTACATGGCATCATTATGTGCACTGACATTTTGCACATCATAGCTAATGCTTAGGCAGATATAAACATTGGTATGTTCCTATATTTATAAGAAACTGTAAATTGTATTAATCTTAAATGAACACCATCACATTTTGGGCTAGATTACGAGTGGAGCACTAATTATTGCTCTTGCTTGCACGCTAACCAAATGTGCGCAAAAAGCCGAAGTTAGAATATTGCAACCTCGTTAACATATTCCCCTATAGACTTCAATGGAGCACGTAAAGTGGAACAATATTCTAAGTTCCAATTTTTGTGCTTTTAGGGCTAGCGCTCATGCTTAAACTTTTTACTTTCAACTCGTAATACAAGTGCAACCTGACGCACACACAAAAATCCTCTGTCCAGCGCTGTTTACTCTTGAGCAGGAGCACTAAATAGCTCTCCACTCGTAATCTAGACCCTAGACCTAAGGCAAAATGAATATTGAAAAAAAAAATAAGCACATAGTAATAAGTCAAATGTATATTCACAAATTGTAAATAAAATAAATACATTTCACAGAGGTTATATCTACTTTTCTTCTCAAACGGGAAGAGTACACAGCTGTCTTCATTACTTTTGGGAATTCAGAAGCTGGCCACCAGGAGGAGGCAAAGACACCCCAGCCAAAGGCTTAAATACCTCTCCCACTTCCCTCATCCCCCAGTCATTCTTTGCCTTTCATCTCAGGAGGTTGGCAGAGAAGTGTCAGAAGATTGAAGATAGTCTCTCATGGAGGGTAGTACTCTTCAAAATAGTACTAGAGTTTTAAGTAATCCTGTCAGCCTCTCAGTGAGAGCATGGGTGAAAGTTAGAGTCCAGAGATGCAGGGAGAGTCTTTCTGTGAAACCATCCCGACTCATATTAACAGCTCCTTTGGCAATCAGCGTTGACGAGTTTCGCTGCCTGCCTTTATTCACTCAAGTCCATGTCAGAAGCAAGGCTACTGTCTGTCACACTTGAAAGGCGGTGTTCCTGTTCCACGGTGTAGATTCTGGTAAGAACGTTTCATTTTATTTCAATATATGACTGTAATGTTAAACAAAAGAAGTCAGGGTCCCAGTGGACTTATCTTATGGAATCAAGGATTAATATCTCCTGAGGGTGTTTATTGAACACAGGGGACTGTAATCATGTTTGTTATGTTATTTTGTCTGCTATTGTGTAGTGATACTTGGGCTCATGGCTTTTCGGGCATAACGGCCTTACTTAATCTTTTTAAGAAGTCCTAGGAACTGGAGTGTTTTTTTGGCTTACACGATGCACCTTGTGACCGGGTGTGGTCACGTTGTATTCCATTTCCACACATTGACCGAGTGGCGACTGATAGAGTCTTTTCGTTAGTTGTCTGGTTCATAGCAGGTGTCCCTGTGGCCATTACTCCTTCTCCAGAAGGCAGCTTGTTTCCTCCAGAGGTTACAGCACGGTTCCACTTGGCCATATCTATGGTGCTGGCAAATTTATATCTCCCTAATGAGGTATTTTTAAGATTCTGATTCGTGTTCTGTTAACCTGGGTTCGCCGGGCGTGGGATCGCCTGAGTCAGTTAGACCTTCTGGGGAAGCGATGGCCTCTGAGGCTTCAGGGGCCCCACCTTCGGGGCCAGGGTTACCCATTGACCCGGTGGGGGATTATTTTGCCTTTCGTTATAGACTGGCACGTCTTCGTGTTTTGTTAAGGCATGTTTTGTCAGTGCTGGCGGATTCCAGGCCTACTGGGCCGAGGGATCCTCGGTCTTCTGTGCCAGACGGCAAACTGGATTAGACGTGTGGGGATAAAGCAATCTCTTTATCGTCTCTGTTTTTCTTTCTTTTAGCATCTGTTCCAGTTCTGAGCTTTGGCCTCTAATCGGCTGTTCCAATTGGCGTGCCGTTTTTCTTGGGTGTTCACCCTCGAGTGCTGCCTTCATTTTATTTAATCCGGTTAGGATATATTTGATTTGTTTTAAGAAGCTCATGCCTGCTAAAATTTTCCAGTTTGGGAACATTCTTTCTCTGAAACTGATACTTGCGATATTGTGGTCGCGTGAGCACTTCCTTGAAACTGCGTGTTTTTCTATATCAGAACTTAGTTATGATTATAGTTTATGTTTTCGATCCCTCTGGGGCTTCAATTTTTTCTTATACCTTGGACAGTTTCAAGTGTTCCTTGTGCCAGGCAGGTACTGGTCAGGAACTAGCTGCTGTTCCTTAAGGTTCATGTCATCCACATGGTGCCAGTGTGCTGGTTATCCTGTTGGGTGTTGAGTCATTCACTTTATTGGAGTGTTCGTTTATGTTTAATTTATTCATTAGTTGAGGGGTTATTTTTGTTTCTTATATGTCAACTTGCTCCTCGTCCTTGATGAACGGAGTTTTGCAGGGATTGTATAGGTCCTCTGCCGTTCCTTATATGGGGATCCGTCTATGATTCCTCATGGGTTCTGGAGGTTTTGCCTCAGAACCGAAGTCCTCCTTTCGGATGACCGCTGGACAGTTGGGGTACCAGTTGAGATGACAATTTTCATTTCAATCTTGGTATTTTCCAGGTGTTTGTTTCATTGTAGCCTAGGCGCAGGTGCCCCTCGAGGTTGTTGTCTGGTTTTTCCTTTCTTGAGTGGTCTGGTCATCTGAGTCCGGGAGTTCGGATATGTCCGTCTCTCCCCTTTTTCTGTATATTGCATGCTCTCATAAGATGGAGCGCAGGAGTTGAGTTTCTCCTCTTTACTTGTTTTTTCCTGCAACTGCCTTTGATCCGCTTCTCAGTGGGAATTGAGGGGTTGCCCATGTTATTCCTGGTACAAGCTGATCCTATGAGGATCTTTGCTCTCCAACACCGCACACCAAAGAGGAAGAGGAAGAGACAAAAATAAGAGATTACAAAAGGACGAAGTAGTAGCTAAGGGTATTTTTAATTTAAGCAGTGTCACGCTGAATAAAGATGAATTAAAAGTCCTAAACAGAGGTCTATCTTTTGCACCTTCTACAAGAATGAACAAATTTCAAACACACATACATATAAGTCAATTCGTCAGAAAACTGACTTTGAAAAAATATTTCATAAAAAATCCAATTGAAAGAAACTTCCAGACACCACTTAATCACACTACTAATGCCAATAATTCTACAAAATATATACATACTGACTTAAAAGAGAAATCTAAATTTTATCCAAGACATGAACGTGGAAGTAATCTCGAGTTATTCAAATAACTAGTTCAAAAAGATATACAAAATACAAAATCAAAAAACCATGTTAAATATAATCTTTCACTAAAAGAAAAACAAGCATTGCAAAGTTTACAAAAGAACAAAAACATAGTAATAAAACAAGCTGACAAAGGAGGGGGGGTAGTAATTCTGGATAAAACAGAATATTTGAAAGAATCAAATAGATTACTTGAAGATCAGACCACTTACACCATACTTAAATCAGATCCAACTAATACATACTCTAACAGATTGAATGCATTACTAGATGAAGCCAAACAGAAAGGCATTATTAATACTAAAGAATTTAGATATCTATCACCAACATTCCCAAAAATACCCATTTTCTATTACCTCCCTAAAATACATAAAGATATACAAAATCCACCCGGTAGACCAATCATTTCAAGTATTGGATCAATAACATGCAACCTTTCAGAATACATAGATAAATTTTTACAGAAATATGTTAAAACTCTCCCATCTGAAAGACACGACAGACGTACTACAAACTTTAGATAAAATTACATGGCAAGATAATTATTTCCTCATCACTAGTGACGTTTCATCACTCTACACAAGCATCAAACATAATTACGGTATAAAAGCAGTGGAAAATTATCTATCTAATGACAAAGAACTTGAGAAAGATCAGGCCAAATTCTTATTGGAGGGAATCTCTTTTATTTTGAATCAAAACTATTTTTCATTCAATGGGAAATTTTTCCTTCAAATAACAGGTACAGCTTTGGGCACGAGGTTTGCGCCAAGCTACGCTAACTTATTCATGGGCAACTGGGAACAAGAATTTATCCAGAACCATGAGCTTGGCGCAAACCTCGTGCTATACAAACGGTACATAGATGATATCCTGATGATTTGGAGAGGGGATATAGTCCATTTAGAAAAGTTCCTTAATGATATGAATCATAACACAATAGGTCTGCAATTCACAAACAATATAAGTAAAACAAAAATAATTTTTCTGGATTTAGAAATTGAAATTATTGACAATTCAATAAACACAAAGACACATTTTAAGACAGTAGACGCCAACAATTTAATACATTCAGAAAGTTGTCATCTAAAAAGATGGAAAGAGAATGTTCCAAAGGGACAATGTATTCAATTACGTCGAAACTGTTCTAAAACAATAGATTATTAGGAACAAGCGGACTTTCTAGAAAGAAAATTTCTAGAGAAAGGCTATAAAAAAGAGATAGTAACAAAAGCAAAAAAAGATGTGGAAGCAACTGATAGAAATGAATATTTAAAATATAAAGACAAATCCAAAGTAAACACTCCAGAAAATACTATTATTAATGTACCACTAATCACCAATTATAATGATGACTTCTAAACCTTGAAAAATATTGTTAACAAACATTGGCATTTGGTACAAAATGATCCAATAATAGGCAACAAAGTATCTCCATACCCCAATATTCTATACAGAAAGGCAAAAGACTTAAAAAAACATTCTATCCCCTAGTGAGTTTAAAACTGAACATCAAAACACTAAACAAATCAGCCTATCAGGTAACGATATTAAGGTTTTTTTCCCTGTTTTGGATGTAAGTCCTGCCAACATAGTTGTAAAACAAAAAATTACAAGTCCACACAAACTGGAAAAATATATGACATAGACTGCACAATTAGATGTCAAGATAAAGGGGTAATATATATGATCCAATGCACATGTAATAAACAATACATTGGAGAAACGACTAGGACCCTCAGGGAAAGAATCCGAGAACATCTATGGACAATAGAGAAAGGCAAAAAAGAAACCTACTTATACCAACATTTTAAAGAACACCATAACAATAATTTATCAGATTTTAAATATTGGGGGATAAACGGAGCCCTCCAGCCCTCCAGCCACTAGGACTAAATTCAGAATTAGAGATATCCATTTTTCTTTGAAATTTCTATATTGCTTGTTTTTGTTATATTTACCCTTGATACTTTATATTTAGAAGCGATCCCCCAAAACTACAAAATGTAGGTACACTCATAATTGATATTGATATACATAATCATTAATATCGCAAATAACTCTATGTGTCTAATTATAGGCAGTCCAATCCCACAAATAGATTTAGAATTAGAAAACCTCTATATCTGCAATATTTGGATAAAATTATAATTCCAGATCCTAACATATGATGGACTCACTATCCTCCATGTACACTATTCTATCAAGTCAACCTTTAGTGATGTCACTTATGTAGGCATAAGTCATTAATTCTGAATGGTAGTATTTACACCAACAATTCATCCTTTACACTAATTTATTGCCTCAGATATCGCTTTAAAACTAGCATAACGCTATGTGTAACACCTCACTACATAAGGTATTATTTTCAATGTGACCTTTTTTTTTTTTTTTTTTAAATAGAAAGTCCAAATTGCCTATTTTTTATAAATTCACATTACTGTATTCCCTGTTATAAATATCATATGAGATGATATTTAATTTATTATGTGTAAAAGATTCCATAAATGAATATCTAATTTTGTCAAAAGTTGAGTGAAAAGCATAAAGTGAACCTTATTACCACCTTTATATACAAAAAACTGTTAACCTGCAATTCCACCTTAAACCTAAGAAGGTGTGCCTCTATGGAACCTACCTTAATTTCCTAAGCAATAATATCACAAGAAACACCTTTATAAGGAAGCACTCAACCTGTCTGGAGTATCTTGATAAAGCCCCCAGAGGGTGAAACGCGTAGATCTTACTCCAGACTTTTCTACCACTACTTTTCTACAACCACGTTTAAAGAAAGTCTTACAAACTCCAACAAGCTGCGATCCAGCCCCTCAAGTGGACTCTCTAATTTCCATGATTTAGGAGCTAAAACCACAAGGAGGACCAAGGATCTGAACAGCGAGAAAGTGGAGCACAGCTTTTCTTTCTAACAGTGGATCTCCAACACCGCACACCAAAGTGCAGAAGAAAAAAGTTTTTTACAGCTGCAGTTCAAACATCTTGAAAAAGATCATTTACATCTGAACACGCTAAACATCCAGCGTGCACAGTCACAGCCTATCCTAAGAGAGGTGTGACCCCTAACCACCAATCAGAAACGGAGGCTTGTTTGTTATCTCACGTTAAGCCGCGAAGGAACAAAACTGAGAAGGAAGCTCACAGAACATCGGCACTAATACGATTCCCAACAGACATTTGTAAGGTACCTTACAGCTTGCTTTAATCCCAAGGTGGCATTTTTTGTTTATCAAGTCATATTCAGAGACCATATATTGTCAAGTCACTCGACTTACTGAGGACTAATTCATAGGGAGACGTCCCTTGTTTTATTTGCTTTTATTTGTTTTATTTGCCATATATATTTTTTAGTTATGTTAACAGTTATTTTAGTTTAATAAAAAAGTTTTAACACTTATACATCTATCATTATTATTTGGATATATCTATATCTATGTCTAATCACTGCCAATTGGATCGTCACTAGCTTCATTTACACTTATTTACTCTTCATAACCTACTCACGAACACTACCCACTTCATCTGTAAATACAGATTTAGTTATATTATTTTTTATATAACACAAAATATTAAGGAAATATTTTATACCAGTCAACACATAGGATCTAAATCCTAAATATCCATTATCTGAGACACTGAGACACTATTGTTTTTTCACCTGATAAAAATCAGAATCACTTATAATATCTCACTTAGATAAGTTACACATATAATGGTAGCTTAAATCCTAGCTTATTTCATAAGCGCCAGTGGAAATCCAAAATCTTACCTTTGTTCTTTATCTAAACTACTGAGGAGTAGTTTCCCCCATCCACCAGGCATACAGGATTTTTTAGTAAGCGCCAACCCTCTATCCACTTTATCTCCAACTAAGAGCCTAGTGGGTCACTTAATTGCCCACATGACTAAGGTTGTGTGTTGAATCCAGCTATTGTGGCATGTTCTCCATTTTAGGGAGCCCTGTCCCTGGTATACTCTGGTGTCCCTGGACTGGGAGTGTTGCACTCAAACCTCTAGGAGCTCTTGGTTTCTGGGGTTGCAAGCGGAGCGTCCAGGGTGCAGATCTACCTACGGGTACGGATTGTCATCTCGGATGCCTGTCTAGAGGTCTTTCTAGGATCCTGATCAAAGTCTCTTGCAAGTGTCCAATGTTCAAGGACATTGAGGTGTGCTAGGCGCTACCTTGAGTGCCCTTCTCCGTATGAGGCAACTTGGTGGTTCCTCAGGAGGTACGGTCTGTCTCCGGTTTCGGGGGGTCTGGCTTGGGGCCATGTCTCTTGTCTGAGATTTTGGGGTCCGGTCGCTGCACTCGGTCCTGGGCGGTTCAGTTTCAAAATTTGGGGTTTAGAATGTCTGCTTGTCCCTTCGGGGAGTTGGTTTTTCACTATTATGCAAGTTTGGTATTTGCCTGACGTTTAGTTTGCTGCCTTTCGGGTGGATCTTCGGTTGTCGCCAGTGGCAACTTTTGAATTTAAGGCTCGGGATTATTTGTCTTGACTGAGCTGGTAGTAATGTCCGTTGGGTTATTACTCAATGGTATTGTTATACCATTCTCTTTGGTCTCTTCGCCTTGCCTACGGCTGGGGAAGTGGTCTCCTTTGCTTTGTCCTTTTGGGGAGGATTTGGAAATATACAGTTTCCATGGAGACCCTGTGGGTCCTTATCTTCTTGTTCAAGGACTCTTTTCTTCCCTCCTTGCATGTGGGATGTCAGGTGGACTGGCTCTGGTACTATTGTATTGTGGTAGCTCTGTGCTCTATATTCCTTTTTGGGATTGTTCCTTCTTAGAGACGGGTAATGTGTATGGGTTTCGTAACCCGAACATGTAGAGCCAGCTGTTGTAGTCCTGATGGTTAGATTCACTGCCTAGCAAGTGGATGGTTTGCAGTGTGAAACCAGCTGCAGCTACTTGCACTTGGAATGTGTGCTAGCAAGCTGTATTTTTCTGTCATGGATTCGTGGTAGCTTGCCAGAGGGTTCTCCAATGGGTTGTTTCCTCTTCGGACCTCCACTCTCTTTAGAGGGTCCGTTTCTTGGAGGGGAGGTTGGGGATCTGTCTGCTCTCTTAGGTCTGACCATGTACTTTTGTTGGCCCTGTTATCCTCCCTGGTGGGGGGTTCACGGGTGTTCCTTCCTCCATTGGTTGCATTGCTGCTGGTGTTAGTTGTCTTCTGGGATCTGGACTTTCCTGGTTGGCAGTTACCATCAATAATTTGTCACTCTCTATGAGATAGGGTCCCATGCTGACTTAGGGTCAGCTCTGCTGCCCGGGAGCTGGAACTAGCGAGTTTTTGTCAGTTATGGTTCTGTGTTTCACAGAGCACTCTCCTTTTCTGCTGGGACAGTTGTTTTTTTCATCCTGTCGGTGAGCTCTGTGTTTTTCCTTCGGTCCTGATATAGGTTTCCTACCTATATGTGGCTAGTTGTTGCAGTTGTGTCTGCTAGACTAGGGTTCAGTGGGGAGCTTGTGGCTTCCTTGGAGCACCATATGGTTTATGGTGTCATGTCAGGGGATCTGTGGAGGGATTTTATTTTTCCTCACGATTGCTCTCTCATAGGGTGGGAGTGTCTCTTTGGGAGTTGGACTTTATAGAGAGTTCTTTTCCCTGGGTGGTTGCTCTGTAACAACCTTCATTTCGCTTTCTCTTGGGGTTTCTTCACCTATTCTGACGGTCCTTTGGATCTCCTTTTGGGTACTCCGTTTTCCTCTTTGGGGGTAGGTGGAGGTGCTTTTCCTTGGGATAAGTTTGTGCGAGTTGGGAGCCTACGTGACTTGGCTCCTTGGGGGCCTTGTGCTCAGTGGAATCTAAGGATTTTGAGTGGTCTCCAGCATGGCATTCCAGTTGTTTAACTGATGGGCAGTTATTTATTTTTTTCAGTTTTTTATGGGTAATTTCAGGATGTGCCGCTTTCTGTACCCGCCCTTTGTTTGCATTCAGTGTCCTCTATAGCTTGCATATTGTTTTCCCAAAGTAATGAATGTAGCTGTTCCTGTTTAAGAAGAAAAACTTAAATTATGCTTACTGGGAAGAGTCCACAGCTCCCGCCCGTGTTTATCGATGAGGCGGCTGTTCTTCTTCTGGCACCTTTTTCACCTTGATATTTCTCCTACTGTTCCTTGTTTCCTCGGGAGAATGACTGGGGGATGAGGGAAGTGGGGGAGGTATTTAAGCCTTTGGCTGGGGTGTCTTTACCTCCTCCTGGTGGCCAGGTTCTGAATTCTCAAAAGTAATGAATGCAGCTGTGGACTCTTCCCATCAGAAGAAAATGATCAGGTAAGCATAATTTAAGTTTTTACTTAGCTACAAGGTAATTAATTTACATTATTTTTCTCCACATTTTGCCTAGGAACAAGAAATATTTAAATACACCGTTTGTTGTTGTTTTTTTTAAAGAAACTGCTGCCAGAATGAAATGCTGGGAATACTTTATGCTTTTGTTTGGTTGATTAAAATCTATCAGTAGCTCCAATATTTCACTAACTGCTGTCCCGTGGCTTGTACTAAAGTTTCTATTTTAAAACTGATGAAAAAATTCTAGGCTTCAATATTCCAAATATCGTCATCTTGTTTTGACTCTAGATTAAAGGGACACTAAATCAATTTTTTTTTTAAAATGATTCAGATAGAGCATGCAATATTAAGCAACTTTGTAATTTACTCCTATCATCAATTTTTCTTCGTTATCTTGCTATCTTTATTTAAAAATCAGGAATGGAATGTAAAGCTTAAGAGGCAGCTCATATTTGCTTAAGAACCTGGGCTATGCTTGCTTATTGGTTTGCTAAATGTAGCCACCAATAAGCATGTTCTATCCATGCTGCTGAACCTAAAATGGGCTGGCTCCTAAGCTTTAAATTCCTATTTTTAAATAAAGATAGCAAGAGAAGGAAGAAAATTTGATAGTAGGAGTAAATTAGAAAGTTGCTCTATTTGAATCATTAAAGAAAAAAATTGGTTTTAGTATCTCTTTAAGATCATTTGTTTCTGAAATGAATTTCAAGCAGAAAAAATAACACTAGAAGACCACTAAACACTATAGAATAGCATAATCAATAAAGGCATAATAAATAGACAATGCAAAACCATTTAGGGCTAGATCACAAGTGGCGCGCTATTGTTAGCATGGGTAGCCCTAACTTGCGCGCATATTGCAAGTTGAAAGCACACACATTTGGTTGAGCACATTGGAATTAATGTGTATAACGTTTGCCAAGTGAAGACTTAACGTAAAATGTAAGGCTTAAAAAAAAATTGCACCAAACACAACATAAATACATAAAAATTAAGTGTTACACTCATTTATACACTATCAGATAAAAATATTCATATAAATATTAATACATTTTTTTACAAGGGTTAAAAGGGATATATATTGTGTGTGAGTATGTATATGCCACTTTATTAGGTACACCTGTTCAATTACTTGGCAACACAAAAAATTGCTAATCAGCCAATCACATGGCAGCAATTCAATGCATTTATGCATCTAGACGTGGTTAAGACAACTTGCTGAAGTTCAAACCGAGCATCAGAATGGGGAAGAAAGGGGATTTAAGTGACTTTGAACGGGCTGGTCTGAGTATTTCACAAACTGCTGATCTACTAGGATTTTCAAGCACAACCATCTCTAGGGTTTACAGAAAATAGTCCGAAAAAAAAAGAGAAATTAAGTAATGATGTAGACTACAGTTTTGTAAAAAAAAGGAGATTTAGAAGACAAAATATGTAGTTCTGATTATCTTTTTGTCAAGAAAGATGACAACTATATGATGGCAACATCATGCAGTGGCTGAAAGGAAGGTCCCTGAACTGCCTAAACAATAATTTAAAGGTTAAGTGGTGGATTAGTGACATCCAGAAAGGTCTCATTAGTCTCAAAGTCTGTAGAAAGATGTGAATAATCAGTAGTTAGGTCAAAATGTCCTAAAAAGGAACAGACAATGGACACACACACTCAAACACAAACTTGTACATACACCCAAGGAGACACCCACAGAGACAGCCTCAGAGAACACACAAAGACACACACACAAAGACACCCACAGAAAACACACAAAAACATACACACACAGAGAGACACCCACCGAAAACACACAAAGACATACATACACACACAGCCTCACTGAGACATCCACAGAAAACACACAAAGACATACACACACAAACTCCCTCACAGAGACACCCGCAGAAAATGCACAAAGACATACACACACACAAACTCAAACACAAACTTGTACATACACCCAAGGAAACACTCACAGAGACAGCCTCAGAAAACACACAAAGGCATACACACTCACAGACACCCACAGAAAACACACAAAGGCATACACACTCACAGACACCCACAGAAAACACACAAAGACATACACACACTGCGGAATCTTCTGGCGCTCTACAAATAACTGATAATAATGATAATAAATAATAATAACACACACAGAGACACCCACAGAAAACACACAAAGACAAAGACAAGAATCTCTACAGCATTGTCAAATAATCATAAATACACTGCTGCATATTGCTAAAAAAAAATGCGTGTTTATGGTCCCCTGGCCCCACCATACAATTACCACACTGAAGTTACAATCCGAAATTGCACAAAGATATAAAAAAACTTTTACTAAGTAAGTCCTACCTCCTCTGCAAATGAAAGTGATCTGCCGTCTGACTCAGGCACACACTGTACAACCTGAAGTGCCAAGTCTGTCTCACACTGTGCATAGTGGTTTAGTGCACACCCAGATATCCTCTCAAATGCTAATGTTTTACTCCTTGTAATGACATTTCCCACGCTCAATAGCACTCTGCTGTAGCGCCATCTGGTGGCTGCCAAAATGTAAAAAAAAAAAAAAATGTTTTAATAATAGTTGTGCTTGCCTCATCGGGCCCTCTGACCCAGTGGCCCCTGACAGCAGTCACCCCTTTCACCCCCTACCAGCCTACAAGAGAGAAATAATGGTAGGCAAGTACATTATTTTGCAAATGCACAATGGCAGCTGACCCAGCCTTAAACCTGGACACACAAATGGAAACCCAAGCTGCCTGGGTCACTCATCACACACCAAACCTAACTCCCTTTCAATCACGGACACCTTATTTGAAACCTGTACTGTCTGGGTGATTCCTGGACAGGTGGCAACCCTAGCGTGACGGGTGGGTGACATCATTATCATTTCGGGCCCGGGTCTGAAACCTCCCCTCTGTTTCTTTCAAAAGTTAAGAAAAGGCCGCAAGGCAGGCATCAGTAAGATATCCAAGGATATCAGATTGCAATAAAGGCAAATTAGCTCCCTACAGTGAGTAAAAGTGCTCTGCCAGTCAGTGCCCGGCCAGACCCCAAAGGCTCACTGGGCCCCTGACTGTAGTCACCCCTGTAACACCCTGTTCTTTGTATTTTTAAATATTTATTTCTATATACTGCATATCTGTATATATATTTATATTTATATATATCTCTATATATATATATATATATATATATATTAATATAGATATATATATTTTTAAAAAATAGTGAAGAACATTATAATGAAAATATTTATAACTACCTTCGGGTCAAGCACTTAAGTTCTAACGTAAATTTGGGTTAGCGCGCGGGGGGGGGGGGGGGGGCGATAAGTGTTAGTTTTTTTTCTTCAGCTTGCTCCATTGAAGTATGGGGAGAAAAAGTTAATGCGGTTGTGATATCCAAAGTCCTGAAGTTAACATGCATTGGATTTTGCTTTTAACTTGTAATTCTCGCACTAATCCCAAGCACTAAAAGTTTACTTTGAGCAGTGTTTGTGCAAGAGCGAAAAATTTCCCATCGCACTGCATAATGTGACAGCCACCAGCCAATCACAAAATTCATAAACATATATTCTGTGATTCTTGCACATGCTCAGTAGAAGCTGGTGCCTCAGAAAGTGTGAATATAAGAAAGTTGTTAAAATTGTGTGCTCTAGATGAATCATAAAGTTTAATTTTGACTTTAGTGGTCCTTTAATTTGTAATACCATCATTAAATTATGATATCTGTAACACAATTTATGAAATAACTAAAAGGAACAGTGAATTGTAGAGTTTAGACTGCATGTGAAATTACCCCTTTAGGGTTTTTTGTATGTAAAATAGCTGTCTCTGCTAACTTGAACCACAAATCAATAAAATGTGCTGAGTTTGCAGGGAGAGCAGACCTCATTTTTATCTCTATATATTTATACAAATCCTCCCTATCTAGTGCTAGATTACAAGTGGAGCGCTAATTTATTGCGTGCCCTTATACGGAAAAATTAGCCCATTTACGGACGTGCGATAAATAACCAGCCATTACAGGTAGTAGTGGCAATGGTCAAATATGGTGATGGTGGAAGGATCCCACGGTATATTGACAAAACAATGGTTCCAACTGTTCTAGTGCTTACTTAATACAATATACCTTAATGCCAGTATTTATTAGACACCGGTGTTTATATTTAAAATTTAAGAATTATACATCTGGCTTGCATATGGTATTAGAATTTAGCGCCAGGTAAAGGCATATATCGCTCAACTGAGGTGGTCACTTAAAGTAACTTTTCTCATAGACCATAGGAAGAACGTAATGATTGTGAGGTGTTGATATCAGGATTTGAGTATTTTATATGAGCACCATAATTTTATCATTTGATCAGAATTAAAATAAAAATGACACAACCTCATCAACAAGACACAACCACGGACATTATACTTCACAGGGGAAATAAAGACTTCTGCATGCTGGTCTGAGTTGTTGGTGAAAAATCCCAAATAGGCCTAGAATTTCCCAGAATTCCCATGGCCAGCCCCTGGAGACACCTTTTATTCTATCTAGCAAGATTACTTTTCCTTAACAAAACAGAAATGTAAATACTTTACAATCGCAAACATTTATATAAACAGCTTTGAAAGTGTTTTTTTTCTCTAAACGTTGCTGTTATGATGACTGTTTCTCCATTTTGCTAGTGGTTCTCATTTGATGTATGAGATATTGCATATTGGGCATCTCACACAACTATATGTTAATGGTGGGAATGCCCGCTATTGAAACACTGAAAAAAATAGGTGAAATGATGTTCAATGAACTGCAAACAAGATTTCTGTCTCCTTTACAATGAGGCCTCTGGTCAACCTTACAAGCCTCTGTGAACCTAGCTCATTATCTTTGTCACCAACACAGAGTTCATTGATAAGAAATATTGTTGATGTAAGATCAAACCCCTCTCTAGGGTCAACATGCACAGCATTCAGTATGGAGATGGGGAAAGCCAGGGGAAATGTTACTCACCTTTCCCTTTTAATATCAAATAATGTTATCATAGACTGGCTACTGTATAGTGTGACCGGTAGCTGTAATGAAGCAATTATCAGGATCTGTATCACAAGGGCAAAACACATAGCCTTACTACAGCAGGGTATAATGCACCCAGGGAGCAGTAATGTGAAACATTCAGTAGACTGTTTCTTTTTCATTTGTTTTGTTTCTTCCCATAAATGCAAGAACTGAAATACCTGACACCTCTGAGCTATACTTTGAGCTTGTTTTTGATTATTTATAACTAATTATTAAAACAATCAGACTTATAGAGGCCGAATTATCAAGCCGTCAACTATGCTGCATTCGACGGCACCAATACGCTCGCCTAACATTGCGGCCGCGGACCTGAATACGCTCTCCTTATTTATAAAAAAAAGCTGTCAAAAAGCCGCACACCAAGTACGGGGCGATGAGCAGCGGACTGTTAACTGTTAACTAACAGTCATCAATCTCGCTGCTATTTGGCTTTTTCCCAACTTTATTTATACCCTGTCACTAAACACCGCCACTATACTAAAATGTTTAACCCCTATCCCACCGCTCCCGGACCCCGCCACAACTCTTATAAAGTTATTAACCCCTATCCCGCCACTCCCGGAGCCCACCGCAACTCTAATAAAGTTATTAACCCCTATCCCTCCGCTCCCGGAGCCCACAGCAACTCTAATAAAGTTATTAACCCCTATCCCGCCGCTCCCGGAGCCCACCGCAACTCTAATAAAGTTATTAACCCCTATCCCTCCGCTCCCGGAGCCCACTGCAACTCTAATAAAGTTATTAACCCCTATCCCTCCGCTCCCGGAACCCACCGCAACTCTAATAAAGTTATTAACCCCTATCCCTCCGCTCCCGGAGCCCACCGCAACTCTAATAAAGTTTTTAACCCCTATCCCTCCACTCCCGGAGCCCACCGCAACTCTAATAAAGTTATTAACCCGTATCCCTCCGCTCCCAGAGCCCACCGCAACTCAATAAAGTTATTTACCCCCATCCTGCTGCTCCCGGAGCCCACCGCAACTCTGATAAAGTTATTAACCCCTATTCCTCCACTCCCGGAGCCCACCGCAACTCTAATAAAGTTATTAACCCCTATCCCTCCACTCCCGGAGCCCACCGCAACTCTAATAAAGTTATTAGCCCCTATACCTCCGCTCCCGGAGCCCACCGCAACTCTAATAAAGCTACTAACCTCTATCCCTCCACTCCCGGAGCCCACCGCAACTCTAATAAAGTTATTAACCCCTATCCCTCCGCTCCCGGAGCCCGCCGCAACTCTAATAAAGTTATTAACCCCATCCCTCCGCTCCCGGAGCCCACTGCAACTCTAATAAAGTTATTAACCCCTATCCCTCCGCTTCCGGAGCCCACCAAAACTAAATAAATGTATTAACCCCTAAACCGCCATCCCCCCACTTTGCCATAAACTAATTAAGCTATTAACCCCTAAACCTAACAACCCGCTAACTTTACATTAAATATTAACTTATCCCTATCTTATAATAAATTTAAACTTACCTTTAGAATTAAAATAAACTATATTAGACTACTAATTAACCTACCCTAACTATTATACTAAAATTACATTAAACTATATTAAACTATTCTTTAACCTACCGTAACTATTATACTAAAATTACATTAAACTATATTAAACTATTAATTAACCTACCCTAACTATTATACTAAAATTACATTAAACTAACAATTAAATTAACTATATTACATATTTAAAAACCTAACCCTACTCAAGTTATTTAAATCTACTATAACGAATTACTAAGTTACAAAAAAATTACAACTAAGTTACACAAAATAAAAAACACTAACCTACCATTAACCTACCCTAACTATTATACTAAAATTACATTAAACTATATTAAACTATTAATTAACCTACCCTAACTATTATACTAAAATTACATTAAACTAACAATTAAATTAACTATATTACATATTTAAAAACCTAACCCTACTCAAGTTATTTGAATCTACTATAAAGAATTACTAAGTTACAAAAAATAACAACTAAGTTACACAAAATAAAAAATAAATTATCAAATATTTAAACTTATTGCACCTAATCTAATAGCCCTATCAAAATAAAAAAGCCCCCCCCCCAAAATAAAAAAAAAACCCTAGACTACAATAAACTACCAATGGCCCTTAAAAGGGCCTTTTGCAGGGCATTGCCCCAAAGAAATCAGCTCTTTTACCTGTAAAATAAAATACAAACACCCCCTCAAAAGTAAAACCGACCACCCATACAACCAAACCCCCCAAATAAAAACCTATCTAAAAAACCTAAGCTCCCCATTGCCCAGAAAAGGGCATTTATATGGGCATTGCCCTTCAAAAGGGCATTTAGCTCTTTTTCAGCCCAAAGTCCCTAACCTAAAATTAAAACCCACCCATTAAACCCTTAAAAAAACCTAATACTAACCCCCGAAGATCCACTTACAGTTTTCAAAGACCGGACATCCATCCTAATCCAAGTGGCAGAAGTCCTCAGCGAAGCCGGCAGAAGTCTTCATCCAAGCGGGCCAAAGTCTTCATCCAAGCGGGCAGAAGTCTTCATCCAGACGGCATCTTCTATCTTCATCCAGACAGCATCTTCTATCTTCATCCATCCGGCACGGAGCGGTTCTATCTTCAAGACATCCGGCGAGGAGCATCCTCTTCTTCAGAAGTCTGTTGCAGAATAAAGTTTCCCTTTAAATGACAACATCCAAGATGGCGTCCCTTACATTCCGATTGGCTGATCGAATTCGATCAGCCAATCGGAATTAAAGGGGAAAAATCCTATTGGCTGTTGCAATCAGCCAATAGGATTGAACTTTCATCTTATTGGCTGATCCAATCAGCCAATAGGATTGAGCTTGCATTCTATTGGCTATTCCAATCAGCCAATAGAATGCGAGCTCAATCCTATTGGCTGATTGGATCAGCCAATAGGATGAAAGCTCAATCCTATTGGTTAATTGCAACAGCCAATAGGATTTTTTCCCCTTTAATTCCAATTGGCTGATAGAATTTTATCAGCCAATAGGAATATAAGGTACGCCATCTTGGATGACGTCATTTAAAGGAAAATTTCATTCTGCAACAGACGTCAGAAGAAGAGGATGCTCCGCGCCGGATGTCTTGAAGATGGATCCGCTCCACGCTGGATGGATGAAAATAGAAGATGCCGTCTGGATGAAGACTTCTGCCTGCTAGGATGAAGACTTTGGCCCGCTTGGATGAAGACTTCTGCCGGCTTCGCTGAGGACTTCTGCCACTTGGATGAGGATGGATGTCCAGTCTTCGAAAACTGTAAGTGGATCTTCGGGGGTTAGTGTTAGTTTTTTTTAAGGGTTTATTGGATGGGTTTTAATTTTAGATTAGGGACTTTGGGCGGAAAAAGAGCTAAATGCCCTTTTAAGGGCAATGCCCATACAAATGCCCTTTTCAGGGCAATGGGGAGCTTAGGTTTTTTAGATAGGTTTTTATTTGGGGGGGTTTGGTTGTGTGGGTGGTGGGTTTTACTGTTAGGGGGGTGTTTGTATTTTATTTTACAGGTAAAAGAGCTGATTTCTTTGGGGCAATGCCCTGCAAAAGGCCCTTTTAAGGACCATTGGTAGTTTATTGTAGGCTAGGGTTTTTTTTATTTTGGGGGGGCTTTTTTTATTTTGATAGGGCTATTAGATTAGGTGTAATTAGTTTAAATATTTGATAATTTATTTTTTATTTTGTGTAATTTAGTTGTTATATTTTTGTAACTTAGTAATTCTTTATAGTAGATTTAAATAACTTGAGTAGGGTTAGGTTTTTAAATATGTAATATAGTTTAATGTAATTTTAGTATAATAGTTAGGGTAGGTTAATTAATAGTTTAATATAGTTTAATGTAATTTTAGTATAATAGTTAGGGTAGGTTAATTAATAGTTTAATATAGTTTAATGTAATTTTAGTATAATAGTTAGGGTAGGTTAATTAGTAGTTTAATATAGTTTATTTTAATTCTAAAGGTAAGTTAAAATTTATTATAAGATAGGGATGAGTTAATATTTAATGTAAAGTTAGCGGCTTGTTAGGTTTAGGGGTTAATAGCTTAATTTAGTTTATGGCGATGTGGGGGGGCTGGCGGTTTAGGGGTTAATAGATTTAGTAAGTGGTAGTGGTGTGGAAGGCCAGGGATTTAGGGGTTAATACATTTATTTAATTGCGGAGGGGTCCGGGAGCGGCGGGATAGAGGTTAATAACTTTATTACAGTTGCGGTGGGCTCTGGGAGAGGAGGGATAGGGGTAAATACTTTTAGTTAGTTGCGGTGGGCTCCGGTAGTGGTGGGATAGGGGTTAATACATTTATTTAGTTGCAGCGGTGTCGGGGAATGGCGGGATAGGAGTTAATAACTTTATGTAGGTGGCGGCAATGTCGGACGGCAGATTAGGGGTGTTTAGACTCGGGGCTTATGTTAGGGTGTTAGGTGTAAACGTAACTTTTATTCTAGCATAGAAATCAATGGGATATCTGGTTGCATTGAACATGAGCTTTCGCTGCTTTCAGCCTCCCATTAATTCCTATGGCATCCGCGGCCTCCAGGGTGGCGGATTGAAAACCAGGTATGCTGGGCCGGAATAGTGGCGGGCGTACCTGTTAGAAGTTTGATAACTTGCAAAAGGTGTTAGATAGTACCAAATTTGTATTCGGAACATCTGTAATGACGTAAGCATCGATCTGTGTCGGATTGAGACCGGCGGATCGTATGTTACGTCACAAATTTCAACTTTTGCCTGTCTGTAGGCTTTGATAAATAGGTTGAATCAAGCTCGCCACAATTACGCTGTGGAATTCCAGCGTACTTGCGGTTGACGGCTTGATAAATATCCCTCATAGAATTCAGTGCAGTCTCTGAAGGTTTCTATTAGCACAGCTAAGCTCCATTATGTAAGTTATTTCATTAGTTTATTAGGGTTTGATAGCAAGGCAGAGGAGGTAGGGAGGTGAAAACTGTATGTATATTTATGCATATAACACAAACTAAACATAATAATAATGTTAAACTAACTGTTACCAATTTGCCAAAGTCCTAATAATACTAAAATAATCTTGACCTATAAAGATTTGAGAGGTAAAACAATCCTCAGATCAGACCCCTGGCTCTGTAGCTCCTCTGACAGGCACATACCAACATGAGACATCAGATCAGATCCCTGGCTCTGCAGCTCCTCTGACAGGCACATAACCTCAGACCTCAGATCAGACTCCTGGCTCTGCAGCTCCTCTGACAGGCACATAACATGAGACCTCAGACCAGACCCCTGGCTCTGCAGCTCCTCTGACAGGCACATACCAACATGAGACCTGAGATCAGATCCCTGACTCTGCAGCTCCTCTGACAGGCACATAACATCAGACCTCAGATCAGACCCCTGGCTCTGCAGCTCCTCTGACAGACAAATAACATAACACCTCAAATCAGACCCTTGGCTCTGCAGCTCCTTTGACAGGCAAATACCAACATGAAACCTCAGATCAGATCCCTGGCTCTGCAACTCCTCTGACAGGCACATAAAATGAGACCTCAGATCAGACCCCTGGCTCTGCAGCAACTTTGACAGGCAAATACCAACATGAGACCTCAGATCAGATCCCTGGCTCTGCAGCTCCTCTGCCAGGCACATAACATGAGACCTCAGATCAGATCCCTGGCTCTGCAGCTCCTCTGACAGGTAAATACCAACATGAGACCTCAGATCAGACCCCTGGCTCTGCAACTCATCTGACAGGCACATACTAACATGAGACCTCAGATCAGACCCCTGGCTCTGCAGCTCCTCTGACAGGCACATAACATGAGACCTCAGATCAGACCCCTGGCTCTGCAGCTCCTCTGACAGGCAAATACCAACATGAGACCTCAGATCAGACCCCTGGCTTTGCAGCTCCTCTGACAGGCACATACAAATATGAGATCTCAGATCAGATCCCTGGCTCTGCAGCTCCTCTGATAGGCACATAACATGAGAACTCAGATCAGACCCCTGGCTCTGCAGCTCCTATGCCAGGTAAATACCAACATGAGACCTCAGATGAGATCCCTTGCCCTGCAGGCCCTTAACTTAATATTTCTGTCTGCTGTTGTTTCCCATCTGACATCCTGGCAGCAATACTAAAAATGTGACAAGCTGTGGAGCAGTGTAGGGGGACTGCACCAAATGCATCCATGCCAAACCCCTTTCCTTTCTGGGAAAATAGCGAGGTTGGCCCTTAACCTAAGTTCCCAGGTATGTGTTGTGGATGTCAATAAGTATATTATGCCCTTGAGATAATCCATAACCAATGTTTTGTGTTTCTATTACGTTAAGAGGAATTTGGTTGCAATTCTTATATTGAGGCATTTAAAGGAACAAATTACATATTTCTGTTTTGTACCAGTATTTGTAAAAGTACCAGTATGTGTTACAATATTGTTGTTAAATGAGATACAGTGGGCTCTGATAAATCCTCTGTTACAACTTATTTATTACATGACAGCATCGTTCAGAAAAAAATATTCAACTGTCACAAGTATATAAATCAATTATATATATATATATATATCAGCAAACGTTACTGTGTTTTGATAACCAAATGTTACTGATTTTTGATAACCAGATCTGTATCAAGTGTGATTAATATTATCCAACAATGTCATTGTAAAGCAATCACAGACCATAAAATTGCTCCGAAAATATTGCGGCAACAATGTTGTTGATTCCTCATCAGTAATGCAGTAATGTTACAATAGCAGTAATGCTGCTGGTTATGGTTAGGGTTAACCCACAGAATGACAAACATGGCAATGTACTCTCCAGACTATAAGAGGATAGCAGTTATTATTAAATATTTTCATCAGAATCACCTTAGATCAGAGGCATATTATGGCCTAGGCAAACAAGGCACTTGCCTAGGGCGGCAGATTTGGGGGGCGGCACTTTTTAACATGCTGCAAGCTATGACCGACTTTAAGGGGTGACAAGCATCAGACACCTGGTGTGCACAGCCCTCTTGTTTCATATTAGGCAGCTGAGTGCCAGGTCCAGACTCCTGCAAGTATCTGCATGCTCCCTACTGCTCACAGCTAATTGGCTCAGTGCAAATGAGGCTCAATCGCAGCTCATGTGACTCATGCAGTTCATCACTTACTGAAGGCCGGGGAGTGTTTTTTGGGGGTCCATGATACAGTGCCGGCTGCGGAGATGTCAGTCTAAGCAGTGGAATGTTGAGATGGAGAATGTACAGGCTATGGCTTCCCGAGTCTGCTGTTTGGCTGCAGGGTGAGAGCTCCTTGTTGCAGCTCCTGTCCAGCCTCAGTGATATGTACTGCAGAACCCATGACTGCCTGAAGACCACTTTAGTTTCTGCAGCCATGCAGGTTAGTATCCTGGGCCCAGCAGAGTACATTATTAATCATTGCACACAACACAAGCAAATACCACTTTATTTACAGCACTGTAAAAGGTTAAAAAAAAAAAACCCAGACTGTTGATACTGGCATAAATCATTCACATCTATATTATTGTTTGCCGCACTCACACCCTCTCTTCTGGTTAAGTCATGATAAATATGTGAGATGATACACAAGTACATTTTAAACATAATAATATCCCTTTTTATTTAGAATGTTCTAGATGTTTTTGACATATGAATCCATATTATCTACATAATGTAAATATATATATTGTTTTTTTTTCTCTAAGCAAACATCTTTTAAAAATGTAAAGTAAGTGCTGAGTTTACCCCATGGTCACTGAAAATGAACAAATATCTGTCCTAAAAGTAGTCTGTATAGAAAAAGAAAAAAAATATCTGAGACAACTTAAATGGAAAGAACAATTCTCTGGGGTCTCAGTTGTATTGCATAATAATTTACTAGTAAAATTTGTAACCAACAAAAAGTGCTCCTGTGACACCAGCTCTGTAAATAGTTTTTTTTACAATATTTTGAACCATGGTTTTTGTTTATGACCATCAAATACGTAAGTCATTTTACACCTTAACCAAAAATATTATGGGTAGAAAAAGGCCTTAAACCTGGGGAGGGGGGTGGGGATGGTTATAGAAGTATACATTTGAGTGCCTAGGGCAGCACAAAACCTAAATACACCACTGCCTTAGATCCATAAAAAAATGGCATAAAATATTTTACAAATAACTTAATTCATATTGTTCCGAAAGTAGATTGTAACCCAACTCTATCTAATCAATTTATGTAGCTAGTCAAATAAGTCTTTCATAAGCTATTAGAGGATCTTCACAGAGGTATCCACAGGGTTTTCAGAATCAAGGCAACATCTTATTATCATGTGGCTTTAAAGGGAAATGAACCCCACATTTTTTTCTTTTATGATTCAGATAGAGAATGCATTTTTAAGCAATTTTCTAATTTACTCCTATTATCAATTTTTCTTCTTTCTCTTGGTATTTTTATTTAAAAATGCAGAATGTAAGTTTAGGAGCCGGCCCATTTTTGGTTCAGAACCTGGGTAGCGCTTGCTGATAGGTGGTAACATTTAAGTGGAAACTGTCCCTGTCTATTCATTGTTCCATAGTAATTCTAAGCTGAAAGAAAAGCTGTAAGAAACGAAAAAAACAACAGTGCACCCCGATTCAAACGTAAAATGTTTTATTTAATAATGCAGTTAAGCGCATAAAATTGCACATACAATGTTTAAAATATAAACTAGCATATCACAGTTAATATGAGTCTTTCTGTGCTGTTCTGTGTTGAAGCCACTCTGGTGGTCTATGTATTCCAAGGTCAGCAATTAGTTACTGATCCTCTAGCGTCCATCGTCACTGTGTTCAGTGTTCTATGGATTTCTACGGAAGCCCGGCTGGGACAGAAGAATTCAGAAGAAATCCACATGGTGGTTGAACACAGGGACATTTTTTCTTTTAATAGCCATTTAAGATTGTTAATTTTTCCAGTTACATTTGGTCAGATAAAAAGAAGGGACTATGGGGCCGAATTATCAAGCTCCGAATGATGTCCCTGTTTCCGCACAAGCCTTCAGGCTCGCCGGAAACAGCAGTTATGAAGCAGCGGTCTAAAGACCGCTGCTCCATAACTTGTCTGCCTGCACTGAGGCGGCGGACAGAAATCAACCCGATTGAATACGATCAGGTTGATTGACACCCCCTGCTCGTGAATCTGCTGGTGCAATGATAAATGCCGACAGCATATGCTATCGGCATTTATCAATGTGCAGCGGACATTATCCGCTATATCGGATCATGTCGTCTTGCACCATAGTAAATAGGCCCCTATGGGGCAGAATTATCAAGCTCAGAATGATGCCCCTGTTCAGGCTCGCCGGAAACAGCAGTTATGAAGCAGTGGTCCATAACTTGTACGCCTGCTCTGAGGCTGCGGACATCAATCTACCTGATCCTATATGATCGGGCTGATTGACACCCCCTGCTAGCGGCCGATTGGCTGCGAATATGCACGGGGCAGCATTGCACAAGCAGTTCTGGTGAACTGCTTGTGCAATGATAAATGCCGACAGCATATCCTGGCGGCATTTATCGATGTGCAGCGAACATGATACTCTATATCGTGTCATGTCGGCTCTTTCATAAATCGGCCCATGAATAGAAAGGGTTCAAATTTCTGCACAATTCACTTCACAATTTATGAATGTAAATAACTTCAAATTAAAAAAGAAAAAGGGCCAGTGGCACTACTTGTATATATTGGTTAACCCTCTATTTCCCACTAAAAAAGAGGGACTATGTCCCTAAATTATAATATATTGACAGGATAGGATAGGTGCTATGTAGTGATGCAATGACAGAATCAACCCAAGAGAGGCAAAGGGGCTCTCACTTGGAAAGAAAGACTACATATATAGCACACAAGGGGTTAATGTATCATGAGTTAACATTTATTGTTGGCAAAATTAGATTGCAAAAAGAGAGATAACTACTCAAAAAGTGAACAGTTGCTGCTCAAAGTTTAAAACATAACATTTATTTGATGAAATTCACACATAAAATATAAGAAAATGCATAGTTAAAAACACTCTCAGGAGCCAAATAGCAGTCAAGTGACCCTAGTTCTGGTTGGTTAAATAAAAGGATGCTATGATATATAAATGTCCTGCAAGATAGTGAAACTGCCTTAGTATTCAGTTACTTAAACCTACTCTCAATACAGTATGCCTGGAGGTTAGATTGTGTCCACCAGATATGGATAGTAACACTGTATTCTCGGCTTAAGTATAGTATGTTAATTGTACGTTGCTGGTGGGAGGTGCACACCCACTGGGGTTTAGTATACCTTCTGTGTGTTAAATAGAGCTACTATGTAACATCTTATCTGGTAAATGAAACACTACTAAATTAACAAACAAAGCTTCTGTGCATTCAAAGCTGTCATAGCTAGATATTGTACAGTCAGTGAGCGGCGCACTCACCCTTTGAAAAGCCGTTAGGATGACAACATGTCAGGGACGTTAGGGAAATGGTGAGGAGTCTTTGAGCTCCTGTATTTTAGATAGCCTCAGGGTGCTTTTTCTAGTATGTTGGTAATGTTATGATATAATTACTCTTGTTAAGCTATAAACAAGGAACTTAGGTCACTTGACCGCTATTTGGCTTCTGAGAGTGTTTTTAACTATGCATTTTCTTATGTTTTATGTGTGAATTTCATCAAATAAAAGTTATGTTTTAAACTTTGAGCAGCAACTGTTCACTTTTTGAGTAGTTATCTCCCTTTTTTGCAATCTAATTTTGCCAACAATAAATGTTAACTCATGATACATTAACCCCTTGTGTGCTATATATGTAGTCTTTCTTTCCAAGTGAGAGCCCCTTTGCCTCTCTTGGTTTGATTCTGTCAACTTCAAATTAAAGATGACGCTATGGGGCCAATTTATCAAATGTCTGTCCGACATGATCCGCTCAGCGGATCATGTCCGACAGATATCGCTGAATGCCGACACCATACGCTGTTGATATTTAACATTGCACAAGCAGTTCTGGTGAACTGGAGCCACAAGTCTTTATGTAAGTTCATGTTGTTTTATATTATATAAATATTTAGTGCTTGCATTTAATTTTGAATTGGGGAATTACAACATGGGAATAAGGCACTCTCCTGAACTATCGGGACATTTCATATCTTTCATAGTTTTACATATAATGATATCACAAACATAAACTTTTTACACACAGACTAAATACATAACTTTTACTCTATATTTGTTTGTCCTAAACCAAGCACAAAACATATTTAGGATACTTCCGGCACAAAACTGTATTATAATTATTGAAATAAAAAAATAGAACACAGAATTCCTTGAGGGCAGCTTTAGGGGCATATGTATGATTGTGCAAGCGGACATGATCCGATATAGCAGATCAAGTCCGCTGCACATCGATAAATGCCAACAGCATACGCTCTCTGTCTCGGTCTTTAGACCTCTGCAATTCTGTCTACAGTTTTCTATTTTATAGTGAAATTACATTTTAACCCCGAAAGTTGTGCACACTTCACAAGACCCTGCTTCATATCCATCCCTAAATGGCCTCACCATAAGTGATAAGATACTGCAAAACAATGCAGTGAAAAAAATAGTGGTGTGTTTTACCATTGGCAAACAATTACAGCAATGATGAAGATGCTAATATGTTCAGAATGTTTTCACATTTTGGGTATGTTCATTTATTGTATGACTATAGGAAAGTCTTATAATTTCAAGATATTTGGGGGCCTATTTATTAATGTGTGAGCAGACATGATCCGATATTGCGGATCATGTCTGCTGCACATCGATAAATGCCGACAGCATACACTCTCTGCATTTATCATTGCACCAGCAGTTCTTGTGAACTTCTGATGCAATGCTGCCCCCTGCAGATTCGTGGCCAATCAGCCGCTAGCAGGGGGTGTCAATCAACCCGATCGTATTCAATCGTGTTGATTTCTGTCCGTCGCCTCAGAGCAGGCGGACCTTCTGTTCCGGCGAGCCTGAAGGCTCGCCAGAAACACGGGGCATTAAGCTCCATACGGAGCTTGATAAATATGCCCCTTGGTGTCCCTTTAAGTAGAGATTTGTTTTGCTTAAAACATGCTCAAAATAATTGTTATCCATTTAGCTTTTATGATTTACAAATGTGTATATTTTCAGTGTTAAAGTAAGAGTGCTCTAGGCTTCCTCTAAATAAATCTACTTTTCAGTGCCATATATACCAAATAGGCTGATTTTTATCTTCACGCAGTCAGTCTGTCTGTTAGGGCTGTTATAGGTACAAAATCCACTAGTGATTAAAACACAAAAACAACTGCCTTACATTCAAAAAGCAGCAAATACTAAAAACATATAACTGAGTATTTAGTTACAGCTATTGGGTGCCCAGTGTGGATTTATAAACCAGGTTATGGAAAATGCACCCAGGTTATTCAGCACTTATTCTAGTCCATAGGTGCGGTCATGTTTTGTTTCCTAGGGAGACTACAGTTAGCTACAAGTATATAAATATACTTTGGTTGTTTTTAAACAATCACTGCCTTATAAATATTGTTAAGTTGGGACCAGGTGGCAGCCCTGCAGAAAAGGCCCTTCTAATAGTATTTCCATTTATACTTCATAGCTAAGCCATTTACCGACTGAATCAAAAGAGCTTAGCTCATACTTGACTGGATTATGCCTTCTGCTTTCAAGCACTCAGAGGCTGCTTATTTTAATGCAATTTTAAAAATCTCTATTTTTTAATGCGCTCTCACCGGTGTATAGATAAGCTGCTTAGTGCATACATGTGTGTGTACATCACAGCAGACAAGAAATCAGTGCAATTAAATGTTTACAAGTACATAACAACAAAGCTTTCTGGCCCTTAATCTGAAGGATGTGTAGGTCAACTATACTGAGCCTAAGGAAAAATAGAACTTAGCGGTTACGTAATAACGGTTACATCTCTTTACTGTAACACACATGTAAGAAGGTTACTTTCATGGCGCAATCAAATAGAGGTCATTGACATCTGTAATGTATGCAAAAAACATATTTTTATACACTATTAAAATGGTCACTAGCCGTTTAAATGCTATCATCTGCATAGAAACATTTGGTAATAAGTCAAAACTTTTATAGCAGAATGTAAAATGTATAACTATTGTGACACATGTAGAACTTAGTCTGCAGTCATCGTTGCTCTATTTGTATCAGTGTATGTTCAGAAGTATTTGGCAGAATAGTAATACAATCACATGTACTTATTTCACATTTTGCAATAAGAAAAGATGAGATAAAGATTGTAAAGTTGTGTCATACTCAGTATCAGCATTTCTGAATGTATGTGCCATATTGCTCTGTTCTATGTTTCTGTATGTGATAATGGCATATGAAGTTATTAACCTCTAACCATAAGATAGTGCCATAGTCTTGTTTACACTTATGTGAAAAGTGTGAGTTCTCATTATAACTAAGAGTGGATTCCATGCCTTCAATATACATTGAAAAGAAAGTTTTTTCTTTTTTTTTACCTATCCATTAACCTTTCTTTTTTTATAAACAGGACAAGCACAGTTTCTAGGCACTGTATCTTACTTTATCTATCATCTATCTATCAGTATATCTATCTATCAGTCCAGGGGCAGAACTACGGCGGTCGCAACAGACGCGACTGCGACCGGGCCCCTTGAGGCTGGCGACTCTGGGAGGGCCCCTTGTGACCTGGTCCAGAAGTGTGTGTGCACAGCGCGCTCGTCTTTGTAAAAGGGAAGAGCACGATTGATGCACAATAAACTTCTGTGGCTGTCCTCATATCAAGCTAAATTGCAGACTTGGTTCCATAGTGAAGTCACCTTACAACCGGGTCCTTGAGGTCTATCACTCAAGGGGGTCCAAGCAGGTGGGAAGCCCAGGACATGAGGAGGGCCCAGGACAGGAGTGGTCACATACAGAAGCAGGAGCTACTGTGAGCCGCCTCCACCCTCACTGGCACGAGCTAGCCGACATGCAGCTCCTTTCTGTTTATGGCCTCCATGCTTGCTCTGGCTTCCAGATGCCAGCTATGAATGGCCCTCTCTCTGTCCCACTCCTGGAGTCTCACAGTGCCCCTTCACTCTCCCACCTGACTTCTGGTTCTCCACCATGGTGTCCTCCAGCCGCCTACTCTGTCGCTTCTGGACAATGATGGAGCTATTCTGATGTCCCCATTATTTAATGATAAGCCCTAGGGTCCTTCTGACCAACAACACACAATATCACTTATGCCTAGCCTATGTAACACAGCACAGGTGAGTGAGATATACGTTGTGATAAGAAGAAGCAGTGTTGTTTATTTTAACTCTTACATGTGCCCTCTGAAAAAGCTTAATGATAAAGAAGACCTCCCCCTATAAACAGTAAATTATGCACTACTTATAAGTTGGTTGTCAGTATCCCCTAAAAATATTAATTTTGAAACTATTCTGACTATAGTGGATGGCAAAGTTTTTAAGTTTTCATGGAGATATATAATATATATGAGAGATTACTGTATATAGCTCTGTGTTTATTGTTAAATAATCCATTTTAAATATTTTATTGCTGTTGAATAGGGATTCTTATCAAATCACTGTTATTTTGAACTATGGAATGTGTGAGAGGAGAATAGCTCCTGATCTGCATTTCAAGTATTTCTAGAGTAGTAAATGAGTGTTGCATTAAAACTAGAGGAAAAGGATAACATTCCAGTTGTAAAATACACAAATGGTAGCAGCAACATAAGCTAATACTTAAGTCCAAGTAGATCGTCTTTAATACCAGTTATGAGGATTATAACTGGAATGTTATCTAGTTCTAATGCAGAGAAACAAAGGATGCAGGTACTCAAGGGTTATCATAAAAAATCCAATTTATTAGAAAAAAATATTTTAAAAAATACAGCTACAATACCGCTGGATTATTCTGGTTGACCTTTACCCGGATTCACTTCCACTCTAACTATGCTGTGATCCGGATGCTGCTTGGGCCGACGCCGTCTGTCTTTCTTAGTTATCTAGTTCTAAGAGTTTGCAGAGACTACATGAAACTGCATATAAAATATAGACTTCTCCTTAGTATCCTCAGAGGCACTCTCCCCATCTATAAGAATATGAATGGTTTTATTTTCCATATCCTCAAAACAGACTCGTTCACTGATAACTGCATGAAGCTATCTTGGTTATTGCAAAAGTGTTGTTTGTGTGTGTGTGTTCCTGTGTGTGTCTGTAAAAGAGAGTTTGTGTGTGTGTGTGTTCCTGTGCATCTGTAAAAGAGAGTTTGTGTGTGTGTGTTCCTGTGTGTCTATAAAAGAAAGTTTGTGTGCGTGTGTGTGTGTTCCTGTGTCTGTAAAAGAGAGTGTGTGTGTGTCTGAAATAAACAATACTTTGTATTGAAATGGTTTACTGTGTTTTATATGTTGCAAATAAATAAATTAAAATATTTTTGTTTGGGGGGGGGGCTTCATTAA
This sequence comes from Bombina bombina, assembly GCF_027579735.1. NCBI lineage: Eukaryota > Metazoa > Chordata > Amphibia > Anura > Bombinatoridae > Bombina > Bombina bombina. Next base: position 277,364,603 of record NC_069501.1, read on the forward strand.
TTATTGCACCAGGGACCTGAAGTTTCTAGTTACGCCTCTGTATCAGTCTATCTATCTATCTATCTATCTATCTATCAATCTATCTATATGTCAGTCTGTCTGTGAGTATATCTATCTGTCTGTATATTCTTTCTTTTTATCTACCTATATATCTGTCTGTCTGTCTGTCTATCCATCTATCATCCATCTATTCATCCACCAGACTGCATGGTACATAACCAGAATAAGCACAGGATGTGAACCTTTATTTTTAGATGGTAAAATTAATAATATTTTTCTATTTTTTCATTAGTGAGAAATACAATACATGAACAATGCCTGTAAAGAGCAACAAACAAATGTAACTGATCTGTATATGCTGTTAAAAATCTTACTCTTAAGGTGGCAAAGGTTTTCATATTTATACTATTTAGTAACAACCCAGCAATTTCCTTGTCAGTGGTTTGATTTGTGTGTTTGCTAATACGTTTTTAATATTCAGTTTTATTGTTGACCACTTCAGACTGCATTAAATATTTAAATATATGCACATGTTTACATTGTTTTAATACATGGGCTTTTAACTGGGATGGAGCCTGTGTAATAATACTGCAACTAAATAGTTGAGTGAGTTGGGGGAATCACAGGCCACAGTCTGCGTATAGACACTATTTGGTGGCTTGTATATTGTAAGTACCCTCTGCTTTTGGCTTCTTGTTTACTCATTATTTTTACAAATGGAGTGTAACTAGCGCTATGATATAGTGATATAATGAAAAAGAGAAAATATAGACCTACTATAACAGATAGGATCTGTGCTACCAACAAACCCCAAAAAGATTGGGGAGAAAGGTAAGGGTTTATAGCATTCTTCCTCTTTAAGAATAAATGCAGATTTAAAACTTACTGCTAGATTACGAGTTTTGTGTTATGAGTAAAAAAGCAGCGTTAAGGCTCATAATGCTGCTTTTTTACTACCGCTGCTATTACGAGTCTTGTAGGTACAGCTGTCCCACACACTTTTTTGGGCGTACCGCAAATAAACACGCAATTTTCGTAAAAAAAGTATTTTTTCAATGGGACTTCCATTGCGCTGGTATTACAAGCTTTTTTTTTAGGCCAAAAAGTGAGCGGTACAGCCTATCACGCAAGATTCGGAACGCATTCTAAAGTCAATAGTTATGAGTTTTACACTACAGAGCTGTAGCATAAAACTCATAACTAAAGAGCTAAAAAGTACACTAACACCCATAAACTACCTATTAACCCCTAAACCGAGGCCCTCCCGCATCGCAAATGCTATAATAAAATTATTAAACAACTAATCTGCCACTCCGGACATCACCGCCACTATAATAAACATATTAACCCCTAAACCGCTGCACTCCCGCCTTGCAAACACTAGTTGAATATTATTAACCCCTAATCTGCTGCCCCCAACGTCGTCGCCGCCACTATACTAAATTTATTAACTCCTAAACCTAAGTCTAACCCTAACCTTAACACCCCCTAACTTAAATATAATTAAAATAAATCTAAATAAAACCTACTATTAATAACTAAATTATTCATATTTAAAACTAAATACTTACCTATAAAATAAACCCTAAGCTAGCTACAATATAACTAATAGTTACATTGTATCTAGCTTATGGTTTATTTTTATTTTACAGGCAAGTTTGTATTTATTTTAACTAGGTAGAATAGTTACTAAATAGTTATTAACTATTTACTACCTAGTTAAAATAAATACAAACTTGCCTGTAAAATAAAACCTAACCTGTCTTACACTAACACCTAACCTTACACTACAATTAAATAAATTACCTAAATTAAATACAATTACATAAATTAAATACAATTACCTAAATTACAAAAACAAACAAACTAAATTACAAGATATTTAAACTAATTACACCTAATCTAATAGCCCGATCAAAATAAAAAAGCCCCCCCAAAATAAAAAAAAACACTAGCCTAAACTAAACTACCAATAGCCCTTAAAAAGGTCTTTGCGGGACATTGCCCCAAAGAAATCAGCTCTTTTACCTGTAAAAAAAAAATACAAACAACCCCCCCAACAGTAAAACCCACCACCCACACAACCAACCCCCCAAATAAAATCCTAACTAAAAAAAACTAAGCTCCCCATTGCCCTGAAAAGGGCATTTATATGGGCATTGCCCTTAAAAGGGCATTTAGCTCTATTGCAGCGCAAAGCCCTAACCTAAAAATAAAACCCACCCAATAAACCCTTAAAAAAACCTAACACTAACCCCTGAAGATCCACTTACAGTTTTGAAGAGTCGACATCCATTCTCAACGAAGCCGGGAGAAGTCCTCAGCGAAGTGGCAAGAAGTCCTCAACGAAGCCAGTAGAAGTCTTCATCCAAGCTGGGAGAAGTGGTCCTCCAGACGGGCAGAAGTCTTCATCCAGATGGCATCTTCTATCTTCATCCATCTGGCACGGAGCGGGTCCATCTTCAAAACATCCAACGCGGAGCATCCTCTTCTGCCGACGACTACCCGATGAACGAAGGTTCCTTTAAGTGACGACATCCAAGATGTCGTCCCTTAGATTACTATTGGCTGATAGAAGTCTATCAGCCAATCGGAATTAAGGTTGAAAAAAATCTTATTGGCTGATTGGATCAGCCAATAGGATTGAACTCAAATCCTAATGGCTGATTATATTAGCTAATAGGATTGAGCTTGCATTATATTGGCTGATTGGAACAGCAAATAGAATGTGAGCTCAATCCTATTGGCTAATCCAATCAGCCAATAGGATTGAAGTTCAATCCTATTGGCTGATCCAATCAGCCAATAGGATTTTTTCAACCTTAATTCCGATTGGCTGATAGAATTCTATCATCCAATCGGCATCTAAGGGATGCCATCTTGGATGACGTCACTTATAGGAACCTACATTCATCGGGTAGTCGTTGGCAGAAGAGGATTCTCCATGTCGGATGTTTTGAAGATGGACCCGCTCCGCGCCGGATGGATGAAGATAGAAGATGTCGTCTAGATGAAGACTTCTGCCTGTCTGGAGGACCACTTCTCCCGGCTTGGATGAAGACTTCTCCCGGCTTCATTGAGGACTTCTTGACGCTTCGCTGAGGACTTCTCCCGGCTTCGTTGAGGATGGATGTCGGCTCTTTAAAACTGTAAGTGGATCTTTAGGGGTTAGTGTTAGGTTTTTTTAAGGGTTTATTGGTTGGGTTTTATTTTTAGGTTAGGGCTTTGGGCTGCAATAGAGCTAAATGCTCTTTTAAGTGCATGGCCCATCCAAATGCCCTTTTCAGGGCAATGGGGAGCTTAGGTTCTTTTAGTTAGGGTTTTATTTGGGGGGGTTGGTTGTGTGGGTGGTGGGTTTTACTGTTGGGGGGTTGATTGTATTTTTTTACAGGTAAAAGAGCTGATTTCTTTGGGGCAATGCCCCGTAAAAGGCCCTTTTAAGGGCCATTGGTAATTTAGTTTAGGCTAGGGTTTTTTTTTATTTTGGGAGAGCTTTTTTATTTTGATTAGGCTATTAGATTAGATGTAGTTAGTTTAAATATCTTGTAATTTGTTTTTTATTTTGTGTAATTTAGTGTTTGTTTGTTTTTGTAATTTCGGTATTTGTATTAAATTTTGTTAATTGTATTTAATTTAGGTAATTTATTTAATTGTAGTGTAAGGTTAGGTGTTAGTGTAATTTAGGTTAGGTTTTATTTTACTGGTAAATTTGTATTTATTTTAGCTAGGTAGTTAGTAAATAGTTAATAACTTTTTAGTAACTATTCTACCTAGTTAAAATAAATACAAACTTGCCTGTAAAATAAAAATAAAACATAAGCTAGCTACAATGTAACTATTAGTTATATTGTAGCTAGCTTAGGGTTTATTTTACAGGTAAGCATTTAGTTTTAAATAGGAATTATTTAGTTATTAATAGTAGGTTTTCTTTAGATTTATTTTAATTATATTTAAGTTAGGGGGTGTTAGGGTTAGGGTTAGACTTAGGTTTAGGGGTTAATAACTTTAGTATAGTGGCAGCGACGTTGGGGGTGGCAGATAAGGGGTTAATAATATTTAAGTAATGTTTGTGATGCTGGAGTGTGGTTTAGGGGTTAATATGTTTATTAAAGTGGTGGCGATGTCCGGAGCGGCAGATTAGGGGTTAATAAGTATAATGTAGGTGGTGGCGATGTCGGGGGCGGCAGATTAGGGGTTAATAAATGTAGGTAGGTGGCTGCGATATTAAGGGCATCAGATTAAGGGTTAGTAATATGTAAATTGTGTTTGCGATGCGGGAGTGCGCGGTTTAGGAGTTAATATGTTTATTATAGTGGCGGCGACATTGGGGGTGTCAGATTAGGGGTTAATAAGTGTAGGTAGGTTGCAGCGACATTGGTGGCGGGAGATTAGGGGTTAATAAATATAATGTAGGTGTCGGCGATGTCGGGGCGGCAGATTAGGGGTTAATAAGTGTATGATTAGGGGTGTTTAGACTCAGGGTTCATGTTAGGATGTTAAGTGTAAATATAAATTTAGTTTCCCCATAGGAATCAATGGGGCTGCGTTACGGAGCAATACGCTGCTTTATTGCAGGTGTTAGACTTTTTTTCAGCCAGCTCTCCCCATTGATGTCTATGGGGAAATCGTGGACGAGCATGTACAACCAGCTCACCGCTGACTTAAGCAGCGCTGGTATTGGAGTGCGGTATGGAGCTCAATTTTGATCTACGCTCACTTCTTGCCTTTTAACACCGGGTTTAAGAAAACCTGTAATACCAGCGCTGTAGGTAAGTGAGCGGTGACAATAACGTGTAAGTTAGCACCACACCCCTCTTACCGCAAAACTCGTAATCTGGCCGTTAACTTTTAATCAGTAATTATAAATAAAAAGCAGATAACCCTACTACCTCGTGCACCAGTATTCAAACACCACAGCTTCGCAGAGAGTCAGTGATGGTTGCTATGACACAAATTACATCTTCACAGAAGCAATACACACCATCACCAGTTCACTGAACTTGAATGCTGGGCACAGGCCCTCACAGAAGTGCGTATGTCACAAAAAAACAGTAATAACTTTTTGGAAGTATATTGCAATAAATGCTTCTATTTCAAATTGAAATGCCTTTATGCACATTTAAATTTTAACCATTCTATCCATTTAAAGGGCCATTATGGTAAAACAATGACATGATCTAATCTGTTAAAACATGTCATTTTAAGATTAGTGACCCTGCACTACTGTCTTTTTAACACTTACAAAAGGGTTAAACATACAACACAAATACTGTTTGTCCCGAGCTAAAATGCTGCTTATCCAATCAGCAGCAGTAGTTCAACATGAGAGTTGTGCTACTAGCACTGCTGATTGGATCAGCAACGTTTTCTACTCTGGACCAGCAGTGCTCTGCAAGTCCTGAGCTGTATTTCTACTGTACCTTTGCAAGGGTTAAACACACAGTTTTGTAAGGTTGATAGTCTTAAAATTACATGCTATAACAGATTAGAGCATGTCATTTTCTAGCAATAATGGCCTTTTAACCTAGCCTACTATACTGAGATGAGTTCAAGGATGGTGCAGATACTGATTTTTATCATACTTACCTAGTAAATCAAAGATGTGCTATTTCCAGTTTGCAACAAATAACTTATTCCCACTTTAAACTTCCTTCTATATTCTCCTGCACATTTATTCCCAACTGTACAAGACCAGACATGGCATGTCCTTCCTACAGCAAGCACCCAGACCTACCCTGGCCCATCACCACAATAAGCTGTTACAGAAGACACATTGTTTACCAACTCTAAGCTTGACGCTATTCCCTTGCGACCTATTTCAAATTCTCTCTTTCTGACTCTAACCTCATTTCTAGCTATCTCTTGAATTTATATCTAACTGTTACTATTTTCCAGCTCATTTGTTTAACTTGTATTTGCTTCTAGTTTTTTTATCTCTAGTCTTATGTTTAGAGGCAACTTCAAATGCTTAGAGAATGTAACATAGATAAATGTGAATGCTTTTACATTTGTATTTTAAAAATGAAAAGTTAAATGTATGAAGTGAAATAAACTCAGATATAATGTTCTTCTCTATTGTACTGCATTGCTCTTCTTTATGTGAAATATAGTGAATACCCTTTAGTGAGCTGGATTTTTTCTCTTTAAAGTGAATGTCAAGTTTGATGAATCATTGCCCGGTTTTTAAAAACCCTATTAAAAACAGGGGCACTTTCATTCATCAAACTTTACATTTCACTCATTTTGTTAAAATTCTTACCTCTTAATCTTGAAAGCCACTCCAGTGCTTCCCCCGCCCATAGCAAGCCTCTTCATACAGCAAACATGATGAATCTGGCTTACTTCAATCACGGCGTCGCCTCAGGGAATGATTCCCCTGGGGGGAAGCTGTGATTGGAGGATGTTGTATTCATCATTGCTGACGTATAAAGTGACGAACGACAGGAGGGTGAATCGCTAGAGCAGCTTTCAAGATTAAAAGGTAAGTATTTTAACAAAATGAGTGAAATGTAAAGTTTGATGAATGAAAGTAACCCTGTTTTTAATAGGGTTTTTAAAAACCAGGCACTGATTCATCAAACTTGACATTCATTTTAATTAATATCTTAAATTTTAGCTCACATTCTTAGCAAATTTAATACATCCAGACCAGCAACTGTCACTCAAATGTATTCTTGAATGGGTTCTGAGCACTGTAAAATAAAAATGTCATAATCACACACTTCTCATATGCTAACATGACTTCTATAATAATAATGCCTTTATTAATATTTAATGCATTGCCTGTTAAGTTTGACTTAAATTCATTTATGCAAGAAACTAATTTTACTTTAAGATATTTGTTCTTGTGGTTCTTTGCAGCTTAAAAGCCATTCTCACAGCGAAGCTTCATGATGGAACAATAGATCTTTCAGGAATTCACCTCACTATTAAAGACCTGGAGCGTGTGATTCTGTACCTTCAGCATCACTCAGACCATGTGGAGAATGTGGAATTTGCCTTCACTGAAATTACAGATGATATGTTCCTTCATATCCTGCCCATCCTAAGTTCTCTTCCCCACCTCTCTACTTTGGCTCTCAATGGCAACCGGTTGACCAAAGCAATTCTAAGGGAATTGACAGAAGTCTTGAAGGACCCCAAAAAATTTCCCAGCATAACTTGGATTGACCTTGGAAATAATGTGGACATCTTCTCGTTGCCACAGCCCTTTTTAGTTAGCCTCAAGAAGCGTAGCCCAAAACAGGGAAACCTGCCTACCATTCTGGAGTCTGGAGAGGGACAGCTGAGTGATCACGAAAATCAAGATGGGTCAGCAGATAGCCAAGAAGAAGTTGAATGTTTGGAACAGAGTCCTCAACCACAAAGTTAACTGGACACTTCCAAATCTACAAAACTTCTCATCTTGTAGTATTGTATGTTATTGAGAAACTATGATATAAACTATCAGATAATACTATTAAGGGTCCAGTTGAGTGCAACCCATATTCTAAAGGTATTATTGTCCATACTGTGAACTGTATGAGATGTATTATCCTCTTCTTAAATGTGATACTGGTAATTTTTCTGGGTATTTCATATGCTTCTTGAGTCCAAGGATTTATACAATATATATTTTGAATTTATTTCACAAAAAATTAAATTATAACAATATTCTTTTAAACGTGCATATATAGATTGATTTATCAGTTGCACATGCTGACAGAGTGAAATTTAGCTATACATAGTGAATGCAATTATTATAAAAATAGTATTGAATCAGTTAGTACTTTTGATGAATTATATCAAATGTTTCTGGTGAAAGGATACATATGGTATGGGTAGAAAGTAAGTATACATGTAGGTTATATCACAACAAATTCCATTAAAGAACTGAGGTATATTGAGAAAGGAACACTTTGTCATAGATATCAAAGAAAATGTTTTTTCTTATAAATATTGTTTTCTTTAGATAAAAAAAAATGTTTCTGTTACTTGTTGAAGCTGAGAGGCCTTAATACATTATCCATATCATGTCTAATTTTTTTAGTATGTATTCAAAAAGATATGCAACTTGAATTCACTCTCTTCTCATACCTCTGTTTTTGTTTTTTTTGTTAATTAAACAAATTGTGGCAACAAGATAATACTGTTGATAGAAGTACTAGTGATGGTAGCTGCATAAAAGTACTAAATGTAGGGGTTAAAGGAACCCTAAACATCTAGAGATGTTTATATAAAATGCTAAATTATGCGTAATGATACAACTTTGCAATATACGTTCATTATATATTTTGCCCCCTTTCAGGTAATTTAGCTCTGAAAAGTGGGGATTTCGTAATTCTCAGAATGTCAAATACACCTTGCTGAATTCTTTAGGCTACATATTTCCCTTATTGTCTGCAGACTCAAGTCCAGATTGTCTTGTCAAAATAAAGCAAATTGTGGTGGAGTTTAAAGGGACAGTATACTGTAAAATATGTTTCCCCTTAATGTATTTCAAATACATATATACCAGCTGCAGAGTATAAAATATATGAGAAATTGCATTTTTAGGTTTATTTGTGAATATAAAATAGTTTGTTTTCTGCTTTGAAACCACAACCTATTAAAACGGGTTGAGCTTTCAGGTAAAATAAGATCTCATTATTTTATCACTTTGTGTACACACACTTGCTTCCTTATCTTATATCTGTTTGTAAATTGTAGACCAATACATAAGGCCCCATGATCTAAATGTCTCTGGGATGGCAAGATGATTAAAGAATGTTTGCCAGTACTTCTGAATTCTAGATCTAAAGCCACTTTTTACCCTGAAAGCATTGGTGTCTCGCTAAGGCATATATACTGCATTTTCATATGGGGCTTAGATAAGGACATTACAAAAGTGGACAATAAAATTTGTATTACAAAATAAATAATTGAACCATTCACACTAAAATATGCAGAAAAAAATTGCATTGTTAAGGTGCATCAAAAATCAAAATTCTTCACCAAAAAATTGTATTTTATCAAAAACGTAAAATTTGTATGTAAATTACACAGGAATAAATTGTATTAAATATGCACAGCGTAAATTGTAATTTAAGTACACAGGATGTTCAAAAATCACTTAGAAATTTGTACTTAAAAGTACAAAATACAAAGTGTAATTGTTTTTTAGTAAAATGGGCTGAACATGGGCGTATATGAAATTGTCTCTCTAATCCCAGCTTAATTATGTAAAGATTTTCACACTACAGATCTCACAATTTTTTCTTGTATACTAAAAGTTGGCGAGTTTTCTTAATGCCCAAAATACTTATAACCCTAATAGAAAACCACATGCATATGAAAATATTGGGCGATTGTAAGATGCTATACGCAGAAAGCAGCGTAATGTGATTTATATTGGCTGCAGGATTTAATTTTTAAAGTGCGACCCCCCCCCGTTGCCAACTTCACTCCACGAAGCAAAGTGTCCCTTTCCACCAAGCTCCATTACTTTCAATAGGAGACATCTCGCCACTCGTAGGAACTGCCCCTTTTTTACAATAATTCGACCAGGGCAGCCCCTGTGAGGGTCAGGGTGAAAAAATCATGTCTGATCTGACAAAGTTTAGATCATCGGACCCATTGAGAGAACAAAGGAAAATTAACATTTTATTACTTAACTCTCTTACACCCCACTGAGAGTGTAATTTCTTGTGCTAGCTCTGTTTACATATCTTGTCAATAGCCTATACCTAGGTATAGAAATGTTCAGTATAGGTAGGGATACTCCTAAACTAAATCAGCTATTTCAAATGCCGATATAAGGCTAAAAGAGTTATTTAAAGTTATTTAAAGACGAGAAAAATTTGGGGTAAACTGTCCCTTTAAGTATTGAAAAACAATTACAGTAAAAAGGATGTTAATTTGTGTTAAAAAAAAAACACCTTTGCAGATATGTTATTCTACACAAAATTCTTGTAATTACAATCTGTTTACTGTCCCTTTAAGACTCAAAATGTGTTGCTCTGCCTTTCACTGTTCCAATTTCAAGTCTGAATTGGATGATAATAGCTCTCCTTTATTAGTTAACCCTTTTGGCTGCCAGAGAGGCACTTTGACTGACAATGCATTGTCAAATTGACCTCTTTTTCTTGGTAACCTTTGTTAAAAATGTGGTCTGTTTCTATGTGGGCATACTCAATTTTAAGAATATATGTATATATCTTAAGCATTATGTGACAGGACTATATGTAGCAATTATACATGTGCAGTGTTAAAAAATTCAGTTTGTCTAAATCTTTCGGATCGAATATTCAGGGAAATTAGTTTTCCTGAATATTTGTCTGCTGTAGTATTCTTTTTTTTTATCGAAACAAATACTGTATATTTGTGGAACATTTACATTCATTTTCATTAAACAAATGTAAATGTTCCTTTGCTACAGGTGAAAAAGTTTGCCTGTAGCGTTATACTTACCTCTAGCAAGCTTACCCCTTCGTAGATGAATGGTCAGGATTAGCACAGCTGTCCAGTGCGCTAGAGGTAATTGTTTTAACTCCTAAAGGAAATTTAAATAAAGCAATGAATACTGAAGAATTTACATTACGAAACAAATGCACTAGCCTAGTACCAATGTTATACATACAACCTGTAGAGGGAGCCTAAGCTGTAGCAGGTATTACTGAGCACTGCCTGAGCCTACTTCAGTATGCCCTCTTTTAACCAAGGAGACCAAGAGAAATTTTCTAATAGAAGTAAATTGGAAAGTTTCTTTAAATGTTGTGCTAAAAATAAATCATGAATATTTCATTTTGACAACCATGCAGGTGTCAAGTCCTAAAAAAAAAAAGTGTGGCAATTCACCAAAACTTCAACCCCCCTCACAATTAATATTGCTTTATACACACACGCAGGCTGTATTTATATGTATATTAGCTGTAGTCGCTTTGGTTAATGAAAGCAAAGTAAAACCAATCAAGGGTTGAATGGTTGCCTTTGGGCCTGAGACTCCTCCTCTGTCATTGAGTCTCTCCCACTTAAGGTACAATAGTCCTATTTCTGTTGAGGGGAGCTAAATAAGCCCAGAACAAACCACACAGAAATATAAGCAACATGTGTTCCACACAATGTGGGGTGATCACACAGCAGGACCGCTGACAGGCTTGCATTTAGTGTAATGTAGGATGTGTTACTGCCCATTATTAGAGGATCTCACTATCCCTCTAACCAGACTATGCTCCAGCTGCTTGCACCAGCAGCAGCAGTGTTTACTGAAGTGTTTCTGTTCTCTGTCCAGAGGGAACTTAGTTCTACTTGCAAAAAATAGTGCAGGAACTCTGTTCCCATGTGTTCCCGTTGGACTTGACCCCTGCAACCATGCCCCTTTAACCTTGTGATTGGTGGAAAATGTCAAACAACACAATAATGCTGTTCTACGATGATCTGCATTAATCTTGGACTGCGAACAACACAACACAAGTACAGTGGCACCACTATAGCTAGCTTTCTTATAATTACTATAATATGGAGACTTATTATTGCCTATCTCAGTGAGGGTTTGAACAGAAAAGGTGGTGCTGTGCAGTATGGAAATATAGCAAACTAATGAGGAAAGAACCTCACAACTGACTGCACTATTAGCACTCTTAGCCTGGACTAGATGAGAGAAACTGAAAGTGGTTAAAATATAACTTTTATTGGTGAATCATTTTAAAATCAAGGCCCAATGTGAAAGCAAGTTAAAAACAACTAAAGATCTGCTGACCAGTATCCTGTAAATAAGGAAATAAGCCTTTGATTTATTATAAATAAATACAGGATTACACAAGTGCAGTTACTAATTACCTGTAGCCATCTACTTGTAATTATTGTATAAGTGTCACACAGGTTTGGGATCAATTCAGAAACCACTACTACTGGTAATGTGGTCAAATTAAACTCAGTAAATATGTACAATCAAGTTTGTTAATCTGAGGTGTCTACCGGCATATACAAGATACTTGGGTGCCACTAGTTCAGGTTAGAGCCATCCATCTATTGAAATATTAAATTGTAACTGCAAGTTATTTAAATATATGTGATGGTAGCTACTGGTCACCACTAGGGAGGCACTTGAATTTATCTCCCTTTTGCTATAGTACAGGTGACCCTCGTTTTACAACGGTTCAATTTACACCGTTTCAGAATAACAACCTTTTTTTCCAGTCATGTGACTGCTATTGAAAAGCATTGAGAAGCAGTGCATTTATTAAAATAGCCAGTAGGTGGAGCTGTCCGCTTGTGTTGCAGCAAAGCCAAGCAAGCTGAAATTAATCAATTTAACCAGACCTGAGCTATCGAGCAGGTTTCAAAGGAACAAGATCTTCCTGTCTATAACTCAGTCCAGATAGGAATGTATAGAAAGAACTGTTTGCAGAAAAATGCAAGTGAAGTCTGTGTTCTGTGATTATTTTATTAGGTTTAAAATGCTGTTTAGAAAATGTTTTTGTTCATTTAACTTAGTTTAATTATATATTCTGTGTTGTGTGATTATTTTATTAGGTTTATAATGCTGTCTAGCATTTAAAGTCTTCATTTCAAAGCTTTAAAAATAATGTATTAAGTGTTACTTATGACAATTTGGAGAGGGGCCTGGAACCTAACTCCCCCACTTCCCATTGACTTACATTATAAACTGGGTTTCAATTAACAACAGTTTCGATTTACAACCATTCCTTCTGGAACCTAACCCCGGCGTAAACTGAGGGCTACCTGTATTCCAGATCTGATGTTAGTGGTAATACTGTGACGTATTATAATCGGTATTAATTCACCTCTAAGTCTAATACTGGAAAGTACAAATGCTGAATTATGCTATGCTCCCCTGCGGTAGCTATATAAGATAAATATACTAGTGCTGTATCAGATAAATATATGATAATAATTATTGCGCTCTCTGCAGCCAGATATTCTATCTGCAGCAGTTATAAGTACTGATGTGCTTGTAAATATTCCTATGTTTTTATTGTATCATTTATACTAAGTAACAACCTGTGTGATTGAGTATGCAAATCACATTTTCAACTAGTATCATCATAGACATGTTAAAGGTACTTCTATGTCAGTAGTGATATACTATTACAGGAAACAATGGAATACTCAATATTGGTATATTATTATGTGTAATTCGGCCGTAGCTATGCACGAGCTGGTAGTTATTGCCTGTCACAGACCGAAGTCTTATTAGTTGTAAATTCTACTGAATGTAATTAGTATGTTAAGAAAGAAATCTCACTTCAACATTGCCAAACTGTAACAATAGGTCGAGCAATTTGAATGTTAATAATTGTATTTAGTATTTTGCTCGTTTGGTCGCTCACTGTTAAGCTATGTACATTACGGTAATACCTGTTAGTAATCCCTATGAGTCAATGCTCATAATAGTTACCGCTCTACTGGTTCATGATATACTTAGTAGCAAATGCTGAAAGTCTTAAACATTGTGTATTGTGTGTAGGCGCTTTCACATTATCCCACCAATCATGTAACTGTGCAATTGTATCAGCTACACAGTACCCAGTGTTACAGCAGACTCCAGTTAATTAATGGTTTTTGATAACAAAGCCACAACTCGGCTTGTCAACCTGCTCCTTAGCACAAGAGCTGCTTATATTGTATGCTAGTTATTGCCGGTATTATACCGCTAAATGCTGTCCACAATTATAGAGCACCAGTTCGAAATAACAGCCCTTATAAGTCCGCTGAAATTCCAAGCTGTGCTTGTTTGTTTTTAAGTAAAAATGGCTACGGTTTAGTAGTTACATAGGTTATGGTTAGTTGTTAAATTATAAATGATATGTATATGAATTACCGCAAATGCGGTCAACAGTTCTTAAGTAAAGTTTAAAAAAATATAGATCTCCCTTAAGCTCTACAACCCCCTAACACGTTTCGCCTGAATAGGGCTTTTTTAAAGGCGGCGAGCCGCCGGATATGTGAGAATAAATACGGACATTGAGCCCGATCCGTGTTTCGTTTCTCAAATATTATTGGATAGTCTGCCTGGCAATCACTATCTGCTCTGCCAATAGTTAGACTCAGTTGATTTGTATTTCCATTGCCTGGAGAAAGACTGTTATTCGTATAGAATCTGGAGGAAAAGTCCCGGATATTGCTGTTTATCTGTCACAGACTTAAAGGGATATTTCAGCCAAAATTGGAAACCACATGGGTGCATTTCGGTATTGAACAGAAGAAATTTTGTAATATGCATGCATTAGCAAACATGCTTCTAATAAAAGCTATAGCTTTTTCAAAAGTGTATTTAAGTATGCACCGTGCACCAGCATTTTAAACACAGCACTTGATCAGAGAGCCTAAGGTACTTGTAACATCTGGTAATGACTCAATGGCCTCTAGTTATCAACGTGTCTACTTACCTGCCATCGCCGGCCCCAATATGCCGGCCTAAGCTCGCCTACCATCGCCGCCGCGGACCTGAAAAATCTCGCCAAAGTTATCAATAAATCTGTCAAAAAGCCACGCACTAAGTACGGGGCGATGAGCAGCGGACTGTGATAGTTATCAATCATCCGATCTCGCTGCTCTTCGGCTTTTTTACAGCTTTATTGACAAGCTGTCACTAAGCACCCACACTAACTATACTGTTCTACCCCCTATACCGGCGCCCCCGGAGCCCCCCGCAACTAAATAAAGTTATTAACCCCTAAACCGCCGCTCCTAGACCCAGCCGCAACTCTTATTAATGTATTAACCCCTAAACCGCCGCTCCCGGAGCCCACCGCCACTCTAATAAACTGATTAACCCCTAAACCGCTGCTCACGGACCCCACCGCCACCTATATTAAACTTATTAACCCCTAATCTGCCCCCCTACACCGTTGCCACCTATAATAAATTTATTAACCCCTATCCTGCCCCCCTATACCTCTACATCCTATAATAAAATTATTAACCCCTAAACCTAACACCCCCCTAACTTAAATACATCTAAATATTATAACTCTTATTAACTAAATTAATCCTATTTAAAAATAAATACTTACCTTTAAAATAAACCCTAATATAGCTACAATATAAATAATAATTATATTGTAGCTATTTTAGGATTTATTTTTATTTTACAGGCAAATTTCAATTTATTTTAACTAGGTACAATAGCTATTAAATAGTTAATAACTATTTAATAGCTACCTAGTTAAAATAAAGAGAAATCAGATTGATCTCGCATTCTATTAGCTGATCGGAACAGCCAATAGAATGCAAGCTCAATCTGATTGGCTGATTGGATCAGCCAATTCGATTGAACTTCAATCGGATTGGCTGATTTAATCAGCCAATCAGATTTTTCCTACCTTAATTCCGATTGGCTGATAGATAGATCAGCCAATCGGAATTCGAGGGACGCCATCTTGGATGACGTCACTTAAAGGAACCGTCATTCGTCGTTCAGTCGTCGGTGGAAGAAGATGGCTCCGTGTCGGCTCGTCTGAAGATGGCTCCGCTCCGCTCCGGATGGATGAAGATTGAAGACGCCACCTGGATGTTGACTTCAATCGGATGGAAGACTTCTTCAGCGCCCCTTGGATGATGACTTCAATCAAATGGAAGACTTCTTCAGCGCCCCTTGGATGATGACTTCTGCCGCTCCGGATGTCTTCTTCTGTTCCATCGGTGGTCGGCTAAAGGTAGGATGATCTTCAGGGGGGTAGTGTTAGGTTTATTTAAGGGGGGTTTGGGTTAGATTAGGGGTACGTGGGTGGTGGGTTTTAATGTTGGGGGTGGTTGTATTTCTTTGGGGCATGCCCCGCAAAAGGCCCTTTTAAGGGCTGGTAAGGTAATAGAGCTGTTAACTTTTTAATGTAGAATAGGGTAGGGCATTTTTTTTATTTTGGGGGGCTTTGTTATTTTATTAGGGGGCTTAGATTAGGTGTAAGTAGCTTAAAATTGTTGTAATATTTTTTACATTTTTTTTTAATTTTTTTATTTTTTGTAACTTCGTTTTTTTAATTTTTGTACTTTAGTTAGTTTATTTAATTGTATTTAATTGTAGTTATTTGTAGGTAATTTATTTAATTAATTTAATGATAGTGTAATGATAGTGTAATGTTAGGTTTAATTGTAACTTAGGTTAGGATTTATTTTACAGGTAATTTTGTATTTCTTTTAGCTAGGTAGTTATTAAATAGTTAATAACTATTTAATAACTATTCTAACTAGCTAAAATAAATACAAAGTTACCTGCAAAATAAATATAAATCCTAAAATAGCTACAATGTAATTATTAATTGCATTGTAGCTATCTTAGGGTTTATTTTACAGGTAAGTATTTAGTTTTAAATAGGAATAATTTATTTAATGATAGTGTAGTGTTAGGTGTAATTGTAACTTAGGTTAGGATTTATTTTATAGGTAAATTTCTCTTTATTTTAACTAGGTAGCCATTAAATAGTTAATAACTATTTAATAGCTATTGTACCTAGTTAAAATAAATTGAAATTTTCCTGTAAAATAAAAATAAATCTTAAAATAGATACAATATAATTATTATTTATATTGTAGCTATATTAGGGTTTATTTTAAAGGTAAGTATTTATTTTTACATAGGATTAATTTAGTTAATAAGAGTTATAATATTTAGATGTATTTAATTAATATTTAAGTTAGGGGGGTGTTAGGGTTAGTGTTAGACTTAGGTTTAGGGGTTAATAATTTTATTATAGTTGCGGCGGTGTAGGGGGGGCTGGATAGGGGTTAATAAATTTATTATAGTGGCGGCGGTGTAGGGGGGCAGGATAGGGGTTAATAGGTATTATGTAGGTGGTGGCGGGGTCCGGGAGTGGCGGTTCAGGGGTTAACATATATATTATATTTGCAGCGGGGTCCGGGAGCGGCGGTTTAGGGGTTAACATATTTATTATAGTGGCGGCGGGGTCCGGGAGCGGCGGTTTAGGGGTTAACATATATATTATAGTTGCGGCGGGTTCCGGGAGCAGCGGTTTAGGGGTTAACATATTTATTATAGTGGCGGCAGGGTCCGGGAGCGGTGGTTTAGGGGTTAACATATATATTATAGTTGCGGCGGGCTCCGGGAGCGGCGGTTTAGGGGGTAATACTTTTATTTAGTTGCGGCGGTGTAGGGGGAGCAGATTAGGGGTGTTTAGACTCGGGGTACATGTTAGGGTGTTAGGTGCAGACATCTCCTATAGAAATCAATGGGATGTCGGGCAGCAGCGAACATGAACTTTTGCTATGGTCAGACTCCCATTGATTCCTATGGGATCCGCCGCCTCCAGGGCGGCGGATTGAAAACCAGGTACGCTGGGCCGGAAAAGTGCTGAGCGTACCTGCTAGTTTTTCGATAACTAGAAAAAGTAGTCAGATTGTGCCGAACTTGAAAAATTCTACTTTTGCCGGTGTGTAGGGCTTGATAACTTAGGCGAATCAGCCTCACCACAAATACGCTGCGGAATTCCTGCATATTTGAGGTTGACGGCTTGATAACTAGGGGCCAATTTGTTACTTGCTGACATGAAACAAGCCCCAGTGATAATCTGACCATCTGCAGTATTTAAAATGTGGGTGCAGTAACAATAGCTAGCTATGCTTCACATGCACGTGCAGAGAAAAATGTTAACACTAAAACAGTGATAACTTTTACTAGAAGCATTTTTGCTAATATATGTATATTACAATAATGTTTCTATTCAAAGATGTAATTACTCTACATACATTTATATTTTGACTGGAATGTCCCTTTAAGCTCATTTTAATAAAGAGATATACACATATTAAATTCAGGTTATTGGTAAATTTCAATTTATACCATTCACTGTGACCATGTTAAGATTCACTGAAATTTCTGATAAATATTACTGTGCAGATTTAAATATTCTGGTTATTTATGTTATTTGAAAAGTCAATGGTATTAGAGTTATTTATAATTCATCTAATAGTTGTATCACCTCATTTTTCTTGTATCTGTGATCTAACTTTTGATGATCATTTAGTAGTTAGATATAGTATACTGAGTTCATATCTATTTAGTGCTTGGGCGAGGTAAATAAAATCTGTGAATATTTGCAGGTCCCCAACCTCATGCTTATTCTTTCTGTTTATGATAAGAAGCTGTTCAGATGTTATTCTTCAGTTTTTTAGTTTTATTATATTATCAGAAATGTCACATAATTTACTTAAAGTGATATATCTGTGAATTATTAGTCTGTTTATAGTGTTATGATATCCTGTCACAATAAACTGTTGTGACAAAGACTTACTATTCCAAATGTGTATAAACATATTAAGAAAATGTTCCCCTAAATAGGGTTTTGTGTTAAAAGATTTGTCACTGTGGTGATATAGTGTGTTAAAACCAATGTAACCAAAAGTGATGATGTTGTGTTAAAGGACAATTATATTATACTATAGTGAGAATGAGGGTGATTAATCCACTTGGTAATGTGTGCTCATAGTGAAATGATGAAAATAATAAACTGTTGTGTCACCCCGACATAACTGGGTATCTAGACAATAGTGACCTAACAGTGTGTGTTGAAGTGACTTACTGATCTATTTTGAACTTGAGAGACTAGAGTGTAATGCTATTTCTATATGTATAACACTCCTTCATTGGTTATAAAAGTAGTGTAATAATACTCTACAAAAGTAAATTACTTATCTACTTTAAATTACTTTATTCTTAGTAGATTATAAAAGTCACACAATGAATGACTGGAGTAGACATTGGGTATCCGCCTTCCAGCATGGCTATCGTGGTTCAAGCTGCGGGTACGGAAGCCTGCAAGGGTTACAATCACACATGTAGTGAGTACCGCATCGAGACACTCACTTGGAGGAAAGAAAGAGACTTTGTTGTCACACGGACTGTGTTTTCCACACTTTTATTTTGATGGTGGGGATATGTTGCAGTGCGCAATAAAATAGTTTACATTGTAAGTGCAATTCATTAGTGTGGTGTGTCTTATGTTATCTACCTGCACTTGAGTCTGGTTGCGCTTTGTTTTCTACAGATCTCTGGATTCTATCATACGCCGGGCGGCACACAGGACACCACCTGGTAAACAGCTGCACCAGGTTGTGTAATTATTTATATATTTTCATATATTGTATGTTTTGTAGGGTTCCAATGATACAAAGCTCATGTTTTAATTTATTGCATTTTTTATGAATATAGTACCAATTGTAATCTGTATAATTGGGTAGTATTTGACACAGTAAGCATACATTTGATAGCAGTATTGAATTCAAATTAGTAATAGTGATTAAGAACTATTTCCTGTTTGGAAGTAAGCGCTGTTTAATAAGTGTGTTTTTTTTAACCATAGTCTATGTAACTACTAAACCGTGGCCATTTTTACTTAAAAACAAACAAGCACAGCTTGGAATTTCAGCGGACTTATAAGGGCTGTTATTTCGAACTGGTGCATTAATTTGCTCTATAATTGTGGACAGCATTTAGCGGTATAATACCGGCAGTAACTAGCATACAATATAAGCAGCTCTTGTGCTAAGGAGCAGGTTGACAAGCCGAGTTGTGGCTTTGTTATCAAAAACCATTAATTAACTGGAGTCTGCTGTAACACTGGGTACTGTGTAGCTGATACAATTGCACAGTTACGTGATTGGTGGGATAATATGAAAGCGCCTACACACTATACACAATGTTTAAGACTTTCAGCATTTGCTACTAAGTATATCATGAACCAGTAGAGCGGTAACTATTATGAGCATTGACTCATAGGGATTACTAACAGGTATTACCGTAATGTACATAGCTTAACAGTGAGCGACCAAACGAGCAAAATACTAAATACAAATATTAACATTCAAATTGCTCGACCTATTGTTACAGTTTGGCAATGTTGAAGTGAGATTTCTTTCTTAACATACTAATTACATTCAGTAGAATTTACAACTAATAAGACTTTGGTCTGTGACAGGCAATAACTACCAGCTCGTGTATAGCTACGGCCGAATTACACATAATAATATACCAATATTGAGTATTCCATTGTTTCCTGTAATAGTATATCACTACTGACATAGAAGTACCTTTAACATGTCTATGATGATACTAGTTGAAAATGTGATTTGCGTACACAATCACACAGGTTGTTACTTAGTATAAATGATACAATAAAAACATAGGAATATTTACAAGCACATCAGTACTTATAACTGCAGTTTGGACTGCAGATAGAATATCTGTCTGCAGAGAGCGCAATAATTATTATCATATATTTATCTGATACAGCACTAGTATCTTTATCTTATATAGCTACCGCAGGGGAGCATAGCATAATTCAGCATTTGTACTTTCCAGTATTAGACTTAGAGGTGAATTAATACTGATTATAATACGTCACAGTATTACCACTAACATCAGATCTGGAATACTATAGCAAAAGGGAGATAAATTCAAGTGCCTCCCTAGTGGTGACCAGTAGCTACCATCACATATATTTAAATAGCTTGCAGTTACAATTTAATATTTCAATAGATGGATGGCTCTAACCTGAACTAGTGGCACCCAAGTATCTTGTCTATGCCGGTAGACACCTCAGATTAACAAACTTGATTGTACATATTTACTGAGTTTAATTTGACCCCATTACCAGTGGTAGTGGTTTCTGAATTGATCCCAAACCTGTGTGTTTCTATTTTTCACACTTATACAATAATTACAAGTAGATGGCTACAGGTAATTAGTAACTGCACTTGTGTAATCCTGTATTTATTTATAATAAATCAAAGGCTTATTTCCTTATTTACAGGATACTGGTCAGCAGATCTTTAGTTGTTTTTAACTTGCTTTCACATTGGGCCTTGATTTTAAAATGATTCACCAATAAAAGTTATATTTTAACCACTTTCAGTTTCTCTCATCTAGTCTAGGCTAAGAGTGCTAATAGTGCAGTCAGTTGTGAGGTTCTTTCCTCATTAGTTTGCGAACACATGTCTGAAAATATGAGCTCCACTTTATTTGTTGGCTAGTAAATACATTTTTATGCTAGTCTATGGAATTTAATAAAGGTTTTCCTTTTACAAAGTAAAATGTATTACTATTTTTCAAATCAACATTTACCCCCCCCCCCCCCCTAATTAAAAAAAACAATGAATTTCATATTATGTATTGGCTAAAAATGTAATAAATGTTTTCATTTGGTGAGGTTAGATGTCACAACACCATAAAAGTGATTAATTTCTTATATATAGAACTAACTATATAGAACTAATTCAAACAGGGATGATATTGTGCCAAAAGGAGAACAAATTAAGGTAAAACCAAAGAGCATATTTCTGCATAGAAATATGTTTTCTTTGTAAGTATGGTGATGTATTCATTTGTAGTTCAGTAGATAAAGTATTGCATAAGTAGAATCTATATCTACCGGTAATGTTTTCTGATTTTAGATTGGCTAAAAGAAAAAATATATTCTTGATTTTACAGCTAACATGATGAGCATGACTGTGTACAAATATTCCATAAAGGGACAGTGTACTCTAGTTTTGTTTTCTCCTTTAATATATTTCCAATGACTTGTTATACCAGCTGCAGATAAATAAATATGTGGGAAATTGTAGGTTGATTTTTGTATTTGAATTATCTCTTCTTTTTTTTTAAGCAATATCATCACCCACTGTTCCCAATTACATGTTTATTTAAATGGGCTGGGCCTGCAGAGAGAGCAAATCTGCTCATTTTATCCATCTCTATACACAAAAGTTGTTTGTTATTGAAATTATGTTAGGGGGTTAAATGAGCAAAACCAGCTATTTTAGATACAAAAAAATATCTCTCCCACTTGGATCTTGATTTCTCTTTCTGTCTCCTGTTTAAATAGTGTTTCTATAGTCAAAAACAGCTATTGTAAATGAGAAAAATAAAGATAAATGAGCTGTTTGCAAACAAGTAATACATTCCAGCAGGTAAAATAGATAATTGGGAACACAAGGGGCTAGATTACAAGTGGAGCGCTATGGTTTGCATGCAAGCGAAATCATGTTTTCAAAGCCGTTTGCATGCAAGTTAAATTAAGCCCGTATTACAAGTTGAAAGTGAATTCAAATGTGTGATTCACGCGACTTCAGAGTTCTGGTTAACTGTTACACTCTGTGTTCCCTCTAAGGCCAGTTTAGTTGGATGGCCCAACAATAAAACAGTTAATTAGAGCAATTAGCAAACATTGCACAATGCAGACTCAAGATGTGGTACCCTTATTAACTGTTTCATGTCTGGGCCTTAGAGGGAACACTAGTTACGCTCAAACAAAACACATAAATAATACATCCTGAGATCTCAGGAGTTAGAGAAAAAAAAAGGCTGCAAAGGGCTTTAACATAGAGATACATACATATACATCTCTAAATATGTATATGTATGTATATTTACATGTTTATATGTGTGTATACATGCATATACATCTCTAAATATGTAAATGTATGTATATGTACATGTTTATATGTGTGTACAGATGTATACATTTATACATGAATATATGTATTTACAGGCATATATACACATATAAACACATAAATGTATATGTATATATATATATATATATATATATATATATATATATATATATATATATATATATAGACATATATAGATGTGCATTGGAGTCCTTTGCAGTCAAGTAGATGAAAACATGAAAGATCATATTTATGCAATATTCATCCTATATAATAAAAGGCCAAGTGTGTTTGTCCGAAGCTGTCATGCGCAGTAGAGACTGTGCACAAGGACAAACACACCTGGCCTTCCAACTGACTTCCTTGCATCTGATTCTGGCGTCGCATGTGAAGTGGGCGTGGCTGGGCGTGACATGGGCGTGGTCGGGCGTGGATGGGTGTGTCAGGGTTTGACGCGGACGGGGCCGGGCATGACGCAAGCGGGGCCAGATGCGGCCAGATGCCGATGCGACTGGAGTCAGTGAGACGAGTGAGACTGAGAGCTCTAAAGGAGGGATAGAGAGAGCAGCAGAAGAGGGGGGATAAAGAGAGGGAGAGAGACAGCAAAAGAGAGGGGGAGAGAGACAGCAAAAGAGAGGGGGAGAGAGCACAAAAGAGAGGGGGGAGAGAGCACAAAAGAGAGGGGGAGAGAGCCCAAATAGAGGGGGAGAGAGCACAAAAGAGAGGGGGGAGAGAGCACAAAAGAGAGGGGGAGAGAGCACAAAAGAGAGAGGGAGAGAGCACAAAAGAGGGGGAGAGAGCACAAAAGAGAGGGGGGAGAGCACAAAAGAGAGGGGGGTGAGAGCACAAAAGAGAGGGGGGAGAGAGCACAAAAGAGAGGGGGAGAGAGCACAAAAGAGAGGGGGAGAGAGCACAAAAGAGAGAGGAAGAGAGCATAAAAGAGAGGGGGAGAGCACAAAAGGAGGGGAGAGAGCACAAAAGAGAGGGGGGAGAGAGCACAAAAGAGAGGGGGGGAGAGAGCACAAAAGAGAGGGGGAGAGAGCAGAAAAGAGAGGGGGAGAGAGCAGAAAAGAGAGGGGGAGAGAGCAGAAAAGAGAGGGGAGAGAGCACAAAAGAGAGGGTGGAGAGAGCACAAAAGAGAGGGGGGGGAGAGCACAAAAGAGAGGGGGAGAGAGAGCACAAAAGAGAGGGGGAGAGAGCACAAAAGAGAGGGGGAGAGAGCACAAAAGAGAGGGGGGAGAGAGCACAAAAGAGAGGGGGGAGAGAGCACAAAAGAGAGGGGGGAGAGAGCACAAGAGAGATGGGGAGAGAGCACAAGAGAGATGGGGAGAGAGCGCAAAAGAGAGGGGGAGAGTGCGCAAAAGAGAGAGACAGCAAACGAGAGGAGAGAGAGAGCAAACGAGAGGACAGAGAGAGCAAACGAGAGGAGAGAGAGAGCAAATGAGAGAAGAGAGAGAGCAAAAGAGGGAGAGAGCAAAAGAGAGGGGGGAGAGAGAGAGCAAAAGAGAGGGGGGAGAGAGAGAGCAAAAGAGAGGGGGGGAGAGAGAGAGCAAAAGAGAGGGGAGAGAGAGAGAGCAAAAGAGAGGGGAGAGAGAGAGAGTAAAAGAGAGGGGAGAAAGAGAGAGCAAAAGAGAGGGGAGAAAGAGAGAGGGGGATAGAGAGAGAGAGCAAGGGGTGGGACCGCTGTACTGCAAAAAATGGCCCGTGTACACAAGCTTTAGGACTAGTATTTAATAAAGTGTTAAACTGTATTTACTGTAAATATTTCACATTCCAATGTTTTCACATAGGGGAATAAGTATTTTTAAATAGATATTACTATATGTATCTGTATATATCTATACCTATATATAATCTTGTACTGTGTATATATATATATATATATATATATATATATATATTTATAGGTATAAATATATTTTTATGCAAAAATCCATCATATATATATATTTAAATAGCTATTTTAGAATAAATAGAACATATATGTGCAGAACACTGGATTATGAAATATGCAATATTATCTTCTTATGTTGTGCTTTCAAATAACCGTGATTGTGTTTGCTTGACTTCTGGGTGTTATTTTTTTTTTTTTTTTTTCAACAATGGCTCCATTCAAGTCTATGGGGAAATGCGATTTTCTTCAAAGTTTAATTGTTACCGTGACTTTGTGAATGCGAGAGTGCAATCTTTTACTATCAACTCGTAATACGAGCACAAATCTCTAAGTGCAAAAAAATAATTCTAGCGGTTTTAACGCTCGAAGGTGAGCACAAACATTTGCTCCACTCATAATCTAGTTCATTAAAGGGAAGACTATTTTACAATATTATTTCTTTTTAAAGAATGATTGCTCCCTGTCTGATAAGCAGAACTCTCACTGTGGACAGTGACATGCCTTACAAGCGTAAAAACAAAACAATGTAGGAACATCTGTTTTACAAAAACTGCCCTTTTTAGATACTGCCAAAAAAGTAAGATTTCTGTGATGCTTTAATATAGATAACCACACATCAGTGATATATATGTCATCAGTTCTGATATCACAAATTTCATTTGACATAACCATGCATCAAATGTGTAAAAATGTTAAAAATTAATTATAAAAAAGTTTTGATTGTTGACATAGCATAAGTATTAAATAATAACTCATAATTTTTCTGAATAAGGAAATCTTTGTAAATTGTAATGTTAGCTTAGAAGATTATTACATTACAGTTGCATATAATATTTTTATTAATGCATTTATTAAAAAAAAAAATAATTTGCTGTTAATAATTTGTGTAGACAATATATCATTATTATTACTAATAATTGTAATATTTTAAATGGATACAGAGTTTCTCTAGATTCAAAATGTGTTTAATTGAAATATACTGAATTAAATGAATTATTATTACGTTCTTATAAAATTGTTAAAGTAGTTTGTAAAAAAAGGCTAAAAATTACTATAAATAAATAAATAATATAGTTTTATTTTTTGACATGTTCTTACTATTATTTAAGGGTTTTTTTAAACATATTATAAAAATATATTTAATGCTTTATTACTGCTAAATATATATAAAGTTTCTCTAGCTATAGAATATGATTAATAGAAATATTATAATTTGACAGAATTATTAATAAAATTGTTAGAACTATATGACAATTTATAGTTAATCATTATAATTGAATAAAGTGTGTTTGAACATCTTGAATGTTAAGATTATCTTGTTAGCATATCCACTATATGTCATTAATATGTGTATTACTTATTAGTATAGATATTTTAGTCTACTGTTAAAAGGAAAAAAAATAAAGATTTCTTCTTGGAGCAAATAAACATACAATGTTACTAGATATTAAATGATGACATTTAAAATGTCATTGGTGATGTTATGTGTGATGTCACTAGGGATGTCGTCAATGATGTCGCCCAAAAAAATCTCCCAAGGAGGGGGCTTAGTTTCAAAATTTCCTGGCTTAGAACATTTGAATAACAATGAAAACTGTGAGAAATTATTGTAAGTTTCATGTCTATGAATGTCCTCTTTTTAATATACATCTATGGAAAACAAATTGGTACAATGCACTTTAACCTAGAGCACTGCAAGCAGAAGGTCTGGAGTGACCATAAGACAAAGTTCTATCTTTCCAGATTCCAAGTTTGACATCATTCCAGTATATTAGAAACCCAGTTTTGTGTATTTGTATTTTATTTTATACCACCCTTATTGTAATATACATCCTAATATAATATTTACCATAGTTATCCCCATCTATCAGGAAACACTAGGGTTTATGCGTGATTTTTTAAACTTTCTAATTCAATAATTTACTCTTTTAAACACATTTTTTTTGTCAACCCACCATTCTAATTTATTTATTTATAAAATATTTTACCAGGAAGGATACAATGAGATTTCTCTTGTTTACAAGTATGTCCTGGGTCCACAAAACGAAGCATTGATAGCAAAACATTGCATTGATAAAAACATTGCATTGATAGTATGAACTAATATATATGAACTTGGAGTGTGTAATCTTTGTACTCAACCCATGTGATTTTTCGGCTTCCTTTTTTGTAGCAATTCTATTCAATTGAAGCAGAACAAATCATGTATCCAATATAACCAGAACATATGGTTTTCTTAAACTTGGATTAGCTAATTTACAGAAAAACTATAAAAAAAAATTAAGATTTTTCATAGTGCTCAACACAGTTGAATTAGATAAATCTAAAAATCCTGCAAAACCCTCAGTGAAAAGTGTTGTTTTGATGGATTGTAATGGTGTCCAATTTGATAAAAACACATGAAGAGCACATTGCATGATTCTACTTAGTGATTAAAATACAGCCCAATATATATCTCAAAACAAATTAATCAATTGACTTCAATTAGGCAATATTAATTGCTTTAGCATTTTTTTAGCCAAATTGGTTTTTCCAATAAAAGTTTGACAAACCTGGCATATTATACAGCATTTATTTGGCACCAACTGCACCTGTGTATGAAACCAGAGAAGGATTTTATTATTTCCTATGGAAATTTTTTTAGTAAACTAAAATTTTATTTCAAATATTTTTTTTTACAAAAATATCATATAAGTACATATCTCCACACAAAAAACAACAATCCACCTAGTTTATTTTGTAGCCAATTACAATTATATCTTATTAATGGCACCTACACCTACGACATACCGCTGCAAACCTGATGAGAAAATGTTGGTTTACTCAGGACAGGAACTTCCATTTGTTTAAAAAACAATGGTTAGTATTCAACAAGATAAATAATTGGGGTTTGCAAGTTGTCCTTCACAACATTACTGAAGGGCAACTGGGTTACCAGGTAAACAGTAGGTGGACTCATGCACTGGCCCATCCTAAAATAATTTAGGTCTTACATTATGCTCTTTTAATGCTAGTAAAAATACAAAGCAGGGCTATTTCCTCACTGGCTGTTAGTAATATATAGCAGTAACCCCCCCCCCCCCCCTTACTCAGGTCAGTGGATAGATTTTATTGGACATGCATTTGAAATACTGGTTTGGTTATTTTAGTACTGGACCCCTGACAACCATGTAAATAGCTTGTTTATTTAAGATACATTCATGCAAATGAAGATTTTTATTTAAAGTTCAAATTTAAAGGAATGCTAACATTGTTAAAAACCCTATTTATAAACCTATGATGATTATTTTAACTGGCAGTTCAAGAAAGCTCAATTCTGTTTACATACAATGCATCAAAATATACCTGCTTGCTTGTTTTCTATGTTAAAATACAGACATGCTGGGATCATTTATGCTATCAGCAAAGCAACATTTCTGTCAGGTATATTTCTCTATTTGCTTCAAGAGTTATTTGATAATTTTCTTGATATACTACCTTTCTTTTTTCTTTTCTACCTATCCTTTATCTTAAAAATGCAATTTTTTTAGAAAACACAAATCATAAAAATACTAAAAGAGTGATATTTACAAAGACAAACCAACTACTTATAAAAGGGACCAAATGTTTTTATGATGTGCCTATCAATTAAAACACATAAAGTTGCACATTTTATAAAATATTAATAAGAGACAATGCAGGTAAAGAAGCCCTGTAAGTCTGACCATGTTTGAATAATATTTAACTCTCTTACAGAAATATATGTATATGTTTTTACTACAAACCAACTTTCTATATTCATATTTATAAGAAAACCCATCCTCCATATTTACTGTTACTTTACAAGAAGCAGAGATGGGTAAAAATGTTATTGCCTTTTGACTGTGCCTTTGATTGAAGAGGGACTTACTATTAAAAAATATTTAGTAGCTATAGAAAATAGTATATATATAACTTCTCTATATTTCTGATTGTAACACAATATAAGACAAAGAAAACAGACATTTTATGATACATTATCAAAAGAGTGTACTTCTAACTTAGCTAGCAGAGGTATTTGAAATGGAGATTATGATTTAATGCATGTATAATTGCACAAACATGAAATTAGTTTTTCTAAATTAAAGGGACATAATACTCATATGCTAAATCACTTGAAACTGATGCAGTATAACTGTAAAAAGCTGACAGGAAAATATCACCTGAGCATCTCTATGTAAAAAAAGGAAGATATTTTACCTCACTATCTCCTCATCTCAGCAGAGTAAGTTCTGTGTAAAAAGTTATACTCAGCTGCTCCCAGCTGCAGGTAAAAAAATTAAAAAAATGAAGAAATGAACAGCAGCAAATCAGCATCAGCAGTGCTGAGGTCATGAACTCTTACTGTGATCTCATGAGATTTGACTTAACTCTCATGAGATTTCATAGTAAGCTTCCTTTACCTGATTGGTGAAATAATATGAGAGTTCACGATGCTCATCCCTTCAGTTGTCCCGGGACAGACACACTAATATGCTGCTTAGAAATCCTTTACAGTGGGAGGTGGCTACTGAGGATTTTTTTGAGGTAAAATATCTTTCTTTTTTACATAGAGATGCTCAGGTGATATTTTCTAGTCAGCTTTTTACAGCTATGCTGTATCACTTTCAAGTGTTTAAACATTTGAGTATTATGGCCCTTTAAGGCTTTTTTTTAATATCGTTAATTTTGCACAAATGCCTACTTTCTCTAGTATGGAATATTTAGCAAGAGCTACCATTTTTGAAACTGAGTTTTATTGTTATTCCTACTGGGGGGATATTTCTTAAAACTGTTTTGAGAAATTTTAGAAATATATAAAAAAAAATATGAAAGTTACAGGGATATGAAACCCAAAATCTTTCTTTCACAACTCAAATAGAGCATGTGATTGTAAACAACTTTCTAAAATTCTTCTATTATACATTTTTCTTTGTTCTCTTGGTATCTTTTGTTGAAAAGCAGGGATATATGCTTAACCACCAACCCATTTGTGGAGCATTATATGGCAGCAAATTTGCAAGAATGTTATACATTTGCAAGAGTACTAGATGGCAGCACTTTTTCTTATTTATTTATTACATTTGTATAAATTTACAACAAATATACCACAAAAGGAATTTAATTCCCAAGTACATTATTAACCTGTACAACCTACTTCAAATACATGATAAACCCATATATCTGCCACAACATAACAAAATGACTTCTTCTTACAAAAAACATATATACACATTTTAAGTCAGTCCTCTAATTTCAAAAGAAATATTACAACTTAGTTGTATTTGTGACTTCCAAATATATAGTAACGATATTTAGCATTAAAGGGCCACTGTAAATAAATATTTTCTATGCCTGTTACTAACTAACTACCCCAAATACACTTTTTATCAATAGCATTTCATTAACATATCTCTACCGTATATCAGAAATCTTGTCTGCAAATTTAATTGTTTTCCAAACCCACTCCATATCCTTTGCTCTGTACCAATCCGTTTACAATACCTAGGTTTCAAAATGGCGCTTTAAACACAAAGTTATTGGTTTAAGTATTTTGAACATGCAGTGCTGAAAATAGTGGGCAGGATAACGTGACATCATCGGCGAATAAAAGATATAACTTTTAGAACGTTATGAAACTTCGTTTTGGAGAAAATATAGGTCAGTAGGTTTTAATTAATGTTTATTAACTTTAATATGTTAGTTGTTTAGCTTAAAAATTATAACAGAAAGTAATCCTTTAAGGGTAAGCTCCTTCTTACAGATTACATATTATCATCATTCAACTCAGGCCCTTATTCTCCAAAGAATCCTATTATCAATTTTTCTTCATTCTTTTGCTATCTTTATTTAAAAAGCAGGAATTTTGATGCATAGTACCCGACCCATTTTTGGTTGAGAACCTGGGTTATGCTTGCTTATTGGTGGGTAAATGTAAGCCTCCAATAAGCAAGCACTATCCATGGTGCTGAATCTAATTTGGGCTGGCTGCTAACATTTACATTCCTGCTTTTAAAATAAAAATAATAAGAGAACAAAGAAAAATTGATAATAGGAGTAAATTAGAAAGTTGCTTAAAATTCCATGCTCTATCTGAATCAGGAAAGAAAAAAATGTGGGTTCAGTGTCCCTTTAAATTTAGATTGTAATTCTGAAAAGGATCTTAAAGTTTTATTCAAAGTATCAAATAAATTCCTGATAAATTGTAAAGTAGCTTTTTCCCATTCTTTAAAATACTTGTAATTCATTCCTGGAGGAAATGTAGGGTTTCCTGTGATAGGCTGAGTATTGGTGGGACTGGGACACACCCATCATTTTATGTAGCTTGCATCAGGCCTTAACAATTCCTTCATACATAATATTATTACTAACTGAAGGGGAAATCTCTTTCCACTCTAAAAAGAGCAGATATGATTTAGATACAGCCTCTAGAAAAGAATTATACAGAGAGCCTTCAGATGGCAGCACTATGTACCGCCATGTAGTGCCTACCTAGGTATTTCTTCAACACAGAATATCATGGGAACAAAGCAAATTTGATAACAAAAGTAAATTGGAAACATCTTTTAGAATGGTATGCTCTGTCTGAATCACAAAATATTTTTGGGGGGGTTTCATATGCCTTTAAAGTGAATGTAAATTTTGATGTTTAAGTGCCCGGTTTTTAAAACTTTGATTAAAAACAGGGGCACTTTAATTCATCAAAATTTACATTTCACTCCTGTTGTGACAAAAAACTTACCTTTTAAACTTCACAGCAGCTGCTGCTTCCTCCGGTCTCACAAGCCATTTCTGATGTCAGAAATGATTGATAGGTCATCCTCCAATCACAGATTCCCCCCCGGGGGATTCAGTGTCTGATTCACTGCTGTGATTGGAGGAAGCCAGATACCTCATTTTAGACCCAGGAAGAGGCTTTGAAACAGGTGGAGGAAGCTGGAGCTGCTGTGAAGATTAAAAAGTAAGTTTATTTTCACAACAGGAGTGAAATGAAAATATTGATGAATTAAAGTGCCCCTGTTTTTAATCAAAGTTTTAAAAACCGGGCACTTTAGCATCAAAATTTACATTCACTTTAAGTAAAATAACACAAACCAAAATGTTATTCTGAATGCAGAAGAGCCGGCATTCTACTGTTCATAAATTGAACATTATTGTTGAAACCTCTATTATTGTATATTTGTTTAATAATACTCCTATTATTTTGAGAATTTGCATTGAATAACTTACACCAGATGAAATTGAATACAATTTAAGGGGGGGGGAACAAATAATACCATGCTACAATTTTGTCTTAAAACCTTAATAAAATTGAATCAAGTGTGATCAAAGGTAAACTAATACTCATTTATTTGAGCAAATCTGGACCTCACTGTTTTAAAACTAAAATAGAATAAAGCCCTTTGCTGTGTCTGAACAATAAGTAAAGCTAACTCTGTATGTTAAGAAGTGGTAAAGGGCTGATTGGAGCCTTTTGACGCAACATTTCTTTTCTGGGGACTTTTCATTTTCCTGGGTCTGTTAATCAAAGTCTTCCTGCTCTAAAACTGGTGGAATGTTAGCGTAATTTGTATTAAGTGAATCGCTGTCAGCTTTACTGGAAGTGATTGTTCATAACCTTTATGTCTGTCCTTTGTATTTTTAAGTCTTTGATAAATTATGTTTTCTTTCAAAACAAAATTAAAGTTTCTGTGGCAAAGGACTGTAGGCTATGTATCAAAAAAATAAATAAATGTCAATTGTTTCACAGCATTATTCTTTGTGCATTTGGTAAAGCAGTTTTGTTGGTTTTCAAACTGATAGGAATTTTACAAATGCTTAGTTGTGATCTGTCACAGCTCTATTGGTTGTTACTGACACACCTCACACGCAGAAGAACCACATGTTTTTTCAGCACAGGAACTCCCAATTTAAATATATGTAAACATTATCCCTTTAACTTATAGAGGGCTAGACAATTACAAGTAGAGCACAGAATAAATTATTAGCACTAATGTGTGTTAACATTGCTCAAGCACAATATAATTTTATATAGATATACAGTATATATAGATATATATATATATATATATATATATATATATATATATATATACACACACATCCACAGACGTCCACATACACCTTCTAAGTCCCTCTCCCCCTTGTCATATATTATTTCCCTTTAATTCTGCCACAAAACGTTTTCATTAATAAACCTTTGTTTTCTAAGTGTTAAGTTTAAATATAACTTAAATCCTTTATTTTCATAGACTTTTCAATTGTTTTGTTATGAAAATTAACAAACAATAATTGTTTACTTTAGGCCTCAAAAAAGTGCTACATTTTACAATGATATTTTGGATTGCACATGAGCGCAGACACAACACACCACTTGTATATATGAATGCTATAGGCATGCTAATAGTGTTCCCTGCGATATTCATGCGCTAAGTTAAGTTTTTATTAGCTTTGTTTTAAATCAGTAATCTCTGGTTGTCTAGTGGGGGGGGGGGGGGTTCCCTGGCCTTCTGTTGTAAGAAATAACTGAGGCACTACAGCTTATAGAACACCTACTATTTACTTCACATTATGTAAGGGGACAGAAACTTGAACTTTCTTTGAAATTTGTCAGAAAAAAATCTACTACTCATAAGAATTTCAGATCAAGTGCTTTATCATTGTCTTTTTACTATACATTTGTTGTTTATGCAATTTTACTGTATTTTATTGTCCTTTAAAGGGACAGTGTACTCAAATTCTTTAGCACTCAAGTGAAAGAACAGCATATAAATTATTTTAGTTTGGAAACGTGAAGTGAAAACTACTGAAACTAATACAGCTGCATCAGTTGTGTATATCTAATAAGCTATCTGGCTGATTGGCACTTCTTACTAATGCTGATGGGTAATTTCTATCAATGCTCATTGGCTGATAATTACTTCTTTCTAATGTTTAAGTTTAAATGCTGCCCTTTCATATCTATGTTACAATTTTTGTGTACAGTGGCCAAAAAACATGTAAATAGATTTCATGAATCACTGTAACTAGTAAACAAAGCTTTTATTGACTTGGAATGATACCCCTAAATATATGTTGGCAAGTATCGACAATACAGCATTAATATGCAGAAAGTACCAAGAACACTTTTAAAGGGACAGTGAAAACTGTTTTCATATAACTGCATGCAATAGATACTATTATAAAGAAGAATATAAAGAAGTATATGCACAGATACTGATCTAAAAATCCAGTATAAAACCTTTTACCCCCCACCCTTCCCTGCATATGAAAAGACCTATAACATAAACAGTAGCCAGCATATATTGTTACAAAAACACTCCCATATGGGCTATATAAATGGATCATCTACAAGACATTTACACAAAGAAAAATCTAGTGTACAATGTCCCTTTAAAGAAAAGCAAATTATGCAGCTATGACTTTAAAAATAATATTATTGTGATTAAAGGCACAAAAGCATAAGCATTGTACTCTACAATTAGTAGAAACCAAATGATTAGTAAAGTATATAATTACCTCTATAGACTCGAGCACTGCATTTAAGACCCATAAACACATAAATATTTCATTGTCATTTTTTTAAACGTTTTATTAATTCAATTATAAAGTAAATCATAACAGCATAATCTTTAAATCATAAAAACATAATGGAAGAAAGAAAGAACAAACGAACAGCATTATGAATGCAAGAGCATAGAATACACTAACTAGATGTCTGGAGCGCAAAACTTCATCCAAGAAATTTGCTTCTGAGGATTGCCTTGGGAAATGGGAGACTTACTGCCTTCCCAGCCCCCGCACCCAACTACCCTAGCTCATATTTGCGTAATTTATTTCTTACAACAGGAGGCCAGCAGGGATACCTGGAAGGGTCACTCTCCCTCACTAGTCAATCATAGATCACTGATTTGTAATAAAGCTAATAAAAAAAAAATTGGGCTTCACCACTTAATATAACTATCACATAAAAATGTTTGATCCATAAAATTATTATGCCTTTGGTACAAACGAAGTTCGCTTAGACCAGAATATGCCCCTAGTGCCCACCTCAAGATTTGCAAAAAAATCCTAGGCAGCAGAGTATAGTGGAGAAGAGTTTTTTATTTTTATATGGGATATGTTTTTAACCGTCAGATCATATTAACACACAGCAATGCATGCAATATATTGTAGACATTTTTTACTGTAAAATATCCTTTAAGAAAAGGTTCGGACTCCCTGTTAGTGGCAATTAAAGTGTTAATACACTAAAGGGACATTGTTTCATGAGTTCTTGAATGTGTTAAAGCTGTTGAAAATAAGGTACCTTATATTTTTTTTATCTAAGGTTATTCTCTTTTATTAACTTACAATTGTTTTTCTTTTAGAATGTTTACAATTCGAACCAATTATTGTTAACAAGGCTGTGACTTCTTGTAAGTACCTGTGATTGTTTGTACACAATTGTATATGCTTTGTTATTTTCTGTTAATTAAATTGTCATCATTAAGGCATGATGAACAATAAAATAAGTGCCAGAAGAACATAAAAATTGCAAAAATACAAAGAAGCCAGACCTTGTTTGTTTTTTTATCATAAGGCTGTAAGTAAATATAAACTCAAACAACAATTTAGATTAAAAAAAGAGGTGGAAGGAAAATAAACCAGTTCATGACTACAGTTATTTTTCTTTATCTGATATTATCACTCATGATTCTGCTTTTATATCAAACACTTTTGCCATGTAAGGGAATACAGTAACAGAATACAAATGGTTTACAAATAATTGTTCAAGCAGCTTTGAAGTTATATAATAATACTCAACTCATTCCAGAATAATAAACCTAATTATGATTATGAAACCAGGTAGAACATGTCCCATTTGCTTCATTCAGGTACAGTGAAAATAAGAATTCATTGCTACAAGAAGAAAAAGCTTACATTTTTCTTATCTGGTTAGTTTGATTTCCTCCAAAAAACACAAGCATATTCCACTCTACAGTGGTCAGCTGACATCCAGCCCTATATTTTAGAGCTGTGGGACTGTACTATAAGTGTAGAGCAAAACACATAATTTATGTAAGAACTTACCTGATAAATTAATTTCTTTCATATTAGCAAGAGTCCATGAGCTAGTGACGTATGGGATATACATTGCTACCAGGAGGGGCAAAGTTTCCCAAACCTCAAAATGCCTATAAATACGCCCCTCACCACACCCACAAATCAG
This sequence comes from Bombina bombina, assembly GCF_027579735.1. Lineage (NCBI taxonomy): Eukaryota > Metazoa > Chordata > Amphibia > Anura > Bombinatoridae > Bombina > Bombina bombina. The sequence continues at coordinate 277,400,092 of NC_069501.1, forward strand.
TTTAACGAATAGCCAAGAAGTGGGGTGATAAGAAAAAAAGTGCGAAGCATAAAAAATAAGGAATTGGAATAGTTGTGCTTTATACAAAAAAATCATAATCACCACAAAAAAGGGTAGGTCTCATGGACTCTTGCTAATATGAAAGAAATGAATTTATCAGGTAGGTTCTTACATAAATTATGTTTTCTTTCATGTAATTAGCAAGAGTGCATGAGCTAGTGACGTATGGGATAATAAATACCCAAGATGTGGAACTTCCACGCAAGAGTCACTAGAGAGGGAGGGATAAAATAAAGACAGCCAATTCCGCTGAAAAATAATCCACACCCGAAACAAAATTAATTCTATAATGAAAAAACTGAAATTATAAGCAGAAGAATCAAACTGAAACCGCTGCCTGAAGTACTTTTCTACCAAAAACTGCTTCAGAAGAAGAAAATACATCAAAATGGTAGAATTTAGTAAAATTATGCAAAGAAGACCAAGTTGCTGCTTTGCAAATCTGATCAACTGAAGCTTCATTCCTAAATGCCCAGGAAGTAGAAACTGATCTAGTCGAATGAGCTGTAATCCTTTGAGGTGGAGTTCTACCCGACTCAACATAAGCATGATGAATCAAAGACTTTAACCAAGATGCCAAAGAAATGGCAGAAGCCTTCTGACCTTTCCTAGAACCGGAAAAGATAACAAATAGACTAGAAGTCTTTTGAAAATCTTAAGTAGCTTCAACATAGTATTTCAAAGCTCTTACTACATCCAAAGAATGTAATGATCTTTCCTTAGAATTCTTAGGATTAGGACATAATGAAGGAACCACAATCTCTCTACTAATGTTGTTAGAATTCACAACCTTAGGTAAAAACTTAAATGAAGTCCGCAACACTGCCTTATCCTGATGAAAAATCAGAAAAGGAGATTCACAAGAAAGAGCAGATAACTCAGAAACTCTTCTAGTAGAAGAGATGGCCAAAAGAAACAGAACTTTCCAAGAAAGTAATTTAATATCTAGAGAATGCATAGGTTCAAAAGGAGGAGCTTGTAGAGCTCCCAGAACCAAATTTAAACTCCAAGGAGGAGAAATTGACTTAATGACAGGTTTGATACGAACCAAAGCCTGTACAAAACAATGAATATCAGGAAGATTAGCAATCTTTCTGTGAAACAGCACAGAAAGAGCAGAAATTTGTCCTTTCAAAGAACTGGCAGATAAACCTTTATCCAGACCATCCTGAAGAAACTGTAAAATTCTAGGAATCCTTAAAGAATGCCATGAAAAATGATGAGAAGAACACCAAGAAATGTAAGTCTTCCAAACTCGATAATAAATCTTCCTAGACACAGATTTACGAGCCTGTAACATAGTATTAATTACGGAGTCAGAGAAACCTCTATGACTAAGAATCAAGCGTTCAATCTCCATACCTTCAAATTTAAGGATTTGAGATCCGGTTGGAAAAACGGACCTTGAGATAGAAGGTCTGGTCTTAACGGAAGAGTCCAAGGTTGGCAACTGGCCATCCGAACAAGATCCGCATACCAAAACCTGTGAGGCCATGCTGGAGCTACCAGCAGAACAAACGAACGCTCCTTTAGAATCTTGGAGATCACTCTTGGAAGAAGAACTAGAGGCGGAAAGATATAGGCAGGATGATACTTCCAAGGAAGCGACAATGCATCCACTGCCTCCGCCTGAGGATCCCTGGATCTGGACAGATACCTGGGAAGTTTCTTGTTTAGATGAGAAGCCATCAGATCTATTTCTGGAAGACCCCAGATTTGAAAAATCTGAAGAAATACCTCTGGGTGAAGAGACCATTCGCCCGGATGCAACGTCTGGCGACTGAGATAATCCGCTTCCCAATTGTCTATACCTGGGAAGTGAACCGCAGAAATTAGACAGGAGCTGGATTCCGCCCATACAAGTATTCAAGATACTTCTTTCATAGCCAGAGGACTGTGAGTCCCCCCTTGATGATTGATATATGCCACAGTTGTGACATTGTCCGTCTGAAAACAAATGAACGATTCTCTCTTCAGAAGAGGCCACGACTGAAGAGCTCTGAAAATCGCACGGAGTTCCAAAATGTTGATTGGTAATCTCGCCTCCCGAGATTCCCAAACCCCTTGCACTGTCAGAGACCCCCATACCGCTCCCCAACCTGTCAGACTTGCATCTGTTGAGATCACAGTCCAGGTTGGAAGAACAAAAGAAGCCCCTTGAATTAAACGATGGTGATCTGTCCACCACGTCAGAGAGTGTCGTACAATCGGTTTTAAAGATATTAACTGTGATATCTTTGTATAATTCCTGCACCACTGGTTCAGCATACAAAGCTGAAGAGGTCGCATGTGAAAACGAGCAAAGGGGATCGCGTCCGATGCAGCAGTCATAAGACCTAGAATTTCCATGCATAAGGCTACCGAAGGGAATGATTGAAACTGAAGGTTTCGACAGGCAGAAATCAATTTCAGACGTCTCTTGTCCGTCAGAGACAAAGTCATGGACACTGAATCTATTTGGAAACCTAAAAAGATTACTTTTGTCTGAGGAATCAATGAACTCTTTGGTAAATTGATCCTCCAACCATGTTTTTGAAGAAACGAAACAAGTTGATTCGTATGAGATTCTGCTAAATGTGAAGACTGAGCAAGTACCAAGATATCGTCCAAATAAGGAAATACCACAATACCCTGTTCTCTGATTACAGAGAGAAGGGCACCGAGAACCTTTGAGAAAATCCTTGGAGCTGTTGCTAGGCCGAATGGCAGAGCCACAAATTGGTAATGCTTGTCTAGAAAAGAGAATCTCAGAAACTGAAAGTGATCTGGATGAATCGGAATATGCAGATATGCATCCTGCAAATCTATTGTAGACATAAAATGCCCTTGAAGAACAAAAGGCAGAATAGTCCTTATAGTTACCATTTTGAATGTTGTTATCCTTACATAACGATTCAATATTTTTAAATCCAGAACTGGTCTGAAGGAATTCTCCTTCTTTGGCACAATGAAAAGATTTGAGTAAAACCCCAGCCCCTGTTCCAGAACTGGAACTGGCACAATTACTCCAGCCAACTCTAGATCTGAAACACATTTCAGAAACACCTGAGCCTTCACTGGATTTATTGGAATGCGAGAAAGAAAAAATCTTCTTGCAGGTGGCCTTACCTTGAAACCTATTCTGTACCCTTGTGAAACAATGTTCAGAATCCAAAGACTGTGAATCGATTTGATCCAAATTTCTTTGAAAAATCGTAATCTGCCCCCTACCAGCTGCGCTGGAATGAGGGCCGCACCTTCATGTGGACTTGGGAGCTGGCTTTGGCTTTCTAAAAGGCTTGGATTTATTCCAGACTGGAGACGGTTTTCAAACAGAAACCGTTCCTTTAGGGGAAGGATCAGGCTTCTGTTCTTTATTCTGACGAAAGGAACGAAAACGATTAGCAGCCCAATATTTACCTTTAGATTTTTTATCCTGAGGTAAAAAAGTTCCTTTCCCCCCAGTCACAGTTGAAATAATAGAATCCAACTGAGAACCAAACAATTTATTACCTTGAAAAGAAAGGGAAAGCAAAGTTGACTTAGAAGACATATCAGCATTCCAAGTTTTAAGCCATATACCTGACATCAACTCTGATGATATCAAAAATGGCATCACAGATAAAGTTATTAGCATGTTGAAGAAGTTTAACAATGCTATTAGAATTATGATCTGACACTTGTTGCGCCAAAGCCTCCAACCAAAAAGTGGAAGCTGCAGCAACATCAGCCAAAGAAATAGCAGGCCTAAGAAGATTACCTGAACATAAATAAGCCTTCCTTAGAAAGGAATCAATCCTCCTATCTAAAGGATCCTTAAAGGAAGTACTATCTGCCGTAGGAATAGTAGTACGTTTAGCAAGAGTAGAGATAGCCCCATCAACTTTAGGGATTTTGTCCCAAAACTTTAACCTGTCAGATGGCACAGGATACAATTTCTTAAATCTTTTAGAAGGAGTAAAAGAATTACCCAGATTATTCCATTCCCTAGAAATTACTTCAGAAATAGCATCAGGGACAGGAAAAACTTCCGGAAGAACTACAGGAGGTTTAAAAACCGAATTTAAACGCTTATTAGATTTAGTATCAAGAGGACTAGAATCCTCAATTTCTAAAGCGATTAAAACTTCTTTAAATAAAGAACGAATAAATTCCATTTTAAATAAATATGAAGATTTATCAGTGTCAATATCTGAGACAGAATCCTCTGAACCAGAAAAAACCTCATCAGAAACAGACAAATCAGAATGATGATGTTCATTTAAAAACTCATCTGAGAAATGAGACCTTTTTCGTTTACTGGAAGGAGGAATAACAGACATAGCCTTCCTAATGGATTTAGAAACAAAATCTCTTATATTAACAGGAACATCCTGAGTATTAGATGTTGATGGAACAGCAACAGGTAATGGAACATTACTAATGGAAATTGAATCTGCATTAACAAGTTTATCATGACATACCACAAGTTTACAACAAATGCACTTAACTTTGGTAGCACCAGCATCAGGCAGCAATTTTCCAGAAGTAGCTTCTGATCCAGGGTCAATCTGAGACATCTTGCAATATGTAAGAGAAAAAATAACATATAAAGCAAAATTATCAAATTCCTTAAATGACAGTTTCAGGAATGGGAAAAAATGCCAATGAACAAGCCTCTAGCAACCAGAAGCAAAAGAAAAATGAGACTTAAATAATGTGAAAAAAAGTGGAGACAAAAATGACGCCCACATTTTTTAGCGCCAAAAAAGACACCCACATTATTGGCGCCTAAATATTTTTGGCGCCAAAAATGACGCCACATCCGGTAACGCCGACACTTTTGGCGCAAAACGTAAAAAAAAAATGACGCAATCACGAACAACTTCCGGCGACAAGTATGACGCCGGAAATGACATTGACAATGACAATTAATTTTTTTGCTCCAAAAAAGTCTGCGCCAAAAATTAAGCAATAAAATGAAACATTTTCAGCCCCCGCGAGCCTAACAGCCCACAAAGAAAAAAGTCAATTAAAAGGTAAGCAAAAATTGATAATTCATATGCATTATCCCAAATAATGAATCTGTCTGAAAAAAAGGAATATTGATCATCCTGAATCAAGGCAAATAAATGTTTAAACACAAATATTTAGAACTTTTACATAAAAGTGCCCAACCATAGCTTAGAGTGTCACAAAAAACTAAGATTTACTTACCCCAGGACACTCATCTACCTGTGGTAGAAATCCAAACCAGTACTGAAACGAGAATCAGTAGAGGTAATGGTACATAAGAGTATATCGTCGATCTGAAAAGGGAGGTAAGAGATGAATCTCTACGACCGATAACAGAGAACCTATGAAATAGATCCCGTAGAAGGGACCATTGAATTCAAATATGCAATACTCTCCTCACATCCCTCTGACATTCACTGCACACTGAGAGGAAAACCGGGCTCCAGCCTGCTGTGAAGAGCATATCAACGTAAAATCTAGCACAAACTTACTTCACCACCTCCATGGGAAGCAAAGTTTGTAAAACTGATTTGTGGGTGTGGTGCGGGGTGTATTTATAGGCATTTTGAGGTTTGGGAAACTTTGCCCCTCCTGGTAGGAATGTATATCCCATACGTCACTAGCTCATGGACTCTTGCTAATTACATGAAAGAAATAGTTCTGCTATTGCGCACTAACTTGCTCTCGCATTAAAAGTTCAAAGTAATATATCAGCACTTGAGTGAAAGTCTCGGGCGTACTAACATCTGGATGTTGGATAGCACAGGTGCTCTAAGTCCACACATAATAGATTTATATGGGGGTGCACTGAAAATCCCATGGGCCAGATTACAAGTAGCACGCCAGGTCTGTTACTGACGTCAGACACTAACACAGATGCAAAAACCGGGGGTCCCTCTGAAGACTTGGAGCTGAAAACAGCCTGTGACACTTGTACTTTATGAGGACACTTCCAACTTATATGCATGATACTCCTAAAGATGGGTGAGATCCCTCAATAAACAGACACTGTTTGCACTTGATGTTATGCACTATTTAACTGGCAGATTTGATCCTTGAGTGACAGTTTCATGCCTGCCATTATGTGTTTTGATTTCTCACCAAATCTGGACAGTTTATTTGACCATTCCACTAATGCTTTATAAGATGCTGAAACGGCACTTCTTGCTTAAGCTTTGCAATTCTTTAAGCTTAACAATTGCTAATAAACTGAGACTAACGGTGGGAGTGAAAGTATACCTTGACTTTATATCTGATTGAATCCTGACTGCATCCGCTATTTGGCCCATATTGAAGCTTGCATTTTTTTCTACTTGGCACATTATGCTTAACGCTTTATTGCATGCTAGTCATGAATGGCTTCTTACTTATGGACTGACGTCTGAAATTTGTAATATGACTGGGGACGCCTAGTTTGTGTGATTTTAATGTTTGCATCTGTGTTTACAATATCTCAATTAAAAACAATTGGAATTTCTTTGACGGCATCCAAGAAAAAAAAACCTGCAAGATTAAATTTAGCTAATCAGCATGAAACAAAGCCTAATGAATATTGGGAGCGCATTCTTTTGTCAGATGAGACCAAGATAAATTTGTTTGGCTCAAATGGGGTCCAGTATGTTTGGTGTGAACCTGGCCAGGATTATTACAATGAATGCATATTCCCAAAAGTTAAGCACAGAGGTGGGGGTTAGATGATATGGGGCTGCATGAGTGCAAAATGTGTTGGGGAGATTACATTCATAGATGGCACCATGAATGCCTCTGGATATACCAAAATATGGGCTGACAAGATGACTCCCAGTGTCAAGAAAATAAAAAATAAAGGTGGACATACAAAGTGTTGAAGAATAAAATATTTGAATCTCAGTAGTAAAAGGTGTACTGACTTTTCTTGCATTAAGCTCCTACTGTGGGGGCCGGTATTTTTAATAAAGTAAATCTAAACTGTTTATAATTTTACAAAAACATAATTTATGTAAGAACTTACCTGATAAATTAATTTCTTTCATATTGGCAAGACTCCATGAGCTAGTGACATATGGGATATACAATCCTACCAGGAGGGGCAAAGTTTCCCAAACCTCAAAATGCCTATAAATACACCCCTCACCACACCCACAATTCAGTTTAATGAATAGCCAAGCAGTGGGGTGATAAAGAAAGGAGTAAAAAGCATCAACAAAGGAAATTTTGAAATAATTGTGCTTTATACAAAAAATCATAACCACCATAAAAAGGGTGGGCCTCATGGACTCTTGCCAATATGAAAGAAATGAATTTATCAGGTAAGTTCTTACATAAATTATGTTTTCTTTCATGTAATTGGCAAGAGTCCATGAGCTAGTGACATATGGGATATCAATACCCAAGATGTGGATCTCCACTCAAGAGTCACTAGAGAAGGAGGGAATAAAAATAAAAACAGCCATATTCCGCTGCAAAAAATAATCCACAACCCAAAAAAATAAGTTTATTTTCATTTTGAAAGAAAAAAACTTAAATAAAAAGCAGAAGAATCAAACTGAAACAGCTGCCTGAAGAACTTTTCTACCAAAAACTGCTTCCGAAGAAGCAAATACATCAAAATGGTAAAATTAAGTAAATGTATGCAAAGAGGACCAAGTCGCCGCTTTGCAAATCTGATCAACTGAAGCTTCATTCTTAAAAGCCCACAAAGTGGAGACTGATCTAGTAGAATGAGCGGTAATTCTCTGAGGCGGGGCCTGACCCAACTCCAAATCAGCTTGATGAATCAAAAGTTTCAACCAAGAAGCCAAGGAAATAGCAGAAGCCTTCTGACCTTTCCTAGGACCAGAAAATAAAACAAATAGACTGGAAGTCTTCCTGAAATCTTTAGTAGCTTCCACATAATTTTCAAAGCTGTTACCACATCCAAAGAATGTAAGGATCTTTCCAAAGAATTCTTAGGATCAGGACACAAGGAAGGGACAACAATTTCTCTACTAATGTTGTTAGAATTCACAACCTTAGGTAAAAATTGAAAAGAAGTCCGCAAAACTGCCTTATCCTGATGAAAAATCAGAAAAGGAGACTCACAAGAAAGAGCAGATAACTCAGAAACTCTTCTAGCAGAAGAGATGGCCAAAAGGAACAACACTTTCCAAGAAAGTAGTTTAATGTCCAAAGAATGCATAGGTTCAAATGGAGGAGCCTGTAAAGCCTTCAGAACCAAATTAAGACTCCAAGGAGGAGAAATTGATTTAATAACAGGCTTAATATGAACTAAAGCCTGTACAAAACAGTGTATATCAGGAAGAATAGCAATCTTTTTGTGAAATAAAACAGAAAGAGCGGAGATTTGTCCTTTCAAGGAACTTGCAGACAAACCCTTATCCAAACCATCCTGAAGAAACTGTAAAATTCTAGGAATTCTAAAAGAATGCCAGGAGAATTTATGAGAAGAACACCATGAAATGTAAATCTTCCAAACTCTATAATAAATATTTCTAGAGACAGATTTACGAGCTTGTAACATAGTATTAATCACTGAGTCAGAGAAACCTCTATGACTTAGTACTAAGCGTTCAATTTCCATACCTTCAAATTTAATTATTTGAGATCCTGATGGAAAACGAACCTTGAGATAGTAGGTCTAGCTGTAACGGAAGTGGCCAAGGCGGGCAACTGGACATCGGAACCAGATTCGCATACCAAAACCTGTGTGGCCATGCTGGAGCCACCAGCAACACAAATGATTGTTCCATGATGATTTTGGAGATCACTCTTGGAAGGAGAACTAGAGGCGGGAAAATGTAAGCAGGATGATAACACCAAGGAAGTGTCAGCGCATCCACTGCTTCTGTCTGAACATCCCTGGACCTGGAGAGGTATCTGGGAAGTTTCTTGTTTAGATGAGAGGCCATGAGATCTATCTCTGGAATACCCCACATCTGAACAATCTGAGAAAACACTTCTGGATGGAGAGACCACTGCCCTGGATGTAAATTCTGGCGGCTGAGATAATCCACCTCCCAATTGTCTACACCTGGGATATGTACCGCAGAGATTAGACAGGAGCTGGATTCCGCCCAAGTAAGTATCCAAGATACTTCTTTCATAGCTTGGAGACTGTGAGTCCCACCCTGATGATTGACATATGCCACTGTTGTGATATTGTCTGTCTGAAAACAAATGAACGGTTCTCTCTTTAACAGAGGCCAAAACTGAAGAGCTCTGAGAATTGCACGGAGTTCTAAAATATTTATTGGTAATCTCGCCTCTTGAGATTTCCAAACCCCTTGTGCTGTCAAAGATCCCCAAACAGCTCCCCAACCTGAAAGACTCGCATCTGTTTTAATCACAGTCCAGGTTGGCCGAACAAAAGAAGCCCCTTGAACTAAACAATGGTGATCTATCCACCATGTCAGAGAGTGTCGTACATTGGAATTTAAGGATATTAATTGTGATATTTTTGTATAATCCCTGCACCATTGATTCAGCATACAAAGCTGTAGAGGTCTCATGTGAAAACGAGCAAAGGCAATTGCGTCCGATGCTGCAGTCATGAGACCTAAAACTTCCATGCACAAAGCCACTGAAGGGAATGACTGAGACTGAAGGTGCCGGCAGGCTTCAACTAATTTTAAACGTCTCTTGTCTGTTAGACAAGACTGAGCTAGTACCAATATATCGTCCAAATAAGGAAACACCGCAATACCCTGCTCTCTGATTACAGAGAGTAGGGCACCCAGAACCTTCGAAAAGATTCTTGGAGCTGTTGCTAGGCCAAATGGAAGAGCAACAAATTGGTAATGCTTGTTTAGAAAAGAGAATCTCAGAAACTGATAATGTTCTGGATGAATTGGAATATGAAGGTATGCATCCTGCAAGTCTATTGTGGACATATAATGTCCTCGCTGAACAAAAGGCAGAATAGTCCTTATAGTCGCCATCTTAAAAGTTGGTACTCTTACATAACGATTCAAAATTTTCAGATCCAGAACTGGTCTGAATAAATTTTCCTTCTTTGGGACAATGAATAAATTTGAATAAAACCCCAAACCTTGTTCCTGAAGAGGAACTGGCATGATTACCCCTGAAGACTCCAGGTCTGAAACACACTTCAGGAAAGCCTGAGCTTTTACTGGATTTGCTGGGATACGTGAGAGAAAAAATCTTCTCACAGGAGGTCTTACTCTGAATCCTATTCGATACCCTTGAGAGACAATGCTCTGAATCTATTGATTTTGGACAGATTTTATCTAAATATCCTTGAAAAACCTTAATCTGCCCCCTACCAGCTGAGCTGGAATGAGGGCCACACCTTCATGCGGACTTAGGGGCTGACTTTGGTTTCCTAAATGGCTTGGATTTATTCCAATTTGAGGAAGGCTTCTAATTGGAACCAGATTCCTTGGGGGGAGGAATAAGTTTTTGTTCCTTATTCTGACGAAAGGAACGAAAACGGTTAAAAGCCTTAGATTTACCCTTAAGTTTTTTATCCTGAGGCAGAAAAACTCCCTTTCCCCCAGTGACAGTTGAAATAAAAGAATCCAACTGAGAACCAAATAAAGTATTACCTTGGAAGGAAAGAGATAGTAATCTAGATTTAGATGTCATATCAGTATTCCAAGATTTAGGCCACAAAGCTCTTCTAGCTAATATAGCTAAAGACATGGATCTAACATCAATTTTGATAATATCAAAAATGGCATCACAAATAAAATGATTAGCATTATTGGGAAAAGTTACCAATGGCACTACAGGTATATAAAGGACCTGGCTTATTTAATATCTGGCCAACTAGTAAGGCCTTGTGTATTATCAGCCAACTTATATGGCTAAGTTCGGTGCTATGTGTATAACATTGATTACTAGAACTAGAAGAGAAAGAATACACTTGAAAGCACTCCCAGGTCACTATTGAATAATATTGATGTAATGAAATCAATAATAAAATCCAAGATTTGAGGAGACACAAACTTAACTAAAATTAAAATTTAACTTTTTTTTTTTTTTTTTTATTAAATGGATTTTTATTCGGTTTTAATATGAAAGATAACACTTGGGGACGCGCAGGACCCCTGTTCAAACATACACAAACGAAAGGATCGGACAAGCCGGTCCGGTTGCAATAGTTTACAGAACATTGATACAACATAAGTAAATTGCAGGGATTTGTGGTGAAAATAGTTCACCAAGATTGAACCCTGGTGTGGGCTCTAAATATGGGAGGGGGGGAGGTGGTACGTATAAATTAAATTAAATGCTCCAAAGATCAGATCTAGATAAGTTGCAGCAAGATGTATTAATGGATTTGTCCAAGTAAATTAAAGAGCAGGTTCAGTCAACATCTTATGGTGCAGGTAACAACAGATTCCAAAGACAAATAAGATGCACCTTGTACCTAGTACACGCTATACTTAGTACCCACTTTACCTAGCCCTCATTGTGTCTAGCACACACTAAACCTAGCACTCGTTGCATCTAGCGCACACTGCACCTAGCGCACGCTGTACCTAGCGCACACTGCACCTAGCGCACACTGCACCCAGCACACTCTGCACCCAGCACACTCTGCACCCAGCACACTCTGCACCCAGTACACTCTGCACCCAGCACACGTTATACCTAACACAAGCTAAACCTAGCATACCATATAACCAGCACTCTCCATGCCTAACACACATTATACCCAGCACGCGTTGTACCTAGCACACATGATACCTAGCACCCACTGTACCTAGCACACGCCGTACCCAGCACCCACCTTGCCGGGCACATTCGGTACCTAGCACATATTGTACCTAGCACACGTTATACCTAGCACGCACTGTGCCCAGCCAACATTATACCCAGCACATATTGTACCTGGCACACATGGTACCCAGTACAAATGGTACCTAGCACACATGGTACCCAGCACTCATGGTACCTAGCACTCATGGTGCCCAGCACCCACTGTACCTAGCTCACGCTATACCTAGCACACGCCATGCCCAGCACCCACCTTGCCTAGCACCCGCGGTACCTAGCACACGCTGAACCTAGCACACGATACCTAGCACCCAAGGTACCTAGCACACATGGCACCTAGCACACATGGCACCTAGGCCTAGCACATGCTGTACCTAGCGCACACCCCACCCAGCACACACTGCAACTAGCACACATGATACCTAGCACCCATCGCACCCAGCACACTCTATGCCTAGCACACGCCTTACCCAGCACCCGCCCCGCCCAACACACGCAGCACCCAGCTTAGCTACCGAGCACACATCGCATCCAGCACATACATCACCTGGCACATACACTGTCTAGTTACCATCTGGCATGGCTACGGGAAACCATAAAGCTGACAATGTGGGTACACTTATCGCTTTAAGATTAAGGCGTATGGCAGTATGAAACTCAAGCACATTAGACCTTGCATACCTTGTCATAATTTTACCCGCCTCCTTAACAATAGAACGTGATAAGGCTTACTTTAGCTCAGAACAAGTCAGAAACGTGGCTATACTATCATAAGGTAATCCCATCATCCGGGCATGGGCCCTATGCCCAGCGACGGGTATGTGCAATAAAGACACTCACGCCTATGACCAGGAGGGAGGATATGTTAGTCTCAATGGCCTAATACTCAGCTATAGGTATATATGTACATAATGTGCATTGGACTCAACTGCTTAAAGAGTGTTGTGGAATATCTGCTGTCCACCGTCAACTTATTAAGAAAAATATTAAAGTGTTGTTATCTTCCCTTGGCTCAGGCGTTTATACTCAAAAGAAGTGTTGCGGCACCAATCGTGTTGCTAGTACCCTGTGCCTCGTATACTTGTTCCTTATACTTGAGAGTGGCAATAATATCTCTATGGAGGGTAATACACAAAACAAGGAAATTGGTTACCGGCTATGTATATTAATCTTTGCACCTTATTAGATAAGTGGCATAGGGTCAAAGCATTTGTGTCTAAATAGTCAGGACTGTACCCATATACATATACAAACTTGAAACATAGCTAACAGCAACATCTAGACATCCATTGCATCACATGCATAGCAAACATAGTAGCACAAACCGAGGAGAAAATTGTGCAGCTAATATTAACCCATGTTAACCCTTGGCACTTGAGAGCAGCAGGCTCATAGAAGAAACATATAAATAAATTAAGGTTTAACATGTCACCAACTATGGGAAGCAAAATACCACAAAGCTGCACAAAAAATGATGATGTTCAGTCTGTAATGTGTGCACTCCTCTTCCTAACATTTCCATTTTAGTATGTGGGAGAGCATATATAGTAGCCAATAGCCACAAATCAACTATGTACAGCTGTGCATTTAAAAGGGTGTTAAATTTAGTCTCCCGACTTGCAATGGTCATATAATCCAAGGGAGACATAGTTTATATTATCCTGGCTACTATAGAAATTGGAGCCATAATCTAGTGTACTAATTATTTAAGGTATAATATGGCAGATTTCAATTATTATGTCTGGGATAGTGTGTCAAGCTTGGTATGAGAGACAAAATAATACAAGTTATATGCCAGTTCAAAACACTTATGACAGACAGATCATATAGTTCCTTAAGAGCAAAGTCTACCTACCTATACTGTGTTTGTGTGTAGCAGATCTGAAGTTAGAGGGTTGAAGTTACTGAAGTAAACCCAGACCGTAGCGCAGAGCAAACTACAGGATCCCATGTCACTTGCATATGATAAAACATAGCTTATCCTTGACTCCCCTCTAGTGGTCACAGTTGGGATCATCATCTTATTTCTAGAAATTGTAATTTAATTTAAATCCCCAGTCTGTCGTTGAGTAAATATAGGTAAATGTCTTGGGCAATATCTAGCAGATATCTAGATCTCATTAGTCAGTCTTGGGGGGAGGGGGGATGACCAGCCTCTGTCCCGTGGAGAAATCACAAAATTGAGCAGTATTGTCACCTGATACATCTATTACTGAGTTCAGCATAAATAAATTGACGGTACTGTATATTCCACTGCATGCAAGTTACCAATCTAAAACATTTCTAAAACATAACAGATAAACCTCAAACCTATGATAATTTTCGACATATATTCTAGCAATAGCACTACATACAGAACAATGGTTGCTATATAGGGAAAATACTTAACCAACACCAGTCTTATGAACGGTAATGAGAAATGGGGTAATTGCAACATATACATTTGCATATGCTCTATGATCTGGTTGGTTACCTTCATGTAACGCCCATGTCTAGAGTTATTGTAAATATAGTCTTTTGCAAGTGAAAAGCTATGAGGGTAAGTTTGACTACTTAGAGGGTCATTAGCCAATTCTCCTGCAGTAAGACATTATACAGAGAGGGTGTGTGTAGCACATCTGCCGGGTTCCTGTCTATCCTATTCCTGATCTGCATGTAAGCACAGTTTCCACCGATTGTAGTATAAGCATTGCTGCTTGCAGTGCAGCAGAACTGGTCAAGCGGTAAGTGACACCATAGCAAAGTAGTTGAAAATCTGTGCCGAATTTAAAGTGAACCAGAGGCAGATCTGAGAGAATGACACCCGCCCTCACTAGAGCCAAACCTCGTCCGGATACCTTCAGACTGTGATCTCCAGCACTACTATCATGCCGCAGCTTAGACTGCGTGAATGTGCGTATCAGTCTAGTGATAGGACCATCCGATCCTGTCTTTTCTTCTATATGGCACCGATCAGGGGAGGGTATAGAGGGTTGATCCATATGCACACCACACATAGTTGTAGGGTTTGCCTGGGCCATGTGCAATAGCTTTCCCAGGGTTTTAGACATCTGCATGAAATGATGTGCAATCAAGTCTAACATGTTGCGCTCCCATGTCTCAACTGCCTCCATGTCGCCCTCTCACCTTGCTATAGTGTCGGGTAAATGGCGTGGCTTCTCCAATTGGTAGCCGGTCTATTGCTCTGTAGGATGCTCGACTTACTTTCTCCTGATCAAGGTGATGTTGAACACTGCATCTACTATTACTTCATAAGCCGCCACTGTAGCTGGTAGTGGAAGTATTGTAGCTCAAACCCCTTGAGGTAACGCATGGTCTAGAAAATGGCCGCTCACTGGCTGTAGGTAGTAGCAAGCTGCGTGGAGGGAAAAGGCTCTGATCTGTTAGTCCTGGTTCTCTTCTTGTCGCCAGACCTTGTAGTCTTCCTCCCTATTGTAATAGTCACACATATTTACTTTCTTGGAGAGTCTTGAACGGTCGCAGAAGTATAACTTTTGAAATATCAATGGAGAGCTGGCTAGATATGCGACCGCTCCGGCTCCCGGCTAGCTCCGCCCCCCAAAAATTTAACTTTTATTGGGGTCAAAAGATAAAAATAGGAAAAACTTTAAAAACACACTTAGGCACCGATTGTAGTCTGCTTGGCTTGGCGTGACTATGTCACGTTATACAGAGAAATCTCCAACAGATACTCTTGAGTGCAATTATTCTTGCAATCTATTTACCTGCTTATGATAAGTTTAATACGATTATGATTAGCATATTGCAGTAAGCGAATGATGCTAGATAAGTCAGAATCCAATTCTTGTTGTGCTAAATTCTCCAACCAGAAAGTTGATGCAGCCGCAACATCAGCCAAAGAAATTGCAGGTCTAAGAAGATGACCTGAATATAAATAGGCCTTCCTTAGATAAGATTCAAGCTTCCTATCTAAAGGATCCTTAAAGGAAGTACTATCTTCCATTGGAATAGTGGTACGTTTAGCAAGAGTAGAAATAGCCCCATCAACTTTGGGGATTTTTTCCCAAAACTCTATAGATTTTGCTGGTAAAGGATACAATTTTTTAAACCTTGAAGAAGGAATAAAAGAAGTACCTGGCTTATTCCATTCCTTAGAAATCATATCAGAAATAGCCTCAGGAATTCGAAAAACCCCTGGAGAAACCACAGCTGGTTTAAAAACAGCATTTAAACGTTTGTTAGACTGAACGTCAAGAGGACTGGTTAGTACCTCAATATCCAAAGTAATTAACACTTCTTTTAATAAAGAACGCATATACTCTATTTTAAATAAATAAGTAGATTTGTCAGTGTCAATGTCTGAATAAGGATCTTCTGTATCAGATAGATCCTCATCAGAAGAGGATAAATTATTATGTTGTTGGTCATTTGAAATTTCATCAACGAAATGAGAAGTTTTAAAAGACCTTTTACGTTTATTAGAAGGTGGAAATGCAGACAAGCCTTCAAAATAGAATCAGAAACAAATTCTTTAAAATTTGCAGGTATATCATGCACATTAGAAGTTGAAGTAACTGCAACTGGCAATGTACTATTACTGATGGATACACTATCTGCATGTAAAAGTTTATCATGACAACTATTACAAATGACATTCGGCGAAATAATTTCAACAATTTTACAACAAATGCACTTAGCTTTGGTAGAACCAATGTCAGGCAGCAATGTTCCAGCAGAAACTTCTGAGGCAGTATCAGATTGAGACATCTTGCAAAATGTAAGAGAAAAAAACAACATATAAAGCAAAATTATCTATTTCCTTATATGACAGTTTCAGGAATGGGAAAAAATGCAAATAGCATAGGCCTTTGATAGAGAAAAAAAGCAAGAGGCAAACATCAATGGGGTATTGAAATAATGAAAAAGTTTGGCGCCAAGTTTGACGCACAACATAATGTAAACTTTTTTGGTGCCAAAAATAACCGAAAATTACACACTTGCGTCACTAATGACGCAACCGTGTGAAAGGTCATACTTGACACCGGAAATGACGAAGCTGCGTCATAGACGTATTTTTCTGCACCAAAAATATTTCCGCGCCAAGAATGACGCAATAAAGTTTAGCATTTGACGCACCTGCGGGCCTAATGCCGCCCGCAATTTGCAAGAAGTAGTCAATTGAAAAAAGACTAAACCCCGGGTAAGAAAAAAAATTCTTTTAAAGATGTTAATATTTCCCAAATATGAAACTGACACTCTGCAGAAGGAAATACATGAACCTGACTCAAGGCAAATATAAGTACAATACATATATTTAGAACTTTATATAAATGCATAAAGTGCCAAACCATAGCTGAGGTGTCTTAAGTAATAAAAAACATACTTACCAAAAGACACCCATCCACATATAGCAGATAGCCAAACCAGTAGTGAAACAGTTATCAGTAGAGGTAATGGTAAATTGAGAGTATATCGTTGATCTGAAAAGGGATGTAGGAGATGAATCTCTACGACCAATAACAGAGAACCTATGAAATAGACCCCCGTTAGGGAAATCATCGTATTCAATAAGCGATACTACCTTTACGTCCCTCTGACATTCGCTGTACTTTGAGAGGAATCGGGCTTCAACAATGCTGAGAAGCGCATATCAACGTAGAAATCTTAGCACAAACTTACTTCACCACCTCCATAGAAGGCAAAGTTTGTAAAAACTAAATTGTGGGTGTGGTGAGGGGTGTATTTATAGGCATTTTGAGGTTTGGGAAACTTTGCCCCTCCTGGTAGGATTGTAGATCCCATATGTCACTAGCTCATGGACTCTTGCCAATTACATGAAAGAAAGCGCAAATACCCTACTGGATAAGTAATGAGGTCACTGTAAGGTGATACAATTTGGAATAATTTGACATTTAAATTATATTGCATAGGGATGTGAGAGAGGAGAGAGAGAGAGAGAGAGAGAGAGAGAGGGAAGAGAAAGAGATATTTCAGAATAAGATTGGATTTTGGAATTCCAGATTTGGGGATATGTATCTGTATACAGGGAGTGCAGAATTATTAGGCAAGTTGTATTTTTGAGGATTAATTTTATTATTGAACAACAACCATGTTCTCAATGAACCCAAAAAACTAATTAATATCAAAGCTGAATAGTTTTGGAAGTAGTTTTTAGTTTGTTTTTAGTTATAGCTATTTTAGGGGGATATCTGTGTGTGCAGGTGACTATTACTGTGCATAATTATTAGGCAATTTAACAAAAAACAAATATATAACCTTTTCAATTATTTATTTTTACCAGTGAAACCAATATAACATCTCAACATTCACAAATATACACTTCTGACATTCAAAAACAAAACAAAAACAAATCAGTGACCAATATAGCCACCTTTCTTTCCAAGGACACTCAAAAGCCTGCCATCCATGGATTCTGTCAGTGTTTTGATCTGTTCACCATCAACATTGCGTGCAGCAGCAACCACAGCCTCCCAGACACTGTTCAGAGAGGTGTACTGTTTTCCCTCCTTGTAAATCTCACATTTGATGATGGACCACAGGTTCTCAATGGGGTTCAGATCAGGTGAACAAGGAGGCCATGTCATTAGATTTTCTTCTTTTATACCCTTTCTTGCCAGCCACGCTGTGGAGTACTTGGACGCGTGTGATGGAGCATTGTCCTGCATGAAAATCATGTTTTTCTTGAAGGATGCAGACTTCTTCCTGTACCACTGCTTGAAGAAGGTGTCTTCCAGAAACTTGCAGTAGGACTGGGAGTTGAGCTTGACTCCATCCTCAACCCGAAAAGGTCCCACAAGCTCATCTTTGATGATACCAGCCCAAACCAGTACTCCACCTCCACCTTGCTGGCGTTTGAGTCGGACTGGAGCTCTCTGCCCTTTACCAATCCAGCCACGGCCCATCCATCTGGCCCATCAAGACTCACTCTCATTTCATCAGTCCATAAAACCTTAGAAAAATCAGTCTTGAGATATTTCTTGGCCCAGTCTTGACGTTTCAGCTTGTGTGTCTTGTTCAGTGGTGGTCGTCTTTCAGCCTTTCTTACCTTGGCCATGTCTCTGAGTATTGCACACCTTGTCCTTTTGGGCACTCCAGTGATGTTGCAGCTCTGAAATATGGCCAAACTGGTGGCAAGTGGCATCTTGGGAGCTGCACGCTTGACTTTTCTCAGTTCATGGGCAGTTATTTTGCGCCTTGGTTTTTCCACACGCTTCTTGCGACCCTGTTGACTATTTTGAATGAAACGCTTGATTGTTCGATGATCATGCTTCAGAAGCTTTGCAATTTTAAGAGTGCTGCATCCCTCTGCAAGATATCTCACTATTTTTGACTTTTCTGAGCCTGTCAAGTCCTTCTTTTGACCCATTTTGCCAAAGGAAAGGAAGTTGCCTAATAATTATGCACACCTGATATAGGGTGTTGATGTCATTAGACCACACCCCTTCTCATTACAGAGATGCACATCATCTAATATGCTTAATTGGTAGTAGGCTTTCGAGCCTATACAATTTGGAGTAAGACAACATGCATAAAGAGGATGATGTGGTCAAAATACTCATTTGCCTAATAATTCTGCACTCCCTGTATATATTTATATCATGACGCTTGAGAAAGTCCAACCAATGACTGAAAGGTTGAAACACACATAGCACTTTGGAGCCACACTCCCTGGGAGCATGGCAGTAGGCCTATTGTTGGAAAGATATCTGAAAACCAGCATCTGCCTTAGACGCATGGAGATGAATCACACCGTGCCCAGGATTGAACCTGGGACTCACGGTTTACAGCCTTTTTACTCAGTCTCTGCACCAACAGGGTGCTCTATCTTGTGCCAATGTTTCTGTAGTCCTGCTGGCTTCACTGGCTGTGCTCTTTGGCTTCACCTGCAAACAGTTACCTAATCAGCACTGCTATAAAAAGCTGCCTTGCAGACCACTCTATGCCCTGACATTGCGGTTAATACACTCTGTTTTTGCCTCTGACCTGTGCCTGTATCTTGTGGCTCCTGTATCTTGTGGCTTGTCTCCTGACCTTTTTTCTATTGGATCTCCCCTGTTTAGATAAAGGATCGGACAGCTTCTCTGGTATGAAAAACTTGGCTTATTTTATGACTACTCTTCCGGATTCTGTTCTGTGTTTGGTGACTGATCATACTGCTCTTTGGTATCTGACCCTTGGCATGTCTTCAGACTGTTCTCTTGTTACAAGCCTTTCACAGCAAACAGTATCTCCAATACCACTATGTTTCTCATCAGTATCCTACTCCAGTCCTCAGCCTCGAGTGGGCACCCCAGTTCCAGTAATCTGACCTCAAAGTGGGCACTACAGTCCTTGGCCCTCGAGTGGGCACTGCAGAAACTGTTGCTACAGCATGAAGGATACATTTTTAACATCTGCCTTTTTATACTGCAGGAAGTTGTTGACAACATTTCTAGTTTTGGGGTACACTTTCATATACAAACTTTTTAGCAGATTCCTTGATGGACACTAGTGGTTAATTTTGCTCATGAATATTTTAATCTTTTATATTTTGATTGTTATCCTCTCAATAAATGTAGTGATATAATATACAGCATTGAGAGTCCTCTGTTTTTTGTAGACTGGTATTTTTGTTAATGATTGCATCATATGAGCATGTGCTGGACAGGATCTACTTTTTTCTTTGTTGTTGAATATATATATATAGTTTACCTGGAAAATGTTTTCAAATATTGGCAGCTATGGTGTTGTCCAGCAGCAGGCATACATGGGCCAAATTTCCTATCCGTGCACTAGAAAAAAGTAATAAAATAATGTACTATCCAACGTGTATTCAAAATCAAAGTAATAATATGTTCAGGAGAACAAATATTCTGGCTTTCCACAGACTTGTGAGAATTGCAGTATTTACTTTTTTTTAAAAATATATAAAAAATGTTTTTATTAATTTGTCATTGAATTATTAAATTTCTGAGCTCTTTAACCTCAGACTCTAGGGGAAAAAAACGTCCTTTTCCTAAACACAGTGTAGTTATATGTCTGATAGTGATAGACAGGCTGCCCTGAAGATTCTTCACCCTTCAGGCAGGTCAGTGGAGACTGACAGGAAAATAGCAATCACTGTCATTCTTCAATGTCTTCTTTCTGGGTACAGGCAATCCTCCAGCACCTGCACTGTGAGAGCCCAGGCACATATCTGCCACACATCACATTATTTCAGACATGTAAGGTTATACCTTAGAGACATCTGGTGTATGCCCATAGCCTGCATGTCTTATCTCTGAATGGCATGCTGTGTCATTTCTTTTCATCAGGTCATGAATTTGAACATATTCTGTTTTTATTTTTTTCTTACTTTCAGAGTTTTGTTTAATTTATAATGATGTGGAACTTAATCAAAAGATATTTTAATTATTTCAAACCATTCTACTTACAGCTGACTAGCAAACTAACGTAGATGATCAAAAAGTGAAACTACTCTGTCAATCCACATATAGGATTCTATTCATATTCTATGCGTAAATTCACTAAATAAAACTATATCATCATTTGATTAGATGGGAAGATTTGTGCATAATTAAAAAAATAAATGAACATTTTTCCATGGTGGAATATACGGCAATAAAAAAAAATACAAATACAGCAATTTCTTTATCCATATACCTTTATAATAATACACATTAAGAGATGGATATATAATGGAAGGGAGCTTGGTATTGTCTAGGGCAGGAACAGCAATGGCACATAGAATTGCCAGCTGTTCTCCTCCAAAATACTGGCTGACCTGCAGGTGGCAAGATTCAGGTGATAGGTTCACACAATGTCCTATTCCAAAGCTCTACCTTAAAGTGACAGTCAAGTCCAAATTAAGATCACAAAAATATCAAAGCACTATCAACACTAAATCACTGAAAACATAAGAAAAATCTAATTATATATCAAATTATAAATAATTAATTGGACCACATAATTAATTGGACTGTCAATGCATAAAGGTTATACCAACACCACTGTTTAGTTAGTGTATTCCTGCCTTACAGTTTCCACTTGACACTTCAAAATGCTGCAATTCAGTGTAAAAATGTCTGTGTCCTGGATTTTCAATTATCGCCAGGTACCGCTCTTCTAACCGGAGTTTCCTTTACCCGGATAAAAATAGTCTGCAGTAAGACAGAAAATAGAACAGAGGCGTGTCCAATGACCACTACGGCTTCTCCTTAACACCTCTCTATTTCCACACCCGGCAAGGTTCAATTGTATCGATCCTTCGGAACCGAGGCTCAAGTAAATGTCACCGCTGTTAGAGTCAAGATGCGTATTCCCTCAACATGTTTCCCACAATCCACGGTCAAGCTTTATCAAGAGGATAATCAACGTTTGACACAGATTGTGCGGGCCTTTTAAACATTGCATTATTTTCTAGACCGGTCTAGAAAATAATTCAATGTTTAAAGGGCCCAAGCAATTGGTGTCAAACATCCATTTATCTTCTTGACAAAGACTGACCGTGGATCGGGGGAAACGCGTTGAGGGAATACGCATCCTGACTCTAACAGCGCTGACATTTACCTGATCCTCAGTTCCCAAAGATTGATACAATTGAACCTTGCCGGATGTGGAAATAGAGAGGCGTTAAAGAGAAGCCGTAGGGGTCATTGGACACATTTTTAAACATATTGTTTTTATTAAGTGCCTATTATTTAATGCTTACCTTGTGTTTTAATAAATACATTTGAGTCGGAGGTTACCGATCTTTTTTAAACAATAATAATTCTGGTGTAGACTGTCCCTTTAAAGAAACATGAAACCAGACAAAATTCAGAATTCTCAAAAAATTTCAATTAAAAAATTCAATGTATACAAAATAGAAATTATATAATTCATCAAAATAAGACACATTATTATTTAAGTAACATTGCTTTAAAATAAATTAAGCAGTCATACCCCATATCATAACTCCCATATGTTTCACATCCTGTGGGACAGGTTGGGAGGTATGGGCCCCCTTTCCTGCCTGCAACCCCTCTGGGTCCCAGTTTTAAGGGACTGACTGAGCCCCACTCAAACATGAGCAGACTCATCCAAAGTCCACCCATAGCCTCATTGTTTGATATACACAGCCACACCCCTCCCACAAACTACCAGTTGGCCATTGCCCACAAAAACAGATTTTCCAGCTACAGCCAACATTATTTGATCTTTACATGACAATGTCTATTGTGTAAAAAAAGGTGACCATAATAATTCAGATACAGATTAAAACCAGCATATGATTAATTTAATAACTCTGTTTTAGCTGCACATAATAATCAAGTACCCTATAACAATCATAACTATACAGCATAAGGACCTTTCTATTTTTTCCAGAGGGAAATAACTTTTTGATATGCAGAAATATCACAAAGGACAAATGAATGGATAAAGAAATATAGATAAATTAATAACATTAATGCAGTTCCTCTGTATCTTGTTTTTGCAAACTACCTACAAAATGCGACAGATATTCTCTCCAGCTTTGATTATACTAGCAACGGGGATTCTTTGTGAAGAATTATTATTATCCTGCAGCATTTTATGTGTCCTAATAAAAAAAATGATAATAATTTGTTTCTGTTTGAAGCATATGGAGATAGATCAGCTTTTCTAATCAGTTACTCAGTGGGATAGTATATTAGATTATTTGTCTAAAGTTTAACAAAAGGGGTAAAAAAAAATCTAAGAATAATGTTAAAAAAGTACAAAATTGCAACAAAACTGGAAAAAAATACTTACAAGGTCAAAATAGCAGAAAGAATTTCAAGTGAAAAAAATCTGTTTATTGTTTGGGGAGTTACAAGACGAGAAACACAATTTATAGTGTAATACAGACACTGAAGCAGTAATTGTACTGAACTTCTGTGCACTCAAATAGAACTATATTGTTGATTGAACTTAAAAAAAAGACAAAAACAAAGTGCTACTACAATCTAAGGAAAAAAAGGAGTTGACCTAAAAAAAGAAATTAAACTCAGAAACATAATTGATAGTTACCTGATAAATTCCTTTCTTTCGTGGTGGTGTGAGTCCACATTCCTTTACTCATGGGAATTACTTATCTACCACTAGGAGGAGGCAAAGATTCCCAAACCCCAAGAGCTCTAAAAAAACAAACTCCCACTTCACACATACCTCAGTCTAACGTATAGCCAAGCAAGTGAGGTAAAAAAGGAATAAGAGCTATAAAAAGGAGCAGTTAAAATAATATGTGCTTAAAACAAAAACAAACCAAACAAGGGGGGGGGCTCATGGACTCTCACCACCATGAAGGATAGGAATTTATCAGGTAAGTATAAATTATGTTTTCTTTCATACAGGTGGCAAGAATCCATGATCCTTTACTTATGTGAACTAATACACAATCTGTGGAAGTCCACGAGTAAATTACAAAGGTAGGTATTTTAAAAAAACTCTTTTTCACTGAGAAAATACATCCACAACCCCACAAAATTCATACATACATATATATATATATATATATATATATATATATATATATATGAAAACAAGGAAACTCCTCGGCACACCAGGGATACAATAGGTAAAAAGACAGTCTTTATTCAGTAGTTGATAAAAACATAATCCTCATACAGCAACTTGGTAAAAACAATTATATGAACTGGAACAGGGGGAACATCACCTCCTGTGACATCATACGCGTTTCATGCCTCTGGGGCACTTGTTCACTGATAGGGAACAGGTGGTGAAAGTGCTCTTAATATACAGATTTCTGTCCAATGACATAACATCAATTAAAACACATCTCATTAACCCCTAAGTTCCTGTCAAAAACACATAAATCCTAGTCTATATAGCCGCTCTATATAACACCCACTACAAAAATATGTGTACACTGCAACATTGATTCTGTTCATTGTGTCTCAATTTAATAAAACCATTATGCTATTATTTCATATTGCCAAAAATAATGAAATATTAATTGAATAATGCATATATTATGAAGTACCCAAGTATGAATCTTGGTATATGATTTAATTGGACATCAAGACCTAATCCTCACTCCACTGTATGTAACCCTTATTAAAAAAAGGAAATTTTATAAAGAGATTATTAAATATTACTTATACATATAGAAACACTTTTTTGTTACAGTACATTTTTGAGCGATCTATCAACGTTGAATAAACATATTTACATCCATTCTGGAATTCAAACCCGTAGGTACCCTGGTTTTTAAATGAAGGATCCAAAAAACCTCTCTTTCATCAAGTTTCTTTTCCCTGTCTCCACCCCGGGGATGTCTTGGTATAAAATCTATGCCCTGTACTTTCAAAAGTGATTTATCAGAATTATGAAAATTTCTGAAATGTTTGGCAATGGGCGTTTTTGACTCAGGGTCCTCTATGGACCTTAGATGTTCCATGACCCGGTCCTTCAAGGATCGTTTGGTACGTCCCACATATTGAATATTACATCCCTGACAAGTCAATAGGTAAATTACGTGTGTGCTGTTACAATTTATGAAATATCTTATATCACTTACTTTACCTAGTGCTTCAGATCTACAGGTATTACCCTGAATAATATGAGAGCACGTCTTGCATCGTGAGGCATTACATTTGTAACATCCCTTGCGTTTTTGTAACCATGTGTCATTGACAACTCTGGGCAGCATGGAGGGTGATAATATGTTTCTCAGGGTTTTTGCTTTACGTGACACAAATTTGCAACCTCCTTTTAGCACTTGATTTAGTTTTTCATCACTCTCTAAGATTGGTAGACTCTTTTTGATTATTTTACAAATTTTTCCATATTCCATACTATATGGTGTTACAAAAATTGGTACAGAGGAAAAGGGATTCTCATTGCTCTCCTTTTTATCCCTTCTGTCTTTTTTGTAAGTGAGAAGTTCTGACCTGGGGACCTTATCTACTTCAATATATATATATATAGACACACACACAAACACACACAAACATACATAAACACTTAAAAACAGGCACAATCATCAAACAGACAACTGCCGAAGGACCTTTCTACCAAAGGCTGCTTCAAAAATTGTAAAATTAACAGTAGGCAAAGAAGACCAAGTAGAATGTGATATATCCTCATGAATGAGAAATATATCTTAACTTCACAGTGGGTGGTGCTATAGGATAAATGCACCAAACACTCAAAAATACAGTGAAACCTCTACACTGTATGGGTTGTGTATCTAATGGGCAAAAGAGGAATTTTGAGTGTGCCCAAGTATCTTAAAAAGATCTTAGTCCACAGGTACATAATATATAAGTATTCTAATTGGTTATCAGAAAAAGTGCTATAATGAATAAATAATATAATGTTAAGTATTATATACTAGGTTGTCCTAATTGAGCTTCAGATGTTATTTGAGTAATGGATGAGTAATGAATGGATCGTTGGTTAATAATTTATCAATTGCTAGGGAGGGTATTGTTCTAAGTTAAAGATGTATAAAGTAAAAAGGAGATCAATACTAATATAAGTTCAATATATTAAAATGTTTTTTTACTGATGAATTATTAAAATAACAAAAAATACACAGGTATATTCAATTGATACAATATAAAATGCAGATTTAATTTTAAAAAAACACGATCTATTTGTTTGTGTTAAAAAACCTGAAAAATTAAATGGATCCGTTTTAATAAATAACTATAGATTCTACTTTTTAATTAAAAATATGCATATGGTTGCAAATGTATAGTGGCTAACCGTCAGAATAGGAAGAGGATCAAGTGATATAAGATAGCATAAATTCTTATATCACTAGTCTGGCTGTTTCTATTGAAAACAGTCTATCCGGTGTTTGTTTGACCTTAATTTATTTGTGGTCCTGGAAGTTTTTGCCCGGGGCTTTTAGAGAATGTTAATCATAGCTTCATGTGAGTCTGTATATGTCTGATATACAAATATAAAGCTGAGTGCGTTCTTATCAGCTGTGACGATCTTCTCACCTATTTCACTGCACACCAAAAGAGAGTGTTTCTCAGCAGTATTCAGGTGATAGGATGTTTCTCGTGGTGTTTCCTTAATATGGGACTACGTAACCTTTCTTGGCTCTTGTAGCGATGTCTGTTTGTTGCTCCTGCAACGATATCCCTCTGTGTTCTGCAACGATATCCTTATTGCTCCCGCAACAATATCCTTATTGCTTGTGCTTGAGGTAAAGCATTTGTACATCTGAGTAGGAATGTTAGATAGTTGGTCCTGAGGGCAGATTGTGTAACGCGTTTCAGCTGTCAGGTACAGCCTTTTTCAAACAAACTGCTTGAATGGATTTTTGCGGTCTTTTTTAAAACATAATGGTTGTGTTTTCATTGGTTGTTTGGGCCAGTACCCTATTGGTTAAACAATATCACCAATCATGTTCTACTATCAATCTATACATTCATCAATTAACTAATTTTCAAAGTGTGAATAGGGATTTTTTTGTGTCAAAAAATTATTTTAGCAACAAACAAATAGTTGATCATATACAAAAATTAGATATAAATTCAAAAATCCCCAGAACTTAGAGAGGATAAGTTATAATTTATAATTTGACATATCTAAATGGTCACAGAAGCAAACTGTAACCAATTGTACTTTACCTATGAACTTATTGTGAATCAACTTTTTACATTTTTTTTAAAAAAAAAATTTGTAATCTTTTGTAATTTATTTCTAGAAAGATAAGGGATAAAGGAGAAACCTAGAGACACAATTTGAGGAATTCTATGAACAAATGAATAATAATGACAAAAATATAAAGTTTACTTATGAGATTAGTCAAGAAAAAATTGTCTTTTTGGATTTAGAAATTTATATACTTAATAACCAACTCAACACCAGAACACATTTCAAAGAAGTAGATAGCAACAACTACATACACGCTGAGAGCTGTCACCATGATCTTTGGAAGAGAAACACCCCTAAAGGACTGTTATTAAGAATAAAAAAGAATTGTTCTACAGAACAAGATTTTCTGGAATAATCATGAAAACTGAAAAAGAAATTTAGAGACAGGGGATACAAAAGGGAAATAATAGATAAACAAATAGAATTAGTGAATGGCAGAAATAGAAATGATATATTAGATAATTCTAAAAAGAACATGTACATGAATAAAAAACCAAGCGTACCATTCATCACACAATATAATAAAGACCACAAAAAGGTAGAAAAAATTATAAAGAAACATTGGAACATACTTAAATTGGATGAGACACTAAACAGTATAATAGGGGAACATCCTGAGATCATCTATAGGAAAGACAATAATTTGAAGAGTAGATTAGCCCCAACAGATATAAAAAAGAAGAAGAAAGTGGATAAAGACCTTCATGGGAAAGAATTAAAAGGCTTTTTTTTTCCCTGCTATGCTTGCAAATCATGCAGACATTCAGAAAAAAGGAAAAGATTTAAATCAAATATTACAGGAAAGGAATATGAAATCAAACAGCTAATACGTTGCACTGATAAAAACATAATCTAATAGAATGTTTCTGTGGAAAACAGTATGTGGGAGAATCAACTAGACCAGTCAGAGAGAGAGTAAGAAAACATTCTCTCCATAGAGAATGCAACAGAAGACAGAAATAAAGACTTAGTTACCACTAGTACCAAAACATTTTCTATCATGCAACAACTGCAATCTAATTTTTTTTAAATATATCGGAATTGATAAACTAAATCCAAACTGGAGAGGAGGAGATGTGGAAAATGAATTATTTTAACTTGAATATAAATGGATATATGAATTAGAAACAAAAACCCCAAAAGGACTAAAAATTGAATTTAGTATCACCCCCTTTTAAAAATATTAAAATAGCAAAATACCGAACATTAAGACTGGACTATTAGCATAAGATTTTTGTATTCAACATTGAGAATTATACATACCCCATAAAGTGTATATTAACTATTAATTATAAGCTCCAGATGGATGGATCTAGGTTTCGCCTTTATCCCTTATCTTTCTAGAAATAAATTACAAAAGATTGCAAATTTAAAAAAAAAAAAATGTAAACAGATGATTCACAATAAGTTCATAGGTAAAGTACAATTGGTTACAGTTTGCTTCTGTGACCATTTAGATATGTCAAATTATAAATTATCATCTCTAAATTCTGTGGATTTTTTAATTTATATATAATTTTTCTATATGATCAACTATTCGTTTGTTGCTAAAATTATTTTTTGACACAAAAAATCACTATTCACACTTTGAAAATTAGTTAATTGATGAATGAATAGATTGATAGTAGAACATGATTGGTGATATTGTTTAACCAATAGGGTACTGGCCCAAACAACCAATGAAAACACAACCATTATGTTTTTAAAAAGACTGCAAAAATCCATTTAAGCAGTTTGTTTGAAAAAGGCTGTAGCTGACAGCTGAAACGCGTTACACAATCTGCCCTCAGGACCAACTATCTAACATTCCTACTCGGATTTACAAATGCTTTACCTCAAGCACAAGCAATAAGAATATCGTTGCAGAACACAGAGGGATATCGTTGCAGGAGCAACAGACATCGCTACAAGAGCCAAGAAAGGTTACGTAGCCCCATATCAAGGAAACAGCACGAGAAACATCCTATCACCTGAATACTGCAGAGAAACACTCTCTTTTGGCGTGCAGTGAAATAGGTGAGAAGAAGATTGTCATAGCTGATAAGAACGCACTCAGCTTTATATCTGTATATCAGGCATATACAGACTCACATGAAGCTATGATTAACATTCTCTAAAAGCCCCGGGCAAAAACTTTCAGGACCGCAAATAAATTAAGGTCAAACAGACAGACTGTTTTCAATAGAGACAGCCAATGATATAAGAATTTATGCTATCTTATATCACTCGATCCTCTTCCTATTCTGATGGTTAGCCACTATACATTTGCAACCATATGCATATTTTAAATTAACAAGTAGAATCTATAGTTATTTATTAAAACGGATCCCTCTAATTTTTCAGGTTTTTTAACACAAACGAATAGATCGTTTTTTTTTTTAATATTAAATCTGCATTTTATAGTGTATCAATTGAATATACCTGTGTATTTTTTGTATTTTTTGTTATTTTAATAATTCATCAGTAAAAAAACATAATTTATGTAAGAACTTACCTGATAAATTCATTTCTTTCATATTAACAAGAGTCCATGAGCTAGTGACGTATGGGATATACATTCCTACCAGGAGTGGCAAAGTTTCCCAAACCTTAAAATGCCTATAAATACACCCCTCACCACACCCACAAATCAGTTTAACGAATAGCCAAGAAGTGGGGTGATAAGAAAAAAAGTGCGAAGCATATAAAATAAGGAATTGGAATAATTGTGCTTTATACAAAAAAATCATAACCACCACAAAAAAG
Source organism: Bombina bombina (assembly GCF_027579735.1). Classification (NCBI taxonomy): domain Eukaryota; kingdom Metazoa; phylum Chordata; class Amphibia; order Anura; family Bombinatoridae; genus Bombina; species Bombina bombina. The sequence continues at coordinate 277,430,191 of NC_069501.1, forward strand.
GGTGGGCCTCATGGACTCTTGTTAATATGAAAGAAATGAATTTATCAGGTAAGTTCTTACATAAATTATGTTTTCTTTCATGTAATTAACAAGAGTCCATGAGCTAGTGACGTATGGGATAATGACTACCCAAGATGTGGATCTTTCCACACAAGAGTCACTAGAGAGGGAGGGATAAAATAAAGACAGCCAATTCCTGCTGAAAATAATCCACACCCAAAATAAAGTTTAACAAAAAACATAAGCAGAAGATTCAAACTGAAACCGCTGCCTGAAGAACTTTTCTACCAAAAACTGCTTCAGAAGAAGAAAATACATCAAAATGGTAGAATTTAGTAAAAGTATGCAAAGAGGACCAAGTTGCTGCTTTGCAGATCTGGTCAACCGAAGCTTCATTCCTAAACGCCCAGGAAGTAGATACTGACCTAGTAGAATGAGCTGTAATTCTCTGAGGCGGAATTTTACCCGACTCAACATAGGCAAGATGAATTAAAGATTTCAACCAAGATGCCAAAGAAATGGCAGAAGCTTTCTGGCCTTTCCTAGAACCGGAAAAGATAACAAATAGACTAGAAGTCTTACGGAAAGATTTCGTAGCTTCAACATAATATTTCAAAGCTCTAACAACATCCAAAGAATGCAACGATTTCTCCTTAGAATTCTTAGGATTAGGACATAATGAAGGAACCACAATTTCTCTACTAATGTTGTTGGAATTCACAACTTTAGGTAAAAATTCAAAAGAAGTTCGCAACACCGCCTTATCCTGATGAAAAATCAGAAAAGGAGACTCACAAGAAAGAGCAGATAATTCAGAAACTCTTCTAGCAGAAGAGATGGCCAAAAGGAACAAAACTTTCCAAGAAAGTAATTTAATGTCCAATGAATGCATAGGTTCAAACGGAGGAGCTTGAAGAGCTCCCAGAACCAAATTCAAACTCCAAGGAGGAGAAATTGACTTAATGACAGGTTTTATACGAACCAAAGCTTGTACAAAACAATGAATATCAGGAAGAATAGCAATCTTTCTGTGAAAAAGAACAGAAAGAGCGGAGATTTGTCCTTTCAAAGAACTTGCGGACAAACCCTTATCTAAACCATCCTGAAGAAACTGTAAAATTCTCGGTATTCTAAAAGAATGCCAAGAAAAATGATGAGAAAGACACCAAGAAATATAAGTCTTCCAGACTCTATAATATATCTCTCGAGATACAGATTTACGAGCCTGTAACATAGTATTAATCACGGAGTCAGAGAAACCTCTTTGACCAAGAATCAAGCGTTCAATCTCCATACCTTTAAATTTAAGGATTTCAGATCCGGATGGAAAAAAGGACCTTGCGACAGAAGGTCTGGTCTTAACGGAAGAGTCCATGGTTGGCAAGATGCCATCCGGACAAGATCCGCATACCAAAACCTGTGAGGCCATGCCGGAGCTAATAGCAGAACAAACGAGCATTCCCTCAGAATCTTGGAGATTACTCTTGGAAGAAGAACTAGAGGCGGAAAGATATAGGCAGGATGATACTTCCAAGGAAGTGATAATGCATCCACTGCCTCCGCCTGAGGATCCCGGGATCTGGACAGATACCTGGGAAGTTTCTTGTTTAGATGAGAGGCCATCAGATCTATCTCTGGGAGCCCCCACATTTGAACAATCTGAAGAAATACCTCTGGGTGAAGAGACCATTCGCCCGGATGCAACGTTTGGCGACTGAGATAATCCGCTTCCCAATTGTCTACACCTGGGATATGAACCGCAGAGATTAGACAGGAGCTGGATTCCGCCCAAACCAAAATTCGAGATACTTCTTTCATAGCCAGAGGACTGTGAGTCCCTCCTTGATGATTGATGTATGCCACAGTTGTGACATTGTCTGTCTGAAAACAAATGAACGATTCTCTTTTCAGAAGAGGCCAAAACTGAAGAGCTCTGAAAACTGCACGGAGTTCCAAGATATTGATCGGTAATCTCACCTCCTGAGATTCCCAAACTCCTTGTGCCGTCAGAGATCCCCACACAGCTCCCCAACCTGTGAGACTTGCATCTGTTGAAATTACAGTCCAGGTCGGAAGAACAAAAGAAGCCCCCTGAATTAAATGAAGGTGATCTGTCCACCACGTTAGAGAGTGTCGAACAATCGGTTTTAAAGATATTAATTGATATATCTTCGTGTAATCCCTGCACCATTGGTTCAGCATACAGAGCTGAAGAGGTCGCATGTGAAAACGAGCAAAGGGGATCGCGTCCGATGCAGCAGTCATAAGACCTAGAATTTCCATGCATAAGGCTACCGAAGGGAATGATTGAGACTGAAGGTTTCGACAAGCTGTAATCAATTTTAGACGTCTCTTGTCTGTTAAAGACAGAGTCATGGACACTGAATCTATCTGGAAACCCAGAAAGGTTACCCTTGTTTGAGGAATCAAAAAACTTTTTGGTAAATTGATCCTCCAACCATGATCTTGAAGAAACAACACAAGTCGATTCGTATGAGACTCTGCTAAATGTAAAGACTGAGCAAGTACCAAGATATCGTCCAAATAAGGAAATACCACAATACCCTGTTCTCTGATTACAGACAGAAGGGCACCGAGAATCTTTGTGAAAATTCTTGGAGCTGTAGCAAGGCCAAACGGTAGAGCCACAAATTGGTAATGCTTGTCTAGAAAAGAGAATCTCAGGAACTGATAATGATCTGGATGAATCGGAATATGCAGATATGCATCCTGTAAATCTATTGTGGACATATAATTCCCTTGCTGGACAAAAGGCAATATAGTCCTTACAGTTACCATCTTGAACGTTGGTATCCTTACATAACGATTCAATAATTTTAGATCCAGAACTGGTCTGAAGGAATTCTCCTTCTTTGGTACAATGAAGAGATTTGAATAAAACCCCATCCCCTGTTCCGGAACTGGAACTGGCATAATTACTCCAGCCAACTCTAGATCTGAAACACAATTCAGAAATGCTTGAGCTTTCACTGGATTTACTGGGACACGGGAAAGAAAAAATCTCTTTGCAGGAGGTCTCATCTTGAAACCAATTCTGTACCCTTCTGAAACAATGTTCTGAATCCAAAGATTGTGAACAGAATTGATCCAAATTTCTTTGAAAAAACGTAACCTGCCCCCTACCAGCTGAACTGGAATGAGGGCCGTACCTTCATGTGAACTTAGAAGCAGGCTTTGCCTTTCTAGCAGGCTTGGATTTATTCCAGACTGGAGATGGTTTCCAAACTGAAACTGCTCCTGAGGACGAAGGATCAGGCTTTTGTTCTTTGTTGAAACGAAAGGAACGAAAACGATTGTTAGCCCTGTTTTTACCTTTAGACTTTTTATCCTGTGGTAAAAAAGTTCCTTTCCCACCAGTAACAGTTGAAATAATAGAATCCAACTGAGAACCAAATAATTTGTTTCCCTGGAAAGAAATGGAAAGTAGAGTTGAATTAGAAGCCATATCAGCATTCCAGGTCTTAAGCCATAAAGCTCTTCTGGCTAAGATAGCCAGAGACATAAACCTAACATCAACTCTAATAATATCAAAAATGGCATCACAGATGAAATTATTAGCATGCTGGAGAAGAATAATAATATCATGAGAATCACGATTTGTTACTTGTTGCGCTAGAGTTTCCAACCAAAAAGTTGAAGCTGCAGCAACATCAGCCAATGATATAGCAGGTCTAAGAAGACTACCTGAACATAGATAAGCTTTTCTTAGAAAAGATTCAATTTTTCTATCTAAAGGATCCTTAAACGAGGTACCATCTGACGTAGGAATGGTAGTACGTTTAGCAAGGGTAGAAATAGCCCCATCAACTTTAGGGATTTTGTCCCAAAATTCTAACCTGTCAGGCGGAACAGGATATAATTGCTTAAAACGTTTAGAAGGAGTAAATGAATTACCCAATTTATCCCATTCCTTGGAAATTACTGCAGAAATAGCATTAGGAACAGGAAAGACTTCTGGAATAACCGCAGGAGCTTTAAAAACCTTATCCAAACGTATAGAATTAGTATCAAGAGGACTAGAATCCTCTATTTCTAAAGCAATTAGTACTTCTTTAAGTAAAGAGCGAATAAATTCCATCTTAAATAAATATGAAGATTTATCAGCATCAATCTCTGAGATAGAATCCTCTGAACCAGAAGAGTCCAAAGAATCAGAATGATGGTGTTCATTTAAAAATTCATCTGTAGGGAGAGAAGATTTAAAAGACTTTTTACGTTTACTAGAAGGAGAAATAACAGACAAAGCCTTCTTTATGGATTCAGAAACAAAATCTCTTATGTTATCAGGAACATTCTGCACCTTAGATGTTGAGGGAACTGCAACAGGCAATGGTACATCACTAAAGGAAATATTATCTGCTTTAACAAGTTTGTCATGACAATTATTACAAAAAACAGCTGGAGGAATAGCTACCAAAAGTTTACAGCAGATACACTTAGCTTTGGTAGATCCAGCAGGCAGTGGTTTTCCTGTAGTATCTTCTGGCTCAGATGCAACGTGAGACATCTTGCAATATGTAAGAGAAAAAACAACATATAAAGCAAAATAGATCAAATTCCTTATAAGACAGTTTCAGGAATGGGAAAAAATGCCAAATATCAAGCTTCTAGCAACCAGAAGCAAATGAAAAATGAGACTGAAATAATGTGGAGACAAAAGCGACGCCCATATTTTTTAGCGCCAAATAAGACGCCCACATTATTTGGCGCCTAAATGCTTTTGGCGCCAAAAATGACGCCACATCCGGAACGCCGACATTTTTGGCGCAAAATAACGTCAAAAAATGACGCAACTTCCGGCGACACGTATGACGCCGGAAACGGAAAAGAATTTTTGCACCAAAAAAGTCCGCGCCAAGAATGACGCAATAAAATGAAGCATTTTCAGCCCCCGCGAGCCTAACAGCCCACAGGGAAAAAAGTCAAATTTTTGAGGTAAGAAAAATATGATAATTCAATGCATAATCCCAAATATGAAACTGACTGTCTGGAAATAAGGAAAGTTGAACATTCTGAGTCAAGGCAAATAAATGTTTGAATACATATATTTAGAACTTTATAAATAAAGTGCCCAACCATAGCTTAGAGTGTCACAGAAAATAAGACTTACTTACCCCAGGACACTCATCTACATGTTTGTAGAAAGCCAAACCAGTACTGAAACGAGAATCAGTAGAGGAAATGGTAAATATAAGAGTATATCGTCGATCTGAAAAGGGAGGTAAGAGATGAATCTCTACGACCGATAACAGAGAACCTTATGAAATAGACCACGTAGAAGGAGATCACTGCATTCAATAGGCAATACTCTCTTCACATCCCTCTGACATTCACTGCACGCTGAGAGGAAAACCGGGCTCCAACTTGCTGCGGAGCGCATATCAACGTAGAATCTAGCACAAACTTACTTCACCACCTCCCTTGGAGGCAAAGTTTGTAAAAACTGATTTGTGGGTGTGGTGAGGGGTGTATTTATAGGCATTTTAAGGTTTGGGAAACTTTGCCCCTCCTGGTAGGAATGTATATCCCATACGTCACTAGCTCATGGACTCTTGTTAATTACATGAAAGAAAACATTTTAATAAATTGAACTAATATTAGTATCGATTTTCCTTTTTACTTTATACATCTTTATAACTTAGAACAATACCCTCCCTAGCAATTGATAGATTATTAACCAACGATCCATTCATTACTCGTCCATTACTCAAATAACATCTGAAGCTCAATAAGGACAACCTAGTATATAATACTTAACATTGTATTATTTATTAATTATAGCACGTTTTCTGATAACCAATTAGAATACTTATATATTATGCACCTTTAGACTAAGATCTTTTTAAGATACTTTGATTTTGATTTTGATAATTTGATTAACTAAAGCCAATAAATGAATAGAGAAAAAGGGGGCGTGCTAACCCGACAAACATATCAGCGTCGAGAGCCCGGCATGCAAAAATGTACGTACGCAAAATAGAGAGAGAATTTGTCCCAGGGCCATATATATAAAAACATACAGGTAAACTTTTAAATAAAACTTCCCAAAATAAAGTTATAGAGACTAAGGTTTGTGTAAGGTGAGAGGGGTTTGGGAATCTTTGCCTTCTCCTAGTGGTAGAGAAGTAATTCCCATGAGTAAAGGATTGTGAACTCTCACCACCTGTATGAAATAAATTTTATTATGCATATGAAAGAGCATGATTTAATCATTTAAAGGGACAGTCTAGTAAAAATTAAACTTTCATGATTCAGATAGGAGATGCAATTTTAAAGAACTTTCCAATTGACTTTTATCAGCAAATGTACTTTCTTCTCTTGGTATTCTTTGTTGAAAGCTAAACTTAGGTAGTGCTAAAACTAGATATGCTTATTTATAATCCCTAGAAGGCGACCTCTTATTTTTGTGCATTTTGACAGTTTTTCCCAGGTAGGCAGCGCTAGTTCATGTGTGCCATATAGATAACATTGTGCCCACTCCCGTGGACTTATTTATGAGTCAGCACTAATTGGCTAAAATGCAACTTTGTCAAAAGAACTGAAATAAGGGGGCAGTCTGCAGAGGCTTAGATACAGGGTAATCACAGAGGTAAAAACTATCGCCTAGATTTAGAGTTTTGCGTTAGAAGGGGTGCGTTAGATACGCGTCTTTTTTTTCTAACGCACAGTGTTTTTAACGCTGGTATTTAGAGTTTAAAAACAACCTTCTAACGCGACTCCTAACGCGTATATTTAATACGCGTAATCACGCCCGCATTAGACAGTCTCCCATAGAGATCAATGGCAAATCAAACAAACACGCTTTTTTCACCTAACACTCGATCTCGCGAGAAATACACACTGCTCTGTCATATGACGTATACCACATAATGCACAACAAAAACACACTGCAAATGTCAGAACAACAATCACAAAACATAGCACACACGCATTACACATTCAGAAGCGGGGAAAAAAAACAAATAGAACTAAACGAGGAATACACATATACTTTACGATACGGAAATACGGAAAATAAAAAAAAGGAAAAATAAATGCACGCTCATACACAAGCAAAATACTCGCATTCAACATTACGAAATATTAGGGCAAACATACATATACAACACTTCACTAATACGACACCATCACCAATTAACAATTGCACATAATACTATTGGACAATGTTATAGAAAACGAGCACTATGACATCATCGCATTCTACACATTCCACAAATACTAACTTAAAATGAGCATGCGCAAATTCACACAACTAATACACATTGCACGCATACTAATTACTAACAAAGCACACCTGAACACAATTTACAAGGCAAACAGGTACATCATTAAACATTTACATAGACTATATAAGCACCACACAAGCATGGCTTCTCTTTGACTGTGTTGCTGGTGGGTTTTTGGAGATTTGAGATTTATTGAGTTATTGTGAGAGTTAGTGCGAGTTAGTGTTAGTGTGAGAGAGTCAGTTAGTGTTATCGTGAGTGAGTTAGTGGTAGTGTGAGTTAGTGGTAGTGTGAGTTAGTGGGAGCGTGAGTTAGTGGGAGTGTGAATTAGTGGGAGCGTGAGTTAGTGGGAGCGTGAGTTAGTGGGAGCGTGAGTTAGTAAGAGAGCGGTAGTGAGCAACAGTTGGTTTGGGTGAGTGTGCGTGTGCTTTTTCTGTATACGTAACATATTTACATGCAAACACATTCAATACATACATACAGTTATCAATAACACTACATACACTTCATACCCCATACCCTCTCATACTACACTCCACACCCCATTCCCTGTAGTCCCATTCCCTGTAATCCCATTCCCTGTAATCCCATACCCCATTCCCTGTAATTCCCATACCCCGTTCCCTCTAATCCCATCCCCATCCCCTAGTTACATTTAGTTTACATATCCTCCTTTTAGTTTTCTTATACATTTTGGTTGGTTAAATACTCCTTACCCTCTTTTATTTATATCCCTTTCACACTTTGAGCACTTGTTTTGTCTTTTTATTTCTTTATTTTGACCCCCTTTCATTTGTGCACAGTCACTTTTTGTTGGAGTAGTTAGGGCTTAGTTTAGGGAAGAGATGGAAGAGGAGGGCAGGCAGGAGATTAGTCAGGGGAGAGGGAGAGGGGGGAGGAGAGGGAGAGGGGGGGGAGAGGAACAGGACAGGAAGGGGGGCAGGAAGCGGGGGAGGAAGCGGTGGGTGGACCCAGCCACTTGGTTCAAGATGAACAAATGGCTGGGCCCAGTGGCGGACAGAGAAGGGCTTCACAGTCCGGGAAACAGAGGGCACCATCACAGGGGAAGGCCAAGCTGACTAGGGAGGCGAGGTTTACTATGGAGGAGGAGGAGGCCCTCATAAAGGCGTATATGGGCAAGTATAAGAGGCTGCAGGCTTAGAAGACCACCCGAGTGACAAGAGGAAACTCTGGCGGAAGAAAATGGATGCAGTTAATGCAGTGGGGGGCCATAACAGAGATATGTACTCTATTAAACATCGCTACCGGGACTGCAAGATGGAGCTGAAAAAAAAAATAACCAGGGAGTACCAACATGCCACAGGGACCGGTGGCGGGCCTGCACTGACCGTTGAGTACTCCCGATGGGAGGAAATGTTGCGTCCCAGCATCTCCGAGGTGGCCATAGTCGGGATCAGAGGAATCGATACCGGGAACCTGCCACTCTCATCTGGCGGTAAGCTCATTTAATAATCTATTAACATCCAAAATTAAAAATGTATTTAAGGATAAGATTAATGCTATTACGCTGTTTAACACATTATTAGGTAAACGCATTCACAATGACCTTGCGATTACATTACTATCTAGGCTACAGGTTAGGTGTGCATTTAAACAGACTGAAAACAAACGTAAAAACATTCAGATTGACCAGATAGATATCACAAACACGGTTTGGAAAATGCGGAAATCGCATTGATTGTTAGATTTCAAAGTGGATTAATGAGGCTGCATTTGTAATTCAATTGGAAGCAAAAGCATTTACATCTTTATTTGGAAATATGCTAATATATACATTTCTTTCTTTTTGCAATATACAGAGTCTGTGGAGGAGGAAGCACACCAACTACAGGCTCCTCCTTTTCACAGGTATGAGAGTGGTGGGGATGAATCGCCACATCGGAGAGAAATGGAAGAGGCCTCCCCTGAAGCAGAGGAAGAGGCCCCCTCTGAAGCAGAGGAAGAGGCCCCCCTTGAAGCAGAGGAAGAGGCCCCTGAAGCAGAAGAGGCCCCTTAAGCACCAGCAGGCTGCCGTGCACAAGCAGGCCGACGTGCACAAGCAGGCCGCAGTGCACAACAGGAGGAGATAGCCGAGGTGCATGTGCTACTCGATTTCTTCAAACAGATGCGTACCTCCCGGATGGAAAATATCCAAACTAGAAGTCAGATGACAGAAGATCTTCGTGGCATTCGAGAAGACAAAGAGAAATTATACAGGTCCTTACAAGAATTGAACAAGGACAAAACCGGAGTGTACAGATTCTCGAAGATATGTTTAATTTCTTCCGAGAGGCGCATGCTGGGCCATCTGCTGCTGGGCCATCTGCTGCTGAGCCATCTGCTGCTGGGCCATCTCATCTTGGTACTCCTCCATCTCCTTCTCACCTTGGTCATCCCAGTACTCCTCCTTCCCCTCTTCCCACAACATCTCCGATGAGAACTCGTCGGAGGGGGCAGTTGCCCCCCCCCCAGAGCCTCAGTCTCGTGGGAAGAGGGGAAGGAAGAGGAAGGAAGTATTTTTTGAGATATGTTTATTTTGTATTTATTTAATGTGCAATGGATAGGTATGTGATGATGTGGTTTTCATACGCTTGTGGACCACACTCTGTACATAATCTTCTTCTATGGAACCGGGTCCATGGAGGCAGATTGTTTGCAGAGTGTGGGTAATAAGTGTGTGGACACCACATCATCACATACCTATCCTTGTTCATGATATTGATTGGTTTCTGTGATGTGATGTCCAAACTGTTTCCCTAATCTCAAACAAAATGACCATTACAATTATACATGATGGCATATTACTGTTTGAATGCCAATAACACAGCTTAAAGGGACAGTACAGAACACTGTATTACGCATTATCAAGTTTGAAACAAAAACATGGAAGAATACACGTGTGACTTATGTGATTACCCTTGTATCTATGCCTATGAAAAATGACCACTTGTTTATGTTAGTCTGACATAACAACATTTTAGACAATCAATGATCAATCCAGAATAAATATGCTGTATGAGCTCAAGTTTTTAAATATCAAAATGCTATCAAAATGCCCTCTAGTGGTCAAAATGCATTCTGATTACATGCACTCTTCAAGCTCTAAGAAATGAGCACACGAACCTCCTAGGTTTAGCTAGCAAATAAGAATAACCAGAGAACTATGATAAATTGGTGAAAAAAGTTTGAGATAATTTGTATTTTAAAAATTGCATTTTTCATAATGCAAATCATTATTGTTTTTCAAGATTGTCCCTTTAAAAAATGACATATGCTAACATATACTAATATGTTGTGATTGTTGGTATATCTACATGTACTTGTTCAAACAAGAAATATTGGAATAGGATTTCTATTGACGTGTTAAATAAAGTCTATTTTCTTAAAGAGACATTATTGTGTTTGAATTATTTTAGAAAGACATTTTATTTACAAGGAATATGGTTTCAAGTCCTTTTATGAGTGAATAAACAAATATATGCTCACAATAATATATTTGGAGATTAACCAATGTGGAACTCATACATGACACAATAATCAACATTTGCATTAAAGGGACAGTATAGAATCTTTTTCAGAGAACTGCATGTAATAGACACTACTAGAAACAACAAGATGACCACATACTGATATCAAAATCCATCAGAAAAAGGTTTAAACACTTTCTTAGAAAATCGGTTTATCTATATTGAAAAGATAGATGGAAAGCCAATTCCAAGTGGAAAATAAGACAATACCCCTTCATTTGCATATGAAAAGACCCTTTACACAAACAGGAGCAAGCTGGAGAAGGTAGCTGATGGTACTCACATCAAACTTTTAGGCTTGGCGAGGAGTCAGAAAATTACTGAAATGTTATTTGAACATAAGCAAAACTAGACATGTATTTGATAAAAAATGGACTATATAAATAAAGATAAAAAACATATTTGTGTTTTTAAAGTGAGTGTATAATGACCCTTTAATAAAATATACGACGACATAACATCTAGAAGAAGTCGGCATCTCATATATTTAGCATATGATAAAGATAAATGCATATTGATTACTTGATTCAAATACAATAGCGCATATTTCGGAATTCGATATGTTGAAAATTAAACACAACACAGTCATTATTCCTAAAAAGGAACATATTGTTGACAAACATATTAAACAAGATGGACTATATTCATGGATTTGCACTTGCCTCAAAATATCTTATGCAGGAAACATTTTGCTTTCATTCGTTTATTCAACAAGACAGCCATCAAAAGAGAATGTTGTGTTCTTTATCAGCTATGGGTCAACAATGTTACATGATTCACACAATCCATACTCGCCATGGTTTTAAACTTGTCTTCTCATTCACAAACGTGGGTTACGTGCAAAATCTAAAATTGCGGGACTACGTAACACAATCAGACGATTTTTACACCTTTGCATGTGACGTCTTAATTAACATGGCGCATCCCTGATCGCGTAAAAACGCCATCCAATAATAGGCGCATCCTTGATTGCGTAAAAACGCCGTCCAATAAAAGGCGCATCCTTGATCGCGTAAATACGCCATCCAATAAAAGGCGCATCCTTGATCCCGTAAAAACGTCAGCCAATACATGGACTCATTGGACAGCCTGGCAAGTGACGGCTTAAGCAACATGGCGCATCCGAGATCGAGTAAAAACGTCAGCCAATACAAGGACTCAGTTGATAGCTTGGCATATCAATAAGAAACGTATTTATATTTTAGAAACTAGTATGTGTCTATATTGCTAGCTAGGAATGTCACGCCAGATAACGTAATACTGTGATATATGAAATAGAATCCATTAGTTAAAATAAGGAGATATTTCATTAGAAGCAGAGGATTATTAACTAAACTATTTAGCAAGCAGCATGGTTTAAATAGACATGAAAACAATATTTTAAGGTTACACGATTATGTACGACATTGCAATTTGAATTGTAACAATAAATGAAAATCTTTGGATTATTGTGTTTCATGTCCCTTTAACTGAGAATTAATGCTAGGAGATGCATTCGGAAAATAGGGATGTGTTATATATTATATGTTAAAGGGACAGTCAACCCCAGAAATTTTGTTGTTTAAATATATAGCTAATCCCTTTATTACACATTACCCATTTTTGAACAACAAACACAGTTATATATTAATATACTTTTTACTTCTGTTATTATCTTGTATCTAAGCTTCTGCTGACTGACCCATTATTTCTGTTCTTTTGACAGACATGCAGTTTAGCAAATCAATGCTCACTCCTAGGTCACTTTACGTGCATGAGCTCAATGTTATCTAAATGAAACATGTGAACTAATGCCTTATAGTAGTCGAAATGTATTCAGATTAGAGGCAGTCTTCAAGGTCAAAGAAATTAGCATATGAACCTCCTAGTTTTAGCTTTCAAATAAGAATACCAAGAGAACAAAGCAAAATTGTAGATCAAAGTAAATTAGGAAGTTGGTTAAAATCGCAAGCCCTATTTAAATCATGAATCATCTTTTGGGACTTGACTGTCCCTTTAACTATAGCTATGTTGCCCATCTTTAACATTTAAAAGCTACACATGATAAATACATATGTCATTGATGTTTTCAGATATGTTTATATTGTTTTGGAATAACAATAATGACACATGTATTGATCAAACGTGTCACTCATTCAAGTTTAAATATGGTCAGCCTACCTATATGGGGAAGTCTCTCTATGGGTGATGGGGGAAACCAGACGTGGACTCCTTGCCCAGTGTGCTTAGAGGAATGTGGCTGCACCTCACTGACGAGGCCCATAGGAGGCCGAAACGATCGTCTGGGGTTGTCATGTTCCTTGTTCAGAGGAGAATTGCCTGGTATTTCGGGGCTGGACTGACCTTACTTGGCGGGATCAGACTGATATACTTCAGGAAAGTTTTCTTCTGTGAAAAGCACACTGGTCTAAAAGAGGCTGCTTCCGGGTGGTAAATCGCCATAGAACAAGCCACTGAGCTGTAGTTCGTTCCTGGTAGAGCGCTTCTCTCTTTGTATGCAAATTATTATGACCCTGGGGAAGTCTCTCTATGGGTGATGGGGGAAACCAGACGTGGACTCCTTGCCCAGTGTGCTTAGAGGAATGTGGCTGCACCTCACTGACGAGGCCCATAGGAGGCCGAAACGATCGTCTGGGGTTGTCATGTTCCTTGTTCAGAGGAGAATTGCCTGGTATTTCGGGGCTGGACTGACCTTACTTGGCGGGATCAGACTGATATACTTCAGGAAAGTTTTCTTCTGTGAAAAGCACACTGGTCTAAAAGAGGCTGCTTCCGGGTGGTAAATCGTCATAGAACAAGCCACTGAGCTGTTGTTCGTTCCTGGTAGAGCGCTTCTCTCTTTGTATGCAAATTATTATGACCCTGGGGAAGTCTCTCTATGGGTGATGGGGGAAACCAGACGTGGACTCCTTGCCCAGTGTGCTTAGAGGAATGTGGCTGCACCTCACTGACGAGGCCCATAGGAGGCCGAAACGATCGTCTGGGGTTGTCATGTTCCTTGTTCAGAGGAAAATTGCCTGGTATTTCGGGGCTGGACTGACCTTACTTGGCGGGATCAGACTGATATACTTCAGGAAAGTTTTCTTCTGTGAAAAGCACACTGGTCTAAAAGAGGCTGCTTCCGGGTGGTAAATCGCCATAGAACAAGCCACTGAGCTGTTGTTTGTTCCTGGTAGAGCGCTTCTCTCTTTGTATGCAAATTATTATGACCCTGGGGAAGTCTCTCTATGGGTGATGGGGGAAACCAGACGTGGACTCCTTGCCCAGTGTGCTTAGAGGAATGTGGCTGCACCTCACTGACGAGGCCCATAGGAGGCCGAAACGATCGTCTGGGGTTGTCATGTTCCTTGTTCAGAGGAGAATTGCCTGGTATTTCGGGGCTGGACTGACCTTACTTGGCGGGATCAGACTGATATACTTCAGGAAAGTTTTCTTCTGTGAAAAGCACACTGGTCTAAAAGAGGCTGCTTCCGGGTGGTAAATCGCCATAGAACAAGCCACTGAGCTGTTGTTCGTTCCTGGTAGAGCGCTTCTCTCTTTGTATGCAAATTATTATGACCCTGGGGAAGTCTCTCTATGGGTGATGGGGGAAACCAGACGTGGACTCCTTGCCCAGTGTGCTTAGAGGAATGTGGCTGCACCTCACTGACGAGGCCCATAGGAGGCCGAAACGATCGTCTGGGGTTGTCATGTTCCTTGTTCAGAGGAGAATTGCCTGGTATTTCGGGGCTGGACTGACCTTACTTGGCGGGATCAGACTGATATACTTCAGGAAAGTTTTCTTCTGTGAAAAGCACACTGGTCTAAAAGAGGCTGCTTCCGGGTGGTAAATCGCCATAGAACAAGCCACTGAGCTGTTGTTCGTTCCTGGTAGAGCGCTTCTCTCTTTGTATGCAGCCTACCTATAGCCATATATCGGAGGATAATTAAATGTAAAAAATATTAATAGAAAGATATTCATCATCTAAAATATGCGCATTACACACAGTGATTGATTTGGTTACACTACTACAATAAGATATAATTGAAATTTGAATACATGTGCTGTCAACATTCAAATAAGAGTTTGTTTAAAATAAGATTATATGTCCTTGTTCATGTAAAAAGGACAAAAACGCATTAGAAATGCAGATCCATTCCTTAACAATTGAGGTCAGCATCACTTAAAGGGACATGAAATACAAAAAAAACATTTTCAGGATTCACAGAGAGGATACTATTTACATAAAAATAACACTTTACAGAGATTATCTCATTGTATCAATCCTGGGATAATTTGTTAAAGTTGCATCAATTCACAAAGAGTTTACAAATGAACACATGGATGTGAAATCAAAAATATACATATATATATATATATATATACAAACAGCAATATATATATATATATATATATATATATATATATATATATATATATATATATAGAGAGAGAGAGAGAGAGAGAGAGAGAGAGAGAGAGAGAGAGAAAGAGAGCTATATAAATTAATTACTATGCTAATCATAATCTTGCAAAGATAAAGCTTTACGAAAAGTATATCAAGAAACTGAATTGTATTACATATATGATTCCGGAAAGACCATTATTTGGTTTCAGGTCCCTTTAAGGATTAACCAAATAAACTATAGATTTCAATCAATGACATGAATAAAGAGGACAAAGAATCGTGGAATGACATGTATTTTATTAGTATGTCATAAAACATAAACAACGTTTAAAAAAAACATGTTGAAAGATCATTAAAATTGGAGCCATTTGACAAGGTAAAAGAGTGCATCACAGTCCTTGGAGGGAGTTGACAAGGGCCAACAAAGGCCAGCACAGCCCCATTGGAGCCATTTGACAAGGTAAAAGAGTGCATCAAAGTCCTTGGAGGGAGTTGACAAGGGCCAACAAAGGCCAGCACAGCCCCATTGGAGCCATTTGACAAGGTAAAAGAGTGCATCACAGTCCTTGGAGGGAGTTGACAAGGGCCAACAAAAGACAGCACAGCCCCATTGGAGCCATTTGACAAGGTAAAAGAGTGCATCACAGTCCTTGGAGGGAGTTGACAAGGGCCAACAAAGGCCAGCACAGCCCCATTGGAGCCATTTGACAAGGTAAAAGAGTGCATCACAGTCCTTGGAGGGAGTTGACAAGGGCCTGCACAGCCCCATTGGAGCCATTTGACAAGGTAAAAGAGTGCATCACAGTCCTTGGAGGGAGTTGACAAGGGCCAGCACAGCCCCATTGGAGCCATTTGACAAGGTAAAAGAGTGCATCACAGTCCTTGGAGGGAGTTGACAAGGGCCAACAAAGGCCAGCACAGCCCCATTGGAGCCATTTGACAAGGTAAAAGAGTGCATCACAGTCCTTGGAGGGAGTTGACAAGGGCCAGCACAGCCCCATTGGAGCCATTTGACAAGGTAAAAGAGTGCATCACAGTCCTTGGAGGGAGTTGACAAGGGCCAGCACAGCCCCATTGGAGACATTTGACAAGGTAAAAGAGTACATCACAGTCCTTGGAGGGAGTTGACAAGGGCCAGCACAGCCCCATTGGAGCCATTTGACAAGGTAAAAGAGTGCATCACAGTCCTTGGAGGGAGTTGACAAGGGCCAGCACAGCCCCATTGGAGATATTTGACAAGGTAAAAGAGTGCATCACAGTCCTTGGAGGGAGTTGACAAGGGCCAACAAAGGCCAACACAGCCCCATTGGAGCCATTTAACAAGGTAAAAGAGTGCATCACAGTCCTTGGAGGGAGTTGACAAGGGCCAACACAGCCCCATTGGAGCCATTTGACAAGGTAAAAGAGTGCCTCACAGTCCTTGGAGGGAGTTGACAAGGACCAACACAGCCCCATTGGAGCCATTTGACAAGGTAAAAGAGTGCAACAGGCACAACAATAAACAAAAAAGGCCAAATGGCAACAGGAAAAAAAAAATCAGTAACATGTGGACGGAAGAATCTTAAGTGCGACCTTGGAGCATCTCCAGATACTCCACTTACTGGGCATCACCTTCATTGTCCTCTTCATGCTCTGCTCCAGATTCAGGCATTGACTGTAAACACCTTATATGGCGTAGAGTCGAACGCTGAACCTGGAGCAGGGTATGAATGGTGTCATGCATCCTTCCCAGGAACTGCGAGTTCCTCAACACGGCCTGCTCTATACGCGATAGAGTTTCGAGCATGAGCCATGCTGAGTCACAACCTAAAAGAAATAAATAGAAGAATATTAATGATAATTACACAACATAATATAAATCTATCAAATATACATTGGAATAAGAAAGATAAATCATTCTTACAATCAAATATTCAATATTGCTTATCTACAACATGCATAAACACAGCAAGCAGAAGAAATTACACTCCCAGTCGTTTACAGAAGAGATAATGTAAGAAAAAGTTATATTTCTATTTTTCTATACAAGTAGTGGTGATTGGTATATGGAGTGAGATGATATTAAAGGGACACTGACCACAAATATTTTATTTCGTGATTCAGATAGACCATGAAAAATCTTTTAAACATTTAATTTACTCCTATTATCAAATCTAATACATTCTCTTTGTATCTTTAATTCAAATGCAATAATGTAATTTTATATTTCAGACCATTTTTGGTGATCAACCTTGGTTGTCCCTGCTGATTGGTGGATAAATTAATCCAACAATAAAAAAATAAAAAAATCCACAGTTCACAATATTTTAAAAATTAGATGCCTTTCAACATAAAAATAAAGAGACCAAGAGAACTCTTAAAAATTGATAAGAGGAGTAATTTAGCAAGTTGATTAACATTGCATGCTCTATTTGAATAAAAAAAAAATATTTTGGGTTCAGTGTCACTTTAAATATGTTATAATGTTGATTTAGAATGATACAGCTGTGCCTGGGAAGGACGATCTGACACCTAGAACAATGAAGGTTGGGATATGGGGGAGGGATGGGATATTGGTGGCGAGGGCTTGGATTGGGCTGGCAAGGGCTGGGGTGCCGCTCTGGGGGACAGCTGGGGATTCATGGGCATGGTGAGTTGGGGACTGGGCAGGTCGGGGAACTGTATGGGCCAAAAGACGGGGAGAGTGGCGAACGGGGACAATTCTGGGAGGAACAGACCTGGAGGAATGGGAAGGGCTGGGAGGGTCTTGTGTCTGGGCAGGGGCCTGGGGAGGGGCCTGGGCATGGGCTTCTACAGGGGGAGGGGCCTGGGCAGGGGCTTCTACAGGGGGAGGGGCCTGGGCAGGGGTGGGAGAATGATGCCCAGAAGTGGAGTGTCCATCTGAAATATATAATAAAATATATATTAACATCTCATACATCATGAAATCAAAGCAAGGCATTTCAACATGATTATGTTTTATATATACTTAGAAGTGGTTTAGAATTTATAAACAATGATGACATAAGGATATGGTATGCATATAGGCACTAAAATGAATAGCAAGGAGTGTCTGTCCAATAAGAAGATGATTATTGTGGTTTGTCATGGAATATGCATGTGACATCATGATGTCATTAATTACAAATCAGACATAAATGAAAACATAATACAAGCATATGTTCATGCTGCATGATATGGAAAGGGGGGCAGTAGTGGATTCTAAAAGAAAAGGAATACTCCTTTTTCAAGTGCCAAAGCTGTAGACTTTGATTTTCTTCATGATAATGTTTACAAACAATAATACATGTTGGATACATGTTAGATAGCTTTCACATACCATCAGACTCCATGACTGCTTCTTCTTCCACCGTCCACATGTTACATCAATATCTATAAAACATAACATGTTGTGTACACGTTAATATCAGATATTATAGCATATGTTACTGTTGCTCTAAGACACACATCAATGTTGCATTAAAGATATACTGAGCCAAAGTTATGATTTACATCATTTTGATGGAGCATACAAATGACATTAGATTTGTTATTCTCAATGAGTAAGAATTTCATTTTAGTGTTTGGATTTCATATAAATTCCCAAAATAAGAGTACATGGAACATTTGAGAGTTCTCATGTGTGTATCACTTCATGATTGTTGTCGAAATTTATAATAAAAACAAACATATGTTATCCATCTTCTGAACAAGAAAGGTGTAAACTAAGAAGCTTTGAGATATTAATCTTTCAATATTAAAATAAATTAGAGATATAATCATAGTACTAAATTATATGTTTTATTCTAATGTAATGCTTCATCAGAATCATGATCATAATATAGATTACAAATACACCTTCAATGACATATGAATGAGTCAATGGACTTACCAGAATGCTTGGAAAGCATTTCATCGTCGGTGCTGGATTCCCCTGGGCTCCCCACAAGAACTATATCTATGAATGATATAGATATCTATTAGTGAACACAGTTTGGACATCACTAAATCACATCATTATCGATTTTTAAGAATAATATACTTAGAAATGAGAAAAATAGAGCACTAATCTGAAGAATAAATGCATGAGTGAATCAAGGTTATTGTGAATAAAAAGATGTCTTTAACATATGTTTAATTTCTGACTATATTAGACAGACAATTCATCTCATATGATTATATTGCATATCTAAATATACCCATTGATCAATGTTTTTAAACAAATACACACAAACAACATTTGGAATAAAAACGGGTGATAAATTGAACCCAAGCCATGTGTCACATCGATCCATTTGTGCAATGTACACTAATCTTGTTTAGGACACAACACATATTGATCACAATGCAAAACAGAAGTTATTCATCAAAATATGTAATCATGGTGCTGTTAGGGTATGCTTATATCTATAAAGTAAGTCCAAGACTGAATATGTCATTTAGATATCAATATTGTTTCATCCAAACAATGTAATAAGGAATGAATTGATTGATTGATTATTAAAGGGACACTGACATCAATTTTGTTAAAACATTGATTTTAAAATAAAATGAATTTTTTATTTAATTTGACATTTACTCCTATTATATTTTTTTTTTGTTTTGTTTTTAATGCAGCTAAGAAATTGTTTGGTTCATTAAATATTGCTCGTTGAAGGTACACAACAATCATCAAGAACAACGACGGTTGGTCCCCCAAAATGGACCTGCATCTAAAATTACATTATTGCTTTTCAAATTAAGATAACAAGAGAATGTTTAAAATATGATTATAGGAGTAAATAATAAATTTGATTGATATTGCATGCTCTATGTGAATGACAACAGAAATAATATGTGGTCAGTGTCCCTTTAAGATTTAAATATCTTAATTTGACAATTTTGCTGTTAATGAATTTTCATAAACATATGTTGATGTAATGAATGGTATTGAGCATGCAATAACAATAAAAACTGTAATTTAAGGATATCATCAAGATTCTTTAATTAGCCTCTCTTAAAGGGACATGAAGCACAAAATGTGTTATTGGATTCATTTGTCAATAAAATCCAGCCGGTGATTTATAAATATTTGTTAAAATCACGTGTCTAAATCCGTCCTTGGAAATTTTGGTTTTCATATCCCTTAAATGATAACAACCCAAAAAAGTATGTAATATATTTTTAAAACATTAACATATGCAAAAATGTGTGATTGTTGTCAAAATATATCAAAACAATGACAAGCAATACACAGGGGCAGAATATAAATTTGCCATGAAACTAATCTAACAGTAAAATGAACATATCAAGAATAGAAGCGATATATTCAAATTGACATAATTTCTGATTTGTACTACAATGTAATAAAAAATTTGATTTTTGATTCTTAATTTTAAATAACCAGAAAAGATCATTAGAGTATCCATATAAATATAGATAAATGTGAATGTATTATGTTATGTAATGTTTTGTCCAATTAATTGCAATTAAAATGAGACATACCATAGTCTGACGAACCCTGGCCCGAGGGTCCAGCAGCAACATCCATATCTGTAAAATATTCAATGAGGATTGGATATCATTAATACTAATCAGGACATGTATCTAAAAAAGTTTAAAATACATTTACATTGACAAACTAATAATCTCTTTTTATTCACATGAGTTAATTGTTTCCTCAATTAATGTTTATATAAATCGATCCTGTATTCTTATTTTCAAAACTTTATGTGGTTGACTGTAGCTTTAATTAATTTCTTGTCTTGTTGCATTATCATCAATTGATATCTATATTTCAGTGTTTATTCTTTTGATATTGCTACTATATTTTCTATAATGTAGAAGATTGTAAATAAGGATACTGTATTCTTCACATATATTCTAATTAACGTATACATTTGACCAACATGTGTAAAGCGATGCCAGTTACAGCAAACACATGTTCACGTGTGTGCGCAATTCTATCATTCATGATCATTGCGCAATGATTCTATGCTGTATTGCGCATCTGTGAATCAGAATTAATTTGGATATAGTAGTGTGATGAGTATCATTTCATAACAACTTATGATATATTTTTCAATTGGGTGTATTACGAGATGGAAATCGTATATTTGTTAATATTGAACAATAACAAATAATATTTATAACTGGGTTATGATTCGAGAGTCAATGTATGAAATGGCGGATGCTCGGGATTTCACGGATGCGCAATTCCATTTTCACTCTGTGACGCATATTCTGGATAGCGCAAAAAAACAACACTCCTATTTCATGTGTGACGAATCTAAAATCAGATATCTGAACATCATATGTAGCGTATGTTGTGAGATCTATATAGGTTGAATATATGACTATCTACAGATTTCTTAAAAGTCTAATCAAATATTAATATATTATATAAAGTAGGATATTTACCTTGTTCAGCCTCCATTTCAACTCCTCCCAGGCCACCGGACGGAGAAGCAGCTGCACTGGCCCCCGGGTCCTGAGTTTTAGATCCAGCAGCTGTGAGGGAAGAAGAAGAGGCCGAGGAAGGAGAGGATCGAAATCCTTTGGGACCCGGAGACTGAGGAGGTCGCATAAAGTGATCTCATAAGGGAGTAGGTAGAGTTTCCGTTCTGGATCAACTTTCTTTCCATCTCTTTTACGGGCTTGTACCCACTCCCTTATGAGGCCCACTTTTTTTTGCAGATGCAACCTCATATCTCCGAACCTCCGCATGATCTGATCCTGGCTCCTCTGGACGCCCTTCACCAATTGAACCTTATTGGTGATTGACTCCCAGAGGGCCTTCTTAACATGCGCATCTGTCGACCTCTTCTGTTTCCCAAACCGCTGCGGATAAAACTTCTGGATGGCGTGGACCAGTGCAGCACTCTCCTGCTTGGCAAACCTGGGAGGTGTCATGCCTGCTGGGTTTTCTGATAATATATATATATATATATATATATATATATATATATATATATATATATATATATATATATATATAAATTATATATACTGTATGCCTGCAGGCATTAGAGAACTGACAAAGATGGCAACGTGTAATGAACTTTTATATGGTGAAGTAAACATGAGATGCACCATGTGACATGTTATCTGTACATCTGATTGGATAAAAGTTTTAAATCTTGTTATCATGTCTGTGAGACCATCCTGACTCAAGTTGTGTTTGTGTGATGAACTCTGATTGGCCGTTCCTTAATGTTTCATATCTTAGTAACTTCCATACACATACCTCCTGGTGGTGCTGTTACTACATTTTTCATGTAGACTTATTTGTAACTCATGGGCCTGTTATTCGGATATGTGTGACGCAGATTTAATATACGTGATCCGTTAAATATTAACGTTTAAATTATCATAAAAATCTAGTTATTAAATGTTGTAGACATTTCTCTGTTTAATATCGTTCTGTTTCTTTAATACAAATACGTTGGATTAATACACATTTAACATTGTATGTATTTATTGTTCATTAAATCAATTTTGTGACTTATTGTGAAGTATTGACATGGCTCTATTAAATGTATTTATAATGCACATTGATTGTGTGCTATTGCGTGACATTAGACTAGAATGTGTAAAGATGCGAATCTCGTGTTGCAAGATACGTTTCTCACGCAAAATTTCTGAAATGAGCAATTTCTGGTTCTAATGTCCGTAACTTGGATAATCTGTTCATAAATGTTAAACTACACGTTTGTTTGTTATTAGTAAATAAACCTCAAGCTTGTATTTGTCTGAACTGTTCACATATGTTCTTGTGCAATGGCGTCTTTATTTTTAAAGAGACATTACAACAAAATAATTTTAAAAAATGATCCGTAGAGAGAAAAAATGTTTATGCTTTAAAATGTAACTCAATTTATCATTTGATTTAGATATCCTTAACAGAAGAAATTTCAATGCACATGGTTGAGCCAATCACATAAGGCATCTCTGTGCATCCACCAATCTTCATCTACTGAGCCTATCTCGATATGCTTTTCAAGAAAAGTATGTCAAGATAATGAGATAATAGAAGTAAAAGACACTCTTTAAATCTCAAAAGGATATTTTGTGTTCATGTCCCTTTAAAGAGACATTTTCCAATAATGCTTTAAAGATCATAAACCTATGCACCTCCCTTTGTCAAACTTAGTATAACATGTGACTAAAGCATATTTATATTACCTTCTGGATTGTTTTCCCCACTGTGAATGAAATATATTCTAATCAGCTTAAAGGGACATTAAGCTATATGTTCTTTACGTATTTCGATGGATAATAGAATATTAAAACAACTTCATATTTAGTTTTATTCTCTCATTAGCTTTTAAAAATATATATTCTTGGCTGAAAAAACATAATTTATGTAAGAACTTACCTGATAAATTCATTTCTTTCATATTAACAAGAGTCCATGAGCTAGTGACGTATGGGATATACATTCCTACCAGGAGGGGCAAAGTTTCCCAAACCTTAAAATGCCTATAAATACACCCCTCACCACACCCACAAATCAGTTTAACGAATAGCCAAGAAGTGGGGTGATAAGAAAAAAAGTGCGAAGCATATAAAATAAGGAATTGGAATAATTGTGCTTTATACAAAAAAATCATAACCACCACAAAAAAGGGTGGGCCTCATGGACTCTTGTTAATATGAAAGAAATGAATTTATCAGGTAAGTTCTTACATAAATTATGTTTTCTTTCATGTAATTAACAAGAGTCCATGAGCTAGTGACGTATGGGATAATGACTACCCAAGATGTGGATCTTTCCACACAAGAGTCACTAGAGAGGGAGGGATAAAATAAAGACAGCCAATTCCTGCTGAAAATAATCCACACCCAAAATAAAGTTTAACAAAAAACATAAGCAGAAGATTCAAACTGAAACCGCTGCCTGAAGAACTTTTCTACCAAAAACTGCTTCAGAAGAAGAAAATACATCAAAATGGTAGCATTTAGTAAAAGTATGCAAAGAGGACCAAGTTGCTGCTTTGCAGATCTGGTCAACCGAAGCTTCATTCCTAAACGCCCAGGAAGTAGATACTGACCTAGTAGAATGAGCTGTAATTCTTTGAGGCGGAATTTTACCCGACTCAACATAGGCAAGATGAATTAAAGATTTCAACCAAGATGCCAAAGAAATGGCAGAAGCTTTCTGGCCTTTCCTAGAACCGGAAAAGATAACAAATAGACTAGAAGTCTTACGGAAAGATTTCGTAGCTTCAACATAATATTTCAAAGCTCTAACAACATCCAAAGAATGCAATGATTTCTCCTTAGAATTCTTAGGATTAGGACATAATGAAGGAACCACAATTTCTCTACTAATGTTGTTGGAATTCACAACTTTAGGTAAAAATTCAAAAGAAGTTCGCAACACCGCCTTATCCTGATGAAAAATCAGAAAAGGAGACTCACACGAAAGAGCAGATAATTCAGAAACTCTTCTAGCAGAAGAGATGGCCAAAAGGAACAAAACTTTCCAAGAAAGTAATTTAATGTCCAATGAATGCATAGGTTCAAACGGAGGAGCTTGAAGAGCTCCCAGAACCAAATTCAAACTCCAAGGAGGAGAAATTGACTTAATGACAGGTTTTATACGAACCAAAGCTTGTACAAAACAATGAATATCAGGAAGAATAGCAATCTTTCTGTGAAAAAGAACAGAAAGAGCGGAGATTTGTCCTTTCAAAGAACTTGCGGACAAACCCTTATCTAAACCATCCTGAAGAAACTGTAAAATTCTCGGTATTCTAAAAGAATGCCAAGAAAAATGATGAGAAAGACACCAAGAAATATAAGTCTTCCAGACTCTATAATATATCTCTCGAGATACAGATTTACGAGCCTGTAACATAGTATTAATCACGGAGTCAGAGAAACCTCTATGACCAAGAATCAAGCGTTCAATCTCCATACCTTTAAATTTAAGGATTTCAGATCCGGATGGAAAAAAGGACCTTGTGACAGAAGGTCTGGTCTTAACGGAAGAGTCCATGGCTGGCAAGATGCCATCCGGACAAGATCCGCATACCAAAACCTGTGAGGCCATGCCGGAGCTATTAGCAGAACAAACGAGCATTCCCTCAGAATCTTGGAGATTACTCTTGGAAGAAGAACTAGAGGCGGAAAGATATAGGCAGGATGATACTTCCAAGGAAGTGATAATGCATCCACTGCCTCCGCCTGAGGATCCCGGGATCTGGACAGATACCTGGGAAGTTTCTTGTTTAGATGAGAGGCCATCAGATCTATCTCTGGAAGCCCCCACAATTGAACAATCTGAAGAAATACCTCTGGGTGAAGAGACCATTCGCCCGGATGCAACGTTTGGCGACTGAGATAATCCGCTTCCCAATTGTCTACACCTGGGATATGAACCGCAGAGATTAGACAGGAGCTGGATTCCGCCCAAACCAAAATTCGAGATACTTCTTTCATAGCCAGAGGACTGTGAGTCCCTCCTTGATGATTGATGTATGCCACAGTTGTGACATTGTCTGTCTGAAAACAAATGAACGATTCTCTCTTCAGAAGAGGCCAAAACTGAAGAGCTCTGAAAACTGCACGGAGTTCCAAGATATTGATCGGTAATCTCACCTCCTGAGATTCCCAAACTCCTTGTGCCGTCAGAGATCCCCACACAGCTCCCCAACCTGTGAGACTTGCATCTGTTGAAATTACAGTCCAGGTCGGAAGAACAAAAGAAGCCCCCTGAATTAAACGATGGTGATCTGTCCACCACGTTAGAGAGTGCCGAACAATCGGTTTTAAAGATATTAATTGATATATCTTCGTGTAATCCCTGCACCATTGGTTCAGCATACAGAGCTGAAGAGGTCGCATGTGAAAACGAGCAAAGGGGATCGCGTCCGATGCAGCAGTCATAAGACCTAGAATTTCCATGCATAAGGCTACCGAAGGGAATGATTGAGACTGAAGGTTTCGACAGGCTGTAATCAATTTTAGACGTCTCTTGTCTGTTAAAGACAAAGTCATGGACACTGAATCTATCTGGAAACCCAGAAAGGTTACCCTTGTTTGAGGAATCAAAGAACTTTTTGGTAAATTGATCCTCCAACCATGATCTTGAAGAAACAACACAAGTCGATTCGTATGAGACTCTGCTAAATGTAAAGACGGAGCAAGTACCAAGATATCGTCCAAATAAGGAAATACCACAATACCCTGTTCTCTGATTACAGACAGAAGGGCACCGAGAATCTTTGTGAAAATTCTTGGAGCTGTAGCAAGGCCAAACGGTAGAGCCACAAATTGGTAATGCTTGTCTAGAAAAGAGAATCTCAGGAACTGATAATGATCTGGATGAATTGGAATATGCAGATATGCATCCTGTAAATCTATTGTGGACATATAATTCCCTTGCTGAACAAAAGGCAATATAGTCCTTACAGTTACCATCTTGAACGTTGGTATCCTTACATAACGATTCAATAATTTTAGATCCAGAACTGGTCTGAAGGAATTCTCCTTCTTTGGTACAATGAAGAGATTTGAATAAAACCCCATCCCCTGTTCCGGAACTGGAACTGGCATAATTACTCCAGCCAACTCTAGATCTGAAACACAATTCAGAAATGCTTGAGCTTTCACTGGATTTACTGGGACATGGGAAAGAAAAAATCTCTTTGCAGGAGGTCTCATCTTGAAACCAATTCTGTACCCTTCTGAAACAATGTTCTGAATCCAAAGATTGTGAACAGAATTGATCCAAATTTCTTTGAAAAAACGTAACCTGCCCCCTACCAGCTGAACTGGAATGAGGGCCGTACCTTCATGTGAACTTAGAAGCAGGCTTTGCCTTTCTAGCAGGCTTGGATTTATTCCAGACTGGAGATGGTTTCCAAACTGAAACTGCTCCTGAGGACGAAGGATCAGGCTTTTGTTCTTTGTTGAAACGAAAGGAACGAAAACGATTGTTAGCCCTGTTTTTACCTTTAGACTTTTTATCCTGTGGTAAAAAAGTTCCTTTCCCACCAGTAACAGTTGAAATAATAGAATCCAACTGAGAACCAAATAATTTGTTTCCCTGGAAAGAAATGGAAAGTAGAGTTGATTTAGAAGCCATATCAGCATTCCAAGTCTTAAGCCATAAAGCTCTTCTGGCTAAGATAGCCAGAGACATAAATCTAACATCAACTCTAATAATATCAAAAATGGCATCACAGATGAAATTATTAGCATGCTGGAGAAGAATAATAATATCATGAGAATCACGATTTGTTACTTGTTGCGCTAGAGTTTCCAACCAAAAAGTTGAAGCTGCAGCAACATCAGCCAATGATATAGCAGGTCTAAGAAGATTACCTGAACATAGATAAGCTTTTCTTAGAAAAGATTCAATTTTTCTATCTAAAGGATCTTTAAACGAGGTACCATCTGACGTAGGAATGGTAGTACGTTTAGCAAGGGTAGAAATAGCCCCATCAACTTTAGGGATTTTGTCCCAAAATTCTAACCTGTCAGGCGGAACAGGATATAATTGCTTAAAACGTTTAGAAGGAGTAAATGAATTACCCAATTTATCCCATTCCTTAGCAATTACTGCAGAAATAGCATTAGGAACAGGAAAGACTTCTGGAATAACCGCAGGAGCTTTAAAAACCTTATCCAAACGTATAGAATTAGTATCAAGAGGACTAGAATCCTCTATTTCTAAAGCAATTAGTACTTCTTTAAGTAAAGAGCGAATAAATTCCATCTTAAATAAATATGAAGATTTATCAGCATCAATCTCTGAGATAGAATCCTCTGAACCAGAAGAGTCCAAAGAATCAGAATGATGGTGTTCATTTAAAAATTCATCTGTAGAGAGAGAAGATTTAAAAGACTTTTTACGTTTACTAGAAGGAGAAATAACAGACAAAGCCTTCTTTATGGATTCAGAAACAAAATCTCTTATGTTATCAGGAACATTCTGCACCTTAGATGTTGAGGGAACTGCAACAGGCAATGGTACATCACTAAAGGAAATATTATCTGCTTTAACAAGTTTGTCATGACAATTATTACAAACAACAGCTGGAGGAATAGCTACCAAAAGTTTACAGCAGATACACTTAGCTTTGGTAGATCCAGCAGGCAGTGGTTTTCCTGTAGTATCTTCTGGCTCAGATGCAACGTGAGACATCTTGCAATATGTAAGAGAAAAAACAACATATAAAGCAAAATAGATCAAATTCCTTATAAGACAGTTTCAGGAATGGGAAAAAAATGCCAAACATCAAGCTTCTAGCAACCAGAAGCAAATGAAAAATGAGACTGAAATAATGTGGAGACAAAAGCGACGCCCATATTTTTTGGCGCCAAATAAGACGCCCACATTATTTGGCGCCTAAATGCTTTTGGCGCCAAAAATGACGCCACATCCGGAACGCCGACATTTTTGGCGCAAAATAACGTCAAAAATGACGCAACTTCCGGCGACACGTATGACGCCGGAAACGGAAAAGAATTTTTGCGCCAAAAAAGACCGCGCCAAGAATGACACAATAAAATGAAGCATTTTCAGCCCCCGCGAGCCTAACAGCCCACAGGGAAAAAAGTCAAATTTTTGAGGTAAGAAAAAATATGATAATTTAAAGCATAATCCCAAATATGAAACTGACTGTCTGGAAATAAGGAAAGTTGAACATTCTGAGTCAAGGCAAATAAATGTTTGAATACATATATTTAGAACTTTATAAATAAAGTGCCCAACCATAGCTTAGAGTGTCACAGAAAATAAGACTTACTTACCCCAGGACACTCATCTACATGTTTGTAGAAAGCCAAACCAGTACTGAAACGAGAATCAGTAGAGGAAATGGTAAATATAAGAGTATATCGTCGATCTGAAAAGGGAGGTAAGAGATGAATCTCTACGACCGATAACAGAGAACCTTATGAAATAGACCCCGTAGAAGGAGATCACTGCATTCAATAGGCAATACTCTCCTCACATCCCTCTGACATTCACTGCACGCTGAGAGGAAAACCGGGCTCCAACTTGCTGCGGAGCGCATATCAACGTAGAATCTAGCACAAACTTACTTCACCACCTCCCTTGGAGGCAAAGTTTGTAAAACTGATTTGTGGGTGTGGTGAGGGGTGTATTTATAGGCATTTTAAGGTTTGGGAAACTTTGCCCCTCCTGGTAGGAATGTATATCCCATACGTCACTAGCTCATGGACTCTTGTTAATTACATGAAAGAAACATAGCTAGATAGGCTCTTTTGATACTGCTTGTTGGTTGCATATAGATCTCTTATGTCATTGTCTAAGCCATGTGCATTGATATTTATTTTTCAAAGGATATTTAAAGACTGAATGTAATTAGATAATAGTACATTAAAAATATTTATCAAATTAATTTGTATTGGTTAAAATTCAATAACCAATATATTTTTGGAATGTCCCTTTAAGGACCAAACCATTAGGAATATGTTGATTTAACATTGTAGAAATAAACTAAAGGGAAATGAAAATACATATAGATATGTGATATCTAAACAAGAGGTAAGATGAATAATTTTGTGAAATTATATTACAAACTAGCTATGGTTAAATGAGCCTTCAAATGACTCCACCAGAACAGAAAAGTAATCAATATGGCATACAATAACTAGCTTGCGCTAAATATGAAATTAACTGACTTACCATTTTCAAGACTTTTAAAACTATATTTATTAGAATAATGTTTTTGTATACACGATATTACAGGGAGTGCAGAATTATTAGGCAAGTTGTATTTTTGAGGATTAATTTTATTATTGAACAACAACCATGTTCTCAATGAACCCAAAAAACTCATTAATATCAAAGCTGAATAGTTTTGGAAGTAGTTTTTAGTTTGTTTTTAGTTATAGCTATTTTAGGGGGATATCTGTGTGTGCAGGTGACTATTACTGTGCATAATTATTAGGCAACTTAACAAAAAACAAATATATACCCATTTCAATTATTTATTTTTACTAGTGAAACCAATATAACATCTCAACATTCCCAAATATACATTTCTGACATTCAAAAACAAAACAAAAACAAATCAGTGACCAATATAGCCACCTTTCTTTGCAAGGACACTCAAAAGCCTGCCATCCATGGATTCTGTCAGTGTTTTGATCTGTTCACCATCAACATTGCGTGCAGCAGCAACCACAGCCTCCCAGACACTGTTCAGAGAGGTGTACTGTTTTCCCTCCTTGTAAATCTCACATTTGATGATGGACCACAGGTTCTCAATGGGGTTCAGATCAGGTGAACAAGGAGGCCATGTCATTAGATTTTCTTCTTTTATACCCTTTCTTGCCAGCCACGCTGTGGAGTACTTGGACGCGTGTGATGGAGCATTGTCCTGCATGAAAATCATGTTTTTCTTGAAGGATGTAGGCTTCTTCCTGTACCACTGCTTGAAGAAGGTGTCTTCCAGAAACTGGCAGTAGGACTGGGAGTTGAGCTTGACTCCATCCTCAACCCGAAAAGGCCCCACAAGCTCATCTTTGATGATACCAGCCCAAACCAGTACTCCACCTCCACCTTGCTGGCGGGAGTCGGACTGGAGCTCTCTGCCCTTTACCAATCCAGCCACGGGCCCATCCATCTGGCCCATCAAGACTCACTCTCATTTCATCAGTCCATAAAACCTTAGAAAAATCAGTCTTGAGATATTTCTTGGCCCAGTCTTGATGTTTCAGCTTGTGTGTCTTGTTCAGTGGTGGTCGTCTTTCAGCCTTTCTTACCTTGGCCATGTCTCTGAGTATTGCACACCTTGTGCTTTTGGGCACTCCAGTGATGTTGCAGCTCTGAAATATGGCCAAACTGGTGGCAAGTGGCATCTTGGCAGCTGCACGCTTGACTTTTCTCAGTTCATGGGCAGTTATTTTGCGCCTTGGTTTTTCCACACGCTTCTTGTGACCCTGTTGACTATTTTGAATGAAACGCTTGATTGTTCGATGATCACGCTTCAGAAGCTTTGCAATTTTAAGAGTGCTGCATCCCTCTGCAAGATATGTCACTATTTTTGACTTTTCTGGGCCTGTCAAGTCCTTCTATTAACCCATTTTGCCAAAGGAAAGGAAGTTGCCTAATAATTATGCACACCTGATATAGGGTGTTGATGTCATTAGACCACACCCCTTCTCATTACAGAGATGCACATCACCTAATATGCTTAATTGGTAGTAGGCTTTCGAGCCTATACAGCTTGGAGTAAGACAACATGCATAAAGAGGATGATGTGGTCAAAATACTCATTTGCCTAATAATTCTGCACACAGTGTATAAAACAAATTGAACATTCAACTACACTGTCACTTTAATGTAAGTTAACCACTTTCCCTTATTAAAAGTGAAAATAACGGCGTGTCCTAGCCGCAGCCGTGGAAAGTCGCAAATCCGGGGAGCTCCCGCTATAAACCTACTAATTCATCGGCTATCTCTTCTCTCGCCAGCTATAACTGCTCCTGACCGGTGAAATATATAGAGAACCAGCTAAAGCTCTATTTGATATCCAATACATCTCCCCGGCACCAGCGAAAATAACAATTTCAGGCTCTACAGAGTGTCGGCTGCGGCCTCCTACTTTTTTCTCTTCACTCAACCATCCCCCCCCCCCGGCTTGTTAGCTGCCGGGTAAATTAAGCTCACACTAGTGAAACCTTTCTACTTTTGAAACTTTACTCTAAGACATGGAGGGGAATTTTCATCTGCTGATGCACACGTTATTTAAAGGACTGGAACAACGGATGAGCTACTATTTTGCTGATCTGCACCATACCCTACGGCTAGCCAGTGCTAGTGGGGCGCACATGTCGACTGAAACTACGGAAGGTACAGATATGGCAGCTCAACAACGGAACCCTGACTTCAGCAGGCAATACCTCCCATTGGAGCTGACATATGATCCCAAGCCTAAAATTATATCGGATAAGCTGATAGCCCCACAGATGCCCTCACCTTCACGAGACCATGCAGCGCTTCAGGACAGACCTTGCGCCCATCCGCCCGCACCAGTTTACAAATATTCTCAGAGCGAGAGCAGAGCGGACCACCCAGAGAGCATTAGAGCTACGAGCAATGCTCTGATTTTATGTGACATCGGAGCCGCCTACCCCACCCATATTGGCCAGACAGAGACTTCCGCTGATCCTCCCTTGGCTGCTCCCCTGGAGGATGCGGCCGACCTCTGGGGGGACGCCTGGCCCTCAGTGACAAAGACTGTCTCTGCAAACAAACAGCGGACTGTTAACCAGAGATCCTGCAGCAAGGGTGATATTGAGAACGTTGTCGCAAACAGGTCACATCCACCTATCTCTAAAGCTCTGCCTAAACTAGAACTATTACCTTTCTGCTCATCAAACAGACTCACGGTCTCTTACATGGGCAACCGGATTGACTCAGCCCAGCCATCTAGGAGGGGGATAGGTTGATCTCAAGTGTTTACCTTCCTGTTTGAAGCAGTGGCCATCTTTGACTCACTCAAAAGCCCACTTTTTTCTTTTTTTTTTATGTTTCCTCTGTTGTTTTCTCTCTGGTGCCTTACCCCTACTATCTATTATGCAAACTTTACCAATGTACCCCCAGTTCAATGCATGACAGGGTTTTAGTTGCCTTTACTAGTTACATATATCTCATCATCTCGCACTTCTCTTATAAAATTATTGGATGTTTGCTGTAGGTACTCTGTAAGAGACTTAGGAAACAATTATATTACAGGATTATTTACTAACTACCTACTTTTTCATAGACAGCCTCATACACCATATATCCACACTGGAACTTCAATTACACCTACACCCTAACATGTTTAACTACTATAGACTTCCGTATTTTAGCTGTCCTGCCTACCTGATATACCCAGAATGTCTCCGACCACCTCTTGTAAATTTTCACTGATGACATCCTATTGCCTACCCCTCCACGAGTACTTATTAATACCCCATTGGACATATCTCATCCTTCCTAAACAAATATGTGCAACACCCTCCCCATGTCTTAGCTCATTCACTAGCTCAATTAGATATAATACTATATTTCCTACCTCCCCTCTTCCTTTTATTAGAGTGGCTATGGCCCACTGATCTCCCACCCCGTTCCCCCCTAAAGGAAAAAACAGAGGTTCCTTTCAATTGATAAGGTTAGATACTGTCTGTATAACCCTTCTATTCTGACACATGCCTATAATTATTTATATAGTTTTTTATGACCTTCTCTGTTAATCTTCTTGTCAGGGGTCCTCAATACCAATCCTTAATCTTTATGCTAGTCAATCCCATAGGTGATGTACTTTATGTAGATCCAAATAACAGACTTTTTAGACGTCACTGTTGATATGATGCACATTGTTTTTGCAAATAATTAAAAAGTTAGACACTGACTACATAAGTTTTATACTTTAACACATGCCTATAGATACCTCTGTCCTCTTCTATGACTGTCTCTGCTAAATATTATATTAGAGGCCCTAGATAGAAATGCTTAATTTTTATTCCACCCAATACACTTCATGGAGACCCAAGTGACAGATTGCTTAGATATCATAGTTGGTATGCTGCATATTGATTCTGGTCATCTCTAAAAGGTTAGCTTCTGATTGCATAAGTCTCATACTCTGATATCTGTTTACAAATATTTCGATGGTTTGTTATGACTGTATTTGTTAAGCATATAGTTAGGAGCACTCAATATAAATTCTTAGTCTTTATCTTATGTAACCTTTTATACAATGTACCCTATGTGGATTCAAACGTCAGTCTTATTAGGCATCACCCCTGATGTACAGTATACTGTTTTTGTTTTGCTCACAACCAAACTATAACCTTGCTGTTTTGTATTAATGTTGAAACCTCAATAAAAATATAAATTTCAAAAAAAAAAAGTGAAAATAACAAAGTTGTTATGTCGAATTCTGACTACATATCCTCATAAATATGTTCAAATTTTACCATCTATAAATTACACAATAAAAGCATCAATGGATTTCACTCCCAAATTAATTTATAAAAGCTACTTGACTTTAACATTCTCTGAATAAGTGGATTTTCGAGGCCTAATGAGGCCTAATTTTATATCATGCATGTGCTTGTCAAATAGACAACTAGTCAAAAAAAATTTTTACTTGTCAGATTAGCTGGATATATTTATTATAATCTGTTAGTTAAAAAGATGGTCTTTAATAAAAAAAAAATTAAAAAAAGTTTAGTATTACAAAATATTTATTGTCAATATATATATATTTTTTATCACAAAAATAAATCGAACAAGTGTAATTCATCGCAGATGAAACTCTGAAAAGAAAAAAAATAGTTATTTCATACACACATGTCTTAAAATATTCATTAAATAAAATAACTTTAAAATCATCTTGTGTCTATGCTCTAACTTTTGAAAAATATTTCTAAAGATATTTTTTAGTATAAAAAAATAAAAACAAAAGAACATCTATACCTATCCATCATTTAAAATACCATTATATTGTGTAATCAATATTACATTTAAATATCAGCATTTACAATTATACCAAATAATGCATATAACATTTTAAATAATAAAAATAAATATATGTATGCTGAACAAAAATGTAATATTTAATGTCCATTCAAATAACTCTATATCAACTATAATATGTATTCCTTTGTCTGATTCTTCAATAGGTGTCTTATTCATCATTTCCAAAATAGAGGATTGTGAAATACCATCTAAAAATAAAAAAATAATCTAAGTGTCTCCAATAGGATGCCTCCACAGCCTTAATCCATCAAATTGTTTCCACTTACCGTGTGAACGTGTCTTTGTATGGTTTTCCAGGTCAGCACATTTGAAAGACAATACCAGACATGATCCCATTGGTATTCTTCACTTTCAATCTTGGATTCTTCACTTTCAGTCTGGGAATTCTTCACTTTCAGTCTTGGAATTCTTCACTTTCAGTCTTGGAATTCTTCACTTTCAGTCTTTAGATGAAGTCATCTCCCTAATGGCAGAAAAAGTGTGAATAAAAATATTAATACAAGTGTGTGAATTAGTTCGGCACCCCTCTCCCACCCCCCATTTCTTAAACGATTTCTGTCACTAGCTTACTAAGCGTGTGTAGCATATTGTGTTATGTTCTATCAATCAAGTGTGAAGATGAGTCATATTGAGCAGACCGAACCTCTAATGTGTGACTTTGAATCTGACTTTGAACCATAGTCATGCTAGAGGATGCCTTTCTGAGTATCCAAATTTGAAGTAATGTGTAAACTAAATACTAGTTTTGAAGATGTATGCCATATGATGTATTTTTGTGCAAAATTCCGGACAGCCACAGTCCATACATTTATACTTACCAGCTGATGTTGTCTTTAAAAGCCAGGTGGCAAAGTCGTTACAGGACCCAATGACCAGAGCATCACCTATAGTAATAAATTAAAACATTTTAATAATTTGATGAGCAATCCTAAGATATTTGCACAATTCTCTACTTGTCATTTCCCTAGAATTCACACATATTCACAATACTGCAATCTAACTTCTATTATTTACCATCTGAAGTGGCAGTTGATGATGTCTGCTCTGACATTGAGCCCCTCGTCCCGGAATGACCCCTCTAGAATAGGATCGTCCTCCTCATCTCTGAGGAGGTTTCAGGCGCCTGGACGGCCTGCAGCATCCCAGCCCGCTGTGCAATATTATGCGACGTTGCAGGCTATAACAATCTTTGCCACCTTCCTAGGGCTGTACTGGAGGGCTCCTCCCGACCTATCAAGGCATCTGAATCTCAGTTTGAGGAGCCCAAACATCCTCTCGACTACAGCCCTAGTCCTCTTGTGCGCCCTATTATAGCGCTCCTGAGCCTCATCAGTAGGGTTACGTAACTGCGTAATGAGCCAAGGCCGGATCATGTAACCAGAATCACCTATAAATTATGAACAGAACAAAATGAAAAGATTTTTTTACAAATTTAAATTATTGTAAATTAAATGTTTTAATTTAAAAATAATAATCTAGTTAAATCTTATTCTCTATCTCACCATTTCAGCTAAGATATGCTACATATGCGTATTTCGCATAAACAAGACCTTTGCTAAAATAAAAAATAAATGGTTAAATTGCATTCTCTATCGACCATTTAAGCTAGAACATGCTACATATCTGTTTGGAGCTAAAACTAGACATTTGCGGAAAGAGACAATGACAGCAATAGCAAAGAATTCCCTCTTCAGGCGCCTCCAATCACCATCATTCTGAGGGAATCCTATGTAACGCTTACTGATACATACCATGGCATCCAGAAAGTGATCAAACACCACCGAGAATGTACCTTGAGACAGGCCATGCTTGTACATCTCTCCTGATTGAAAACTCCCGGAGGCCAGGACGAATAGACAACTTAGTATCTTAGTGATGCCAGGGACAGCAGTCCTTATTCATATACGTGGCTCCAGATGAGGTCTAAGAACATCGTAAAGGCCAATGAGCTGTTCGCGATTGAGCCTATACTTGTCATAAACCTCGAAGTCACTCATGTTTTCCAAGGTGGGTCTTACCCTGTAGACACGAGGACCTTTAACCAGACGAGCCCTTTGTCTCACTCGGAGCCGCCGAGGCTGCCTGATTCTATTAACCACTACTTGGGCAACAGCACCACCAGCAGCGTCTATCAGATCGTCATCCATATTTGCCAAGCTTAGCAGCACAAAGCCAAACAGCAGAGCAAACACAACGCAAGGAGTAACAAGGTATGCAAAAACACAGAAGCAAATTGATACAATGTCGATCACAAGTGACACTTTGGCCATGTTGTTAGGGGGATTTATAGTGCAATTAGTCCAATGGTAGTGAGTTTGTAATGATTGCTGATTGTATTCACTTGTTTGTATGTGAGCGGCGCGAATGCTTTCAAAGTGGGCGTTTTTTTAGGTGTTTGGTGAAATGTTGTTTTCCCCCAATGAATATCAATGTGAAAGTATAAAATGTAACACATACAGTGCATGTTTGTAATGTTTGTTCATATGCGTAATAAATATTTATTAAATGCGATCTTATAGTAAAAAGGACACGTCCATGCTAACATGAATGAAAGTGCATACTTGTGTATCATGTGCATAGAATCTGATCGATCAATGTTGCTGCAATATTGTTTGTAAACGATAAAGTAACAGCTGACATCTGTAGTATTGTATATATAAGTGATTAGCGAGATGTCAATATTGTACGCGTCCCTTTAAAATGGCAATAATACTGAATAACTTCCGGCTGTCATCTGTAGTATTGTATATATAAGTGATTGGCGAGATGTCAATATTGTACGCGTCCCTTTAAAATCGCACTAATACTGAAGATCTTCCGGCTGCCATCTGTAGTATTGTATATATAAGTGATTAGCGAGATGTCAATATTGTACGTGTCCCTTTAAAATCACACTAATACTGAAGATCTTCCGGCTGCCATCTGTAGTATTGTATATATAAGTGATTAGTGAGATGTCAATATTGTACGCGTCCCTTTAAAATCGCAATAATACTGAAGATCTTCCGGCTGCCATCTGTAGTATTGTATATATAAGTGATTGGCGAGATGTCAATATTGTAGTTGTCCCATTAAAATCGCAATAATAATTCCTAACTTCCGGCTGTCATCTGTAGTATTGTATATATAAGTGATTAGTGAGATGTCAATATTGTACGTGTCCCATTAAAATCGCACGAATAATTCTGAACTTCCGGCTGTCATCTGTAGTATTGTATATATAAGTGATTGGCGAGATGTCGATATTGTACGCGTCCCATTAAAATCGCCATAATAATGATGTTCCAAACTGTTGTTTACGTATATGTTGTATTGTAGTATTGAGTGCTAAAGTTCTGAAAGGGGCGGTACAGTCCTAAAGCTGTAATGTGTATGGTTGAATCTTCTAATGACGTCATCATATTATCAATCTGCCTGTGTAGTTATGAAATCCTCATTGTGTTGTTGTATTTTACTACATTGTTATTGTGTGCTGATTAAAATATAAATGTGTGCTTTGTAGTTGCGTGATGCGTGTTATGTACATATACGTATATATTGTGATTGTGTCCCACATATGCTGACTTCTATAAAGTAGTGTAGCATTGTTGTTCCTTCCCAAAAAGTGACATCTGTAATCTGTTCCAATGATGTTCTTATTGTACGTAATTCCTAATGGTATATTGTGATCGAATCTTGATGTTAAAGATACAGTAAAATCCCTATTTTCGGTTTCCTGATTCATAGAGAGAATGTAATGTGTTTTTCACCCATCATATGAATGCACATGTATGAGTGAATGGTGTAAAAGTAAAGTATGTGCATCCATGAATGATCATGTGTTAAGCCTATGTAGATATGCTGTTGCTGCAAACATATGAGTTGAATAAATGAAATGCTCTAATAAAGGTAAATGAGAGGTGTTTCCAATTGTCCACTGTTTGTGAATCCTGAAATGTTCCAATTATTTTTCTGTCCGTTTAAATCTGATGTAATTGTTGAAAATGTTTGTTACTAATGATGTTGATTTGTAGTTGATGTAATGTAAAAGTATAAAACAATATAATGTTGTTGTGAATTTGCCATAAGTAAAATCCTTAAGTCCATAGGGAAATAGCCATTTCTTGATCTATTTGTCATAGCGGGGCTAACACAGAAAAACATGAGCTATTTTCCGAATTCTAGCGCTTGTATTTAGAGTTTTTTTGGCTACGCTTTTTGCGTGCGTTAGGGAAATCTGTCTGTCTCGTGCACGAGCACGTCTTCCCCATAGAAGTCAATGGAGGCTAAAAATGTGTGTGTAAATAAAATCCAAGGTTTTGAGCGTAAAGTGAGTGACGTCATGGTCTTGTGTGAAAAAGTAGCTAAATCATATTTATTTCGTAATCAAATTCTTCTTTGTGTATGTAATAAGGTTTATATTGTTTGTATGTATCGATGAGTGTATGTATGTGATAATATTATTAGTTAGATGTAGCTATATGAGTGTCTTTTCACGTCTGTCAATGTAAGTCAATGGCAAAATCTATCTATCGGGTTCTTGTAAAGCGCGGCTATTCACCCGTAAGGGTCTCAAGGCGCTGAGGGTTGCAGCTCAGTCGAAGAGCCAGGTCTTGAGGTCCTTTCTGAACTTAGTTAGGGAGGTAGCTTGTCTAAGGTGCAGCGGGAGGGTGTTTCAAGTCTTGGCAGCCAGGTGAGAGAAGGATCTGCCTCCCGCTGTGGTTTTCCTGATGTGGGGGATGACAGCGAGGGCTTGGTCGGCCCGATCGAAGTTGTCTGGCAGGGGTGTAGAAGGTAACGCGGTGGTTCAAGTATTCGGGACCGATGTTGTGGAGGGCCTTGAATGCGTGGGTGAGAAACTTGAAGGTTATTCTTTTGTTGATGGGGAGCCAGTGCAGGTCCCGCAGGTATTTGGTGATGTGGCATTGACGAGGGATGTCAAGGATTACTTTGGCCCAGGAGTTCTGGATGCGCTGTAGTCTCTTTTGGAGCTTGATGGTGGTGCCGGCGTAGAGTGCGTTACCATAGTCGAGTTGGCTGCTTACGAGGGCGGGACTGACAGTCTTCCTGGTCTCGGTTGGGATCCATTTGAAGATCTTTCACAGCAAGTGAAGTGTGTGGAAGCATGCAGAAGAGACGGCGTTGATTTGCCGGTCCATGGAGAGCGATGAGTCCAGGATGACGCCTAGATTTCGTGCATGGTCGGTGGGGGTTGGAGGGTGTCCAGGGCTGTGGGCCACCAGGAGTTGTTCCACGTGGATGTGGTGGGACCGAGGAGGAGGACTTCGGTCTTGTCTGCGTTCAGCTTTAGGCAGTTGTAGTTCATCCAGGTGGCGACTGCTGTCAGCCCTTCGTGGACGTTTCTCTTGGCGGTGGTGGGGTCACTGGTGAGTGAGATGATTAGCTGGGTGTCGTCGGCGTAGGAGACGATGTTGAGGTCGTGTCATTGGGCGATGGTGGAGAGAGGGGCCATGTAGATGTTGAATAGGGTGGGGCTCAGAGAAGAGCCTTTGGGTACACCGCAGCTGATTTCTGTGGGCTTGGAGGTGAAGGATGGGAGTCTAACTTTCTGGGTTCTGCCGGTGAGGAAGGAGGTGATCCATTCCAGGGCTTTGTCGCGTATGCCGGCATCGTGTAGTCGGTTGCGGAGGGTGAGGTGGGAGACAGTGTCGAATGCTGCTGAGAGGTCTAGGAGAATGAGGGCGGCGATCTCTTTTGGGGGTTTTTTCTAACACCCGAGATCTCGCAACGTTGATCCTTTCTATTTTGATGAGAAAATATGAAAAATAAATATAGTATAGTGTTTGTATGAGTGTAAGTGTACTTTGTGTAATATTTGTTTTGTGATTCGTGGATGTTTATTTTGTCGTTAGATGTTAACTCCTGGGTCTGGGTTGTCGGTAATGATTTCAGCGTTAGAAAATTTTTGAGTGTCGGTAAGGAAACTCTAAATACCAGCGGGCGGTAAAAAGCAGCGTTAGAAGCCCTTTACTCTGGTTTTGATGGCTAACGCAAAACTCTAAATCTAGGCGTATATTAATACAACCGTGGGTTGGTTATGCAAAACTGGAGAATGGGTAAAAAAGGGATTATCTATCTTTTTAAACAATACAAATTCTGGAATAGACTGTCCTTTTAAAAAAAATGCAAGAAAAGTTTGTGTATATATTTTAATTTTAATTTAACAGGAAGTACAGAACTATTCAGCAGTATGGATTCTAAAAAACATAATTTATGTAAGAACTTACTTGATAAATTAATTTATTTCATAATGGCAAGAGTCCATGAGGTAATGACGTATGGGATATGCATTCCTACAAGGAGGGGGCAAAGTTTCCCAAACCTCAAATGCCTATAAATACACCTCCCACCACACATATACTTCAGTTTAATGTATAGCCAAGTAGTGAGGTGTAAAAAGGAGTAAAAAAGGAGTAAAAAAGCATAC
Organism: Bombina bombina; assembly: GCF_027579735.1. Classification (NCBI taxonomy): domain Eukaryota; kingdom Metazoa; phylum Chordata; class Amphibia; order Anura; family Bombinatoridae; genus Bombina; species Bombina bombina. The sequence goes on from NC_069501.1 coordinate 277,471,254, forward strand.
AAAAAAGAGGAACAGGAAAATAATATTGTGCTTTTATACAAAAAAATATAACCACTAAAAACAGGGTGGGCCTCATGGACTCTTGCCATTATGAAAGAAATTAATTTATCAGGTAAGTTCTTACATAAATTATGTTTTCATTCATGTAAATAGCAAGAGTCCATGAGCTAGTGACGTATGGGATAAAATACCCAAGATGTGGAAGACCACAGAAGAGTCACTATAGAGAGGAAGGGATAAAATAAAAACAGCTATTTCCGCTGAGAAATTAAATCCACAAAATAAGTTCTTATAAACAGAAGAATCAAACTGAGACAGCTGCCTGAAGAACTTTTTTTTAACAAAGACTGCTTCCGAAGAAGCAAATACATCAAAATGGTAAAATTTAGTAAATGTATGTGAAGAAGACCTAGTTGCTGCTTTGCAAATCTGATCAACTGAAGCTTCATTCTTAAAAGCCCACTAAGTGGCAACTGATCTAGTAGAATGAGCTGTAATTCTCTGAGGCAGAGACTGTCCCTCCTCCAAATAAGCCTTGTGAATCAAAAGCTTTAACCAAGATGCCAAAGAAATGGCAGAGGCTTTCTGTCCTTTCCTAGAACCAGAAAAGACAACAAATAGACTAGAAGACTTCCTGAAATCCTTAGTAGCCTCCACATAGTATTTCAAAGCTCTTACCACATACACAGAATGTAACGATTTCTCAAGAGAATTCTTAAGATTTGGACACAAAGAAGGAACAACAATTTCCCTACTAATGTTGTTAGAATTCACAACCTTAGGAGGAAATTTAAACGAAGTCCGCAAAACAGCTTTATCCTGATGAAAAAATTGGAAAAGGAGACTCACAAGAGAGAGCAGACAATTCAGAAACTCTTCTAGCAGAAGAGATAGCCAAAAGGAAAAACACTTTCCAAGAAAGTAGTTTAATATCCAAAGAATGCATAGGCTCAAAAGAAGGAGCCTGCAAAACCTTCAAAACCAAATTAAGACTCCATGGAGGATAGACTTAATAACAGGCTTGATACGGACCAAAGCCTGAACAAAACAGTGAATATCAGGAAGTTTAGCAATCTTTCTATGAAATAAAACAGAAAGAGAAGAGATTTGTCCCTTCAAAGTACTTGCAGACAAACCTTTATCCAAACCGTCCTGAAGAAACTGTAAAATTCTAGGAATTCTAAAAGAATGCCAAGAGAATTTATGAGAAGAACACCATGAAATATAGGTTTTCCACACCCGATAATAAATCTTTCTTGAAACAGACTTACAAGCCTGCAACATAGTATTGATCAGAGAAACCTCTATGACTAAGCACTAAACGTTCAATTTCCATACCTTCAAATTTAGAGATTTGAGATCCTGATGGAAAAACGGCACTTGAGTCTGGCCTTAAATGAAGTGACCAAGGTTGGCAACTGGACATCTGGACAAGATCCGCATACCAAAACCTGTGAGGTCATGCTGGTGCTATCAGAAACACATGCAATTGTTCCATTATGATCTTGGAGATCACCCTTGGATGAAGAACTAGAGTTGGTAAGAACAAGGAACTGCTGACGCATCCACTATCTCCGCCTGAGAATCCCTGGACCTGTAAAGGTATCTGGGAAGTTTCCTGTTTAGATGGGAAGCCATCAGATCTATTTCTGGAAGACCCCACATCTGTACAATCTGAAAAAACACATCTGGATGGAGAGACCACTCCCCCGGATGCAAAGTCTGATGGCTGAGATAATCCACTTCCCAATTGTCTACACCTGGGATATGAATCGCAGAAATTAGACAAGAGTTGGATTCCACCCAAGAAAGTATCTGTGATACTTCTTTCATTGCTAAAGGACTGTGAGTCCCTCCCTGATGATTGACATATGCCACAGTTGTGATATTGTCTGTCTGAAAGCGAATGAAAAGTTCTCTCTTTAATAGAGGCCAAGAGGCCTACTTATCAAGCCGTCAACTGTGCTGCATTCGACGACACCAATACGCTCGCCTAACATCGAGCCCGTGGACCTGAATACGATCTCTATATTTATAAAAAAAGCTGTCAAAAAGCCGCACACCAAGTACGGGGCGATGAGCAGCGGACTGTTGTTAACTAACAGTCATCGATCTCGCTGCTATTCGGCTTTTTCCCAGCTTTATTTATATCCTGTCACTAAATACCGCTGATGGGTATATATATGTGTATATGTGTATATATATATATGTATATATATATATATATATATATATATATATATATATATATATATATATATATGTGTGTGTATATATATATATTATATATATTATGTTATATGGGTAATTTGAATCTCACATATTAAGCATATTGAGGGTAACTTTAAATCTTGTATCAAATGTTTATAATGCAGCATTCCACAAGTTTCTTTGTGTATAAGTTGTAACATATGGTTCCAATATATGATCCTCTCTACAAATGGTTATATGGGCATATTCTGTTATGTGCTATAACAACATTCTTATTTCCTGTGGGCCCTTTATGCAGATGTGAAGTTAACTACGTTTTTTATATATTTCCTGTGACCTCATGTATAACGTATACATCACTATAAATTCTTTGTGTGTTCTTCAAATAAACGGGACTTTTGTGAAAACACTCAGTTGCATGTGTGTGTGATTTCAGTGGTCACCCCAGGGCCCTGAAGAAAACGTGTGCCGCACCCTTATCAGCCAGAGCAGAGCTAAGGAATAAAAGAAGTAACCCTACAAAACTGGCGTCAGAAGTGGAATGAAACAGGGAACTCACGGAAGGTAAGCTGAACAAAGAGTCCTTTTTATTCTGACCTTTTTTCTCTTACCACGAGACCCCTTAAGTTTCATTTTACATAGGAATAGTTGGGGAATATATATATGTGAATCTTTGGTAGATTCTAAAAGAGGAATAGTATATTTTTTTGGTAGAAATCAGGTTAAATATATATATGAATCTTTGGTAGATTCTAATCAAATCTTTGATTAAAAAAATAAAAAAAATAAAGAGGGAATAAAAGATTTCTTTGGTAGAAATCAGGTTATATTAAGTCTGGCTGAAGGGTTAAACCACACATTTTCTTGCTGCTTGCTTTTGAAATATTGCTGTAGGCTAACATTGCTTTAAAGTTATAAGATAAATACTGCATTGTTTATATGAATTCTTATGCTGCTTGTTTTTAAATATGCTGTATGGCAAAATACTGTTTATTTGTATAAAGTGTTAAGGAAGTAAAATACTGCTTATTGTTTAAAGTATTAAAAAAGTAAACTGTTGCTTATATGTATTGCTGTTTCTGAATGTTAGTTAAAACGCTACATTTTTTCTGGTGAAGGGTGACCTTTGACCTAGAGATAATTAATGCCAGAAACTACTGAAAGGATCAGCATAGTGATATTTTTTTTTCTTTCTCTTGTTGTAAACTTAAGCATTAAGCACAATAACTGGTAACGGAGTACAACCATTCTAGTTAATGTGTTTTTTGCAAAAAGATTCAATAATTAATTGCTCTTAAAGGTAAAGGTATTGTGTTTTTTTATTTTTATTATTTTTTTATTATTTATTTATTTTTTTGTATTGTATTATATTTTGTTGTAAATGTTTTAAAAGATAAGTTAGGAGTTGAGAATGGGCAAATCCCAGTCTAAACAATTTCCATCACCTAGACCAGGTGAAAATTGTAAAGATTATGTAGGAAGGGTGTCGCCCGATGGGTTTATGTATATTATTCCTTGGGTTCAGAATATGGCAGATTGGACAGAAGCTATGAGAAGCTCTGATCCATTCCCCAGAGAGGGGGATAATGATACATTTCATATGAATATGGTAAAAGGGTTGTGTCTAGGTGATGAAGAGGCATTTCCATGGTATAATGGTGATCCAAGATGGAATATGGATTATATGAAAAAGGGTGGGGAAAATTGGCTGACTGTTGCTCCATACTGGCGATATATTGATATAGATGGGAATAAAAAGAAGGGTAAAAGTGAGAAGCAAAAACAGAAAGCATATTCACCCCCCCTTCCCCATATAATGCCCCTCACCTACCTTTGCCATCATATAACAGACTATATCCTAGCCTCCCATCCCCTAGTGACATAGATCTAGAGACTATTGCTATTGCCTCTGCTCAGGTACCCCAGGAATGGACCTTGCCAGGACCTTCTGTAACTCCCCGATACCAGGTCACTAAACCCCCAATTATGCCCAAACCCCTGATTAAGGTTGAACCAGTAACACCTTCCTACCCCCCTACAATAACCCCACAATATAAAAGAGGGAATGAAGAAGTAGAGGAGGAGGAGGCAGCTGTACCAGAAGCTAGTATGCCATTTCTTACTGTGGGAGACCAATTAATTATTAAACCTTTGTCCCCGGGTGAATTAAGGGAAATTACCAAGGGAGCCCCAAACCCCCGTCAACATCCATCAGCTTGTATTATGTATTTAAAAAGAATGTTACAAGGACAAAACATGACACAGACAGACATAAGAATTATCATTGATGCACTTCTAGACTATGACCCTGAATCAGGTTGGGAGTGGGGTAATGTAAAGAGTATTAGTAAATTGAGTCGAGATCCAACAATTAACTATGCCCTAAACACACGTGAAGGACTTGATGAAATGTGGACAGAATTAAGTATAGAAATGCATAGAATATGGAAGGATAAACAAAGTATGTCAATTGCACTAGCATGCAAACAGAATACAAAGGAAACAGTAGTAGAATTTGTTAAGCGTTTTTATAAATGCTGGAAGGAAGAGGCTGGAATGGAATCAGGAGATGCAATGGGCTCTCTGAAGGTCCAGACTTGCATTAGTAATATGCAACCTCAGCTTTCTTTGTTGGTGAAACAACTTGTCTCTGATTGGCCAGAGTTGACTCCAGCAGAATTCTTGAAAAGAATTCATGAAAAAGAAGGGGCAGGTTGTTTTGACATCAGGAAATTAGAAGGAAAAAACGCTGCTTTTTATCAAAAGCAGAGTTTACAACATTGTGATCCATTCCAGGCCAGGGAAAGGGATAATACAGGGAGTAATAGAATGTATGTGAGAGGTAGAGGGAGAGCTAGAGGAAGAGCTAGAGGGAATTATACTTCAAACAGAACACATTGTTTTAACTGTGGGGAACAGGGACATTGGAAAAATGAATGCCCAAAACCCCCTAATAATTCTGCCCCCCCTTACAATCCCCGACAGTATAACAGACAGCCTTACATAGCCCCTGCACCCATGGAGGCACCCAAACACAACATACAATGGCCATAGGGGTGCCTAGAAGGTAGCACTCCAATTTTTCCAGTGGTGTCAACAAGTTATCATGAGCAACCGTACTTAGTCCTAGAAGTAGAGGGAGAACCCTACCATTTCTAGTAGACACAGGAGCTACATGCTCTGCCTTATGCTCAGATATGTATGATGGCATTACTGAAAAATCTGAACCTTCTCTAGGGATTAATGGAGTGCTGACTCAGACTCGCATCACACCGCCACTTGAAGTTAGGGTACCCTGTACTGGCCAACAACTTTTGCACCCATTTCGTATTATAACTGGGTGTCCCCTTAACCTTTTGGGTCGTGATCTTATGGGTCCCCTTGGTTTGAAAGTTTTTTTAATGACATATTGACAGATGTCCCATCCTCTGTATGGGCATCTTCAAAACTTGACGTTGGTTTAGTTCAGTGTACCCCATATAAAGCCAGATTAAAACCTAATACTACTCCAGTGTTTATTAAACAATATCCATTGTCTAGAGAAAAGAAAGAAGGGATAAGACCCATGATAGAGGAATTCCTTAAACAAGGAATCCTCCGTCCAGTAGTTTCTCCCTATAATACCCCCATAAATCCGATCCCAAAGAAAGACAATGAATATAGGTTAGTACAAGACCTAAGGGCAATTAATGAAATAGTAATCCCAATTGCCCCAATAGTCCCAGATGTTACAACCTTACTCACAGCCATTCCACATGATGCCTGTATATTTACAGTCATTGATTTAGCTAACGCATTTTTTTCAGTCCGATTGGACCCTGAGACACAGCTACTTATGGCTTTTTATTATGATGGGCGTCAGCTTACCTGGACACGCCTCCCTCAAGGCTATGTGGCCTCACCTGCGGTCTACTCGCTGGTGCTCCAACGTACCTTGCGGTCATGGACTCCCAGCCAAGGTTCCGTCCTCCTTCAGTACGTTGATGACCTACTGTTGTGTAGTCCTAACCAGGAGGCTAATACAGTAGATACAATAAGTCTGTTAAAACACCTTGCTGCTGAAGGTCATAAAATAGCAAAATATAAGCTACAAGTAGGAGTGACAAAAGTGGATTACCTTGGTTTTGTGCTTTCCCAAGGCCACCGGTCCATTAGTCCCAAATGAATCCAAGCGATTCAACAGATCCCAAAGCCAGTTACTATAAAGGACATGCTAACCTTTCTAGGTATGATTAATTATTGCAGACAATGGATTCCTGAGTGCTCCCATCATGATTCCATTCTAAGGCAAGCCACAAAAGGGGTTAGCCCTGAACATATACAATGGACCACAGACATGACTAAATCCTACATAGCTCTGAAGACTAGCATTATTAGTGCCCCTGCTTTAGGACTACCTGATTATTGTAAACCATTTCACTTGTATACGAGGGACAATTGTAAAACCATGGCTGCTGTCTGTGCCCAAGAGCATGGTGGAGGCAATATGCGTCCCGTAGCTTTCTTTTCCAAAGTAGTTCCAATACCGGTACAAGGGATGCCGGCGTGTCTCCGAGCATTGGCGGCTTGCACCATGGCTGTAGAGATGGTTTAAACAATCACATTAGGCCATCCAATAGTACTACACACTAGTCACCAAGTTTTACATCTTGTAAAAAATGTCACTACCCAACACATGACTTCTCAAAGACTTTCTGGTTATGAATGTATATTACTGAATAATACAAATCTGACTATTAAATATAGTAGTGTATCCTCAGGGCCAACTCAAATACTTAGTGCCTTACTTACAGGATTACCAGACTTTCCAACAGATCATGATTGTATAGAGGTAATACACCACATTACCACACCAAGACCTGACTTGATGGATAAACCTTTTGACCATGCTGATAATGTGTTTGTTGATGGTTCTTGTTCCCTACCTAGTGATGGTATTTATAAGACAGGCTATGCCGTTGTGCAACTACCAGACATTGTTCTAGATGCAGGCCCCATTCCTTATCCTTCTGCACAAGCTGCAGAATTAATAGCACTTACAAAAGCATGTAAATTGTTTGAAAATAAATCTGTTAACATTTACACTGACTCTCGCTATGCTTTTGGGGTTGTGCACGATTTTGGTATGATATGGAAACAACATGGTTTTGTTTCAGCAGATGGCAAGACCATCTCTCATACAGACCTGATTAATGAACTTTTAGAGGCCATACAACTCCCAAAGGACATAGCGATCATACATTGCCGTGCACATACATACAAGTCTGACCCTATTTCCTTGGGTAATGCACTTGCAGATAAAATTGCTAAAGAGGCTGCTTATGTTTCTCATACACCCGGATCCACCATCCGTATGTATGCTGTTTTAGCCCCACCTTCATGTCCTACAGACCATATGCTTCTTGAACTCCAGGGACATGCCACTCCTAGTGACATATCTTTCTGGACTACTAATGGGTTAACTTTAGATGAGAATGGTTTGTTTTCTAAAGAGGGGAAGGTGGGCATACCGGAAAGCAGTGCACCACTCTTTATAGCACAAGCCCATGGTGTTGGACACCTAGGTATAAAACCAACAACTAACTTGTTGAAGCAATCTTTCTACATTAGAGGTATAGGTGATCATTGCAAGGCATATATTAATAGATGTGTATATTGCTTACAGACCAATGCAACCATCCCCAATAAAGCCCAGCATGACCACTTACCCCCACCTACAGCCCCATTCACACATCTACAAATTGATTTCACACATATTCCAAAAACTGGCACTAAACAATTATATCTGCTTGTAATAGTTGACCAATTTTCTAAGTGGCCAGAAGCTTTTGTTACCCAGAGGGAAGATGCAAAAACAGTCGCTAAAATTTTAGCCACTGAAATAATTCCCAGATTTGGTTGTCCGCTTCAGATTAATTCTGATAACGGTCCAGCGTTCATTAGTAAAATCACACATGAGTTAGTAGAATGGTTACAGATTAATTGGAACTTTCACATTCCCTACCATCCTCAAAGCTCAGGGATTGTAGAAAGAATTAATCGCAATATCAAGGAAAAACTTTTAAAGGCAACAGCAGGTACATGGGTTAAATGGCAAAACTATTTACCTGCGATTTTAGCAGAAATCAGAATGACCCCAAATAGGACAACCAGGTTGTCTCCAGTTGAGGTCCTAATGGGTAGACCATTCCCGACTCCATGGGTAAAAGGCCCACTTATCATTAAAAATGGTGATTTAGATTGTATTAAGGAACAATATGTAAAACAATTGATTGATAAATTGAATGGCATCTATGGTGATGTGTCTTCCCGTTTACCTCTTCCCTCACAGGAACCAACCCATCCTTTCAAGCCTGGAGATCTGGTCTGCATTCGCCAGCTGAATAAAGCAAAGAAAGGAGGTTTCCCGTTCAGCAAGCCAGTCACTGTGATCGCTGTAACCAGGACTGCTGTACTGACTGACGACAAGGACATCTGGATACACGCTTCATGAGTGAAACTCTGTCCAAAGAGAGGAGAAGCGGGTGACAAGCTATCGGTCACCCCTCACAAAGGAGAAGTGGGTGATAAGGTATCGATCACTCCTCACAAAGACCAGGATGACGATCTCAATCATGGATCCAAGACATTTCTGCAAGATCTTCCTTTTCCTAATGGGGATATTGATATTTGTGTATATCCCAATAGTATTAATAACGGCATGTTATTACTCACTTGAAGATGCTGAACACTTTACATCTATTTTGTTTACTATTATTAACATTGTTTAACTGTTACATGTCTTGTACTTTAGGAAAGAAAATATCAGGTATGATACAAGATGCAGAAAAAGTTCAACTGCAAAATTTAATTAGAGGTAGACCCAGATAGTTTATATTGTAGGAACATTACAGGTTATGTGATCACAATGTGATCAAAGAGGGGAATGATGGGTATATATATGTGTATATGTGTATATATATATGTATATATATATATATATATATATGTGTATATATATATTATATATATTATGTTATATGGGTAATTTGAATCTCACATATTAAGCATATTGAGGGTAACTTTAAATCTTGTATCAAATGTTTATAATGCAGCATTCCACAAGTTTCTTTGTGTATAAGTTGTAACATATGGTTCCAATATATGATCCTCTCTACAAATGGTTATATGGGCATATTCTGTTATGTGCTATAACAACATTCTTATTTCCTGTGGGCCCCTTATGCAGATGTGAAGTTAACTACGTTTTTTATATATTTCCTGTGACCTCATGTATGACGTATACATCACTATAAATTATTTGTGTGTTCTTCAAATAAACGGGACTTTTGTGAAAACACTCAGTTGCATGTGTGTGTGATTTCAGTGGTCACCCCAGGGCCCTGAAGAAAACGTGTGCCGCACCCTTATCAGCCAGAGCAGAGCTAAGGAACAAAAGAAGTAACCCTACAACCGCCACTATACTAAAATGTTTAACTTCCTATCCTGCTGCTCCCAGACCCCGCCGCAACGAAATAAAGTTATTAACCCCTATCCTGCTGCTCCCGGACCTGCCTCCACTAAATAAATGTATTAACCCCTATCCCGCCGCTCCCGGACCCTGTCGCAACTTCAATAAAGTTATTAACCCCTATTTTGCCGCTCCCGGAGCCCTCCGCAACTAAATAAATGTATTAACCCCTGGCCTCCCACATCACTAAAACTTACTAAACCTATTAACCCCTAAACCGTCAGCCCCCCACATCGCCATAAACTAAATTAAGCTATTTACCCCTAAACCTAACAACCCGCTAACTTTACATTAAAATTACCTCATCCCTATCTTATAATAAATTTAAGCTTACCTTTAGAATTAAAATAAACTATATTAAACTATTAATTATCCTACCCTAACTATTATCCTACAATTACATTAAAACTACAAATTAAATTAACTATATTACATATTTAAAAACCTAACCCTACTCAAATTATTTAAATCTACTATAAAGAATTACTAAGTTACTAAAAAACTAACAACTAAGTTACACAAAATAAAAAACACTAAGTTACAAAAAAAACACACTAAATTACACAAAATAAAAAATAAATTATCAAATATTTAAACTAATTATACCTAATCTAATAGCCCAATGAAAATAAAAAATCTCCCCCAAAATAAAAAAACCCTAGCCTACAATAAACTACCAATGGCCCTTAAAAGGGCCTTTTGTGGGGTATTGCCCCAAAAAATCAGCTCTTTAACCTGTAAAAAAAAATACAAACAACCCCCTCAACAGTAAAACTCACCACCCACACAACCAAACCCCCCAAATAAAATTCTACCCTAAAAACTTAAGCTCCCCATTGCCATGAAAAGGGCATTTGGATGGGCATTGCCCTTAAAAGGGCATTTAGCTTTTTATCCGCCCAAAGTCCCTAATCTAAAATTAAAACCCACCCAATGAAGCCTTAAAAAAACCTAACACTAACCCCCGAAGATCCACTTACAGTTTTTGAAGACCCGACATCCATCCTCAACGAAGCAGCAGAAGTCCTCAGCGAAGCCAGCAGAAGTCTTCATCCAAGCTGGCAGAAGTCTTCATTCAGATGGCATCTTCTATCTTCATCCATCCGGTGCGGCTCCATCTTCAAGACATCCGCCGCAGAGCATCCTCTTTTTCCGACGTCTTCTGGAACAATGAAGTCTTCCTTTAAATGATGTCATCCAAGATGGCATCCCTTACATTCCGATTGGCTGATAGAATTCTATCAGCCAATAGGAATTAAGGTGGAAAATATCCTATTTGCTGTTGCAATCAGCCAATAGGATTGAACTTTCATTCTATTGGCTGATTGGAATAGCCAATAGAATGCAAACTCAATTTTAGATGTCTGAAGTAGGATCTTCTGAAGCAGAGAGATCCTTTTCAGAGGAGGATATTTCAGTATGTTGTCGGTCATCACAAATTTCATCAGTTTTATAAGAAGTTTTAAAAGACCTTTTACGTTTATTAGAAGGTGGATTAGCAGACATAGCTTTGTATTGCATCAGCAATATCATTTTTCATATCAACAGGGATATCATGTACATTAGATGTTGAGGGAACAACAGGTGCTGCACTAGTACTAATAGAAACATTATTGGCATGCAAAAGATTATCATCACAACTGTTACATAATATAGCCGGAGAAATAATCTCAAGCTTGCTTACAACAGATACACTTAGCTTTGGTAGAACTGTGTTCAGGCAGCATGGTTCCTACAGTAGCTTCTGAGACAGAATCAGACTGAGACATCTTGCAAAATGTAAAAGAAAAAAAAACATTTAAACAAAATATCCAATTTCCTCATATAGCAGTTTCAGGAATGGGAAAAAATGCATATGCTAAATAAGCAGAAAAGCATACAGCATAGCCCTCTAGAATATAAAGAGAACAGGGAGCATAAAGGAAGTGGGGTAATATAACCAAAAAAATATTTGGCGGCAAGTATGACACACAATGCAAAGTGAAAAATTTTTGGCGCAAAACAACATCCAGAAATGACGCAAATCGCGTCATAACAAGCACGACTGCGCGCCAAACAAACTAACATCAATAAAGACGCAGAAAATGACTAAACTTGTGACGCTATAGACTCAAATTTGCGGCAAAAAAATTCTGCACCAAAAATTACGCAATAAACAACAGCATTTTGCGCCCTCACGAGCCTAGATTTGCCCGCAAATTTTAAGTAAAAAACAAGTCAAATTTGAAAAGAAGACTAAACCCCAGGTAAGAAAATTTTAAAAAATAACTTCCTTAAACATAATTCTCATACTGAAACTGTTAGACTGCAAAGGGAAATACAAATAGACCTGACTCATGGCAAATATAAGTAAATACATATATTTAAAACTTTATATTAATACATAAAGCGCCAAACATAGCAGAGAGTGTCTTTAATAATGATACATACTTACCGAAAGACACCCATCCACATATAGCAGACAGCCAAACCAGTACTAAAAACTATCAGCAGAGGTAATGGTATAAAAGTATATCATCGATCTGAAAAGGGAGGTAGGAGTTGAATCCCTATGACCGATAACAGAGAACCCTTGAAAAGATTTCCCATGAGTGAAACCATAAAAATCAACATGCAATACTCTCTTCACGTCCCTCTGACAAACACTGTACTCTGAGAGGAATTGGGCTTCAGAATGCTTAGAAGCGCTTATCATAGAAGAAATCATAAAAATCAAGCACAAACTTACTTTACCGCCTTCATAGGAGGCAAAGTTTGTAAAACTGAAATATGTGTGTGGTGGGAGGTGTATTTATAGGCATTTGAGGTTTGGGAAACTTTGCCCCCTCCTGGTAGGAATGTATATCCCATACGTCACTAGCTCATGGACTCTTGCCATTTACATGAATGAAAGTTAGATTTTTGCTTTACTTCCAGGCATTCCGTGCATTTCTGTATGTGATATAGAGACAAGCCCAGTGCAATATAGCACTGCATGAAATGAGTTTGTTACATTTACGCCTTGTGCTTTATATTTTATATTGCTTTATATTCCAGATTGGGTCCTTTAAATGTTATTACATTTAAGCTATGCACTTTCTATTTTGTATTTTTTAATGCATTAAGATTCTGTATTCTGCAGTGTATTTAGAATTTTGATTTTACAATTTCTGATTATGGTTTGACAGTTTATGTGTAACTTTAACAAATTAAGATCATACGTTGTATATTTACGTAAATCTTATACAAATTATGTTGCACTTTGTATTTATTCTATGTAAAATAAAACTGATAGTTTCAGTTTCCCAGAAATCTTCATTACTTTCTATGGGCCCAATGATCAAAGATTCTCCAGTTTGGAGAGAAAGTATAGTACAAACTTCTTATGAGCCTCATTACTTTCTATGGAAAGAATCTTTCATCCCTCTGGTACTTCCAGGTTTGGCTATTTTTTTTTTAGAGAATTCAGTAAGTTCAGACCCTGTAATGCCGGCACTATAATTTCTCTCCAACTTTTTATTTTTTTTAAATTATGTGGTCTATATGAATCATGAAAGAAAATGTTGGGGTTTCAGTACTTTAAGTTACAACAATCTTCAGCCTTGTGTTAGAACTGATCACTAGCTGAACCCTATATTTTTAAAGGAAGACATTAGTGTATGCTCAGAAGCAGGAAGAATTGTGACATTGCCACAGTGCAGTTTGCACTCATCTTAATGTAGATTTACCATTGTGGTTGAGCTGATAACTGTAGTTATAGTGAGTCTCTGAAATGACCAAGTGTCTGACAAATGATAAGCCTCAAAGTCAGGCAGGGCCACCATCAGGGGGTGACAGGGGTGACTCCTGTCAGGGGCCCAATGAGCCAGGGGGGCCCCATGAGGCAAGAACTAAAAAAAAAAAAAAAACATTTTTTTTTTTTTTTTTTTTTTTAATTTTGGCAGCCACCAGTGGGTACTACCACAAAGTGATAATTGAGCATGGGAAATGTTATTACAAGGAGTAAATTATTAGCATTTGAGAGGATTTCTTAGTGTGCACTAAACCACTATGCTCAGTGTGAGACAAACTTGGCACTTTGTACAGTGTGTGCCTGAGTCAGACGGCAGATCACTTTCATTTGAAGAGGAGGCAGGACTTACTTAGCAAATGTTTTTTATTTCTTTGTGCAATTTTGGATTGTAACCTCAGTGTGGTAGTAGTTGTATGGTGGGGCTAGGGGTCCATAAAAACACTTTTTTTTGCAGCAGTGTATTTATGATTATTTGACAATGCTGTAGAAATTCTATATTTAAAACCATGCAGAAATGTTTCCTCCTCAATACACAAATGGTAGATGCCCTTTTGGCAGATATGCATTTTATATATATATTATATTCCAGTTTACTGCCCCTTTATGCAAGGACTTTCCAGATGCAAGGAGGCATTTTATCTAAGATTTTTACATCTGCATAAAATTTTATATTCTCAGACTAAGATTGCTCAGTGTTTGAAATGAGACAGGTTAACTTAAAACTGTTCAGTTTACACTGCAGCTGACTTAGTTTTGAAATACATACCAACAAGCTTAAATCCTGCATTTAACCAGATCTAATGGTATGAGTACCACAGCTTATGGTCCCACCAAGATCATATAGAGTACAGCATTTTCAAAATCCATAAGTACAGCTGACAGATGAAAACATTTGTACACTATATTTGAAGTGGTGCTCTTGGTTGGGGAAAATGGGGAAAAAACAAACATATGTCAACCTTTAAAGGTACTTTTCCTCATCTAGCCATCTATCCAGCTCATTAATGTACAATTTTGAATTCACAGAATTGTTTTTGTTGGCATATTTACAAATATGATTCTTTAAAAAGTGATCTCTTAATTTCTGCAATTTTTTTTATCATGCATGTCACACACTGTTGATTTAGGGGATGCAAGGTGCATAAATGTTTCCTCCTGTGAGTGTTTCTGTGGGTGTATGTGTTTATGTATTTGTGCTTTGGTTTGTGTCTCTATGTGTATGTATTTTTTTATCTGTGGGTCTCTCTGTGAGGGTGGGTGTGTAAGTCTTTGTGCATTTTCTGTGGATGTCTGTGAGGGTGTGTGCATCTGTCTTCGAGCTTTTTCTATGGGTGTCTCTGTGAGGGGGTGTGTGTATGTATGTATGTATGTATGTCTGTGTTTTCTGTGGGTGTGTGTGTATGTCTTTGTGTGTTTTCTGTGGGTGTCTCTGTGTGTATGTCTTTGTGTGTTTTCTGAGGCTGTCTCTGTCGGTGTTTCCTTGGGTGTATGTGCAAGTTTGAGTTTGTGTGTGTGTGTCTATTGTCTGTTCCTTTTTAAGACATTTTGACCTTACTACTAATTATTCACATCTTTCTACAGACTTTGAGACTAACAAGACCTTTCTGGAAGTAACCAATCCACCATTTAACCTTTAAATTATTGTTTAGGCAGTTCAGGGCCCTTCCTTTCAGCCACTGCATGCTGTTGTCATAATTTAGTTGTCATCTTCCTTTACAAAAAGATAATCAGAACTCCATATTTTGTTTTCTAAATCTCCTTTTTTTTTTTTACAAAACTGTAGTTTACCTCATTACTTGCCAGGTCAATGTAAACAAGTGCTAAGTGTCTGTTTGGGTTTCTGTGTCTGAGTGTGTTTCTTTGCGTGTCTGCTAGAGTGTCTATATGTGAATCCTTATGTGTGAGTGTGCCTGTGTGTGTGTTTCAGTGTATGAGTGTGTCTGTGTGTTTGTATGTTACTACCTTTACAACATTTCCAAGTTTAAATAGACAATTAAGAATAAAGTGCATATACGTTTTAGTCACTTGGTCAAAAATTGCACATGTTAAAGGAGGGGGGGGCCCTGATCAATGGTTGAGTCAGGGGCCCCAAAATTTCTAGTGGCGGCCCTGAAGTCAGGGCTGGCCTTAGGGTATGACGAGCGAGGCAGCCGCCTTGTCCCTATGGTTAGGGGGCCCTGCCATGCCGGTGCAATAAAAAAATGTCTATTTTTTTTTAAAAAAATGGAAAAAAACCCTTCTTTTTTTTAGTACCATTTAAAAAAAAAAAAAATTGGGCGCAATGTTTGAGGACGGTTCGTTACGTCATGACCCACTTGATGTGTCAGTCAGTGGAGGAGCGGCGAGCCGTGACGGGAGGAGGTGGTGGTGGTAGTAGTAGTATTGTGAGCAGCAGAGATAGTGGGAGTCGCACTCG
Organism: Bombina bombina; assembly: GCF_027579735.1. Lineage (NCBI taxonomy): Eukaryota > Metazoa > Chordata > Amphibia > Anura > Bombinatoridae > Bombina > Bombina bombina. The sequence goes on from NC_069501.1 coordinate 277,487,163, forward strand.
CAGGCATCACCAGAGAGAGAGTGGGAACCGAGTGTGAGACCGACCGAGCGAGGAGTAGTCAGGGCCAGTGGGCTGGCTGTGCATATTCATGAATCATATGGTAAGCAGCTACAGAGCTAAGAAACTTTTCCCATTTTCCCTCCTAGGCTGTACACTCCTTCACAGACCACAGTCAGTCCGGTCCAAGACTCCATGTGTGTGTAAATTTCAAGTTCATTTTGAGCTGGCAGTGGTCCATGGGGGGCAGCATTTTATTGCTGGGGGGCTGAGGACATAATTTTATTGCAGGGGAGATGGTGCACAATTTTATTGCTGGAGCATCATTTTATTGCAGGGGAGCTGGGGCATCATTTTTTTGCAGGGGGGGCTGGGGGCATAATTTTATTACAGGGGGACTGGGCATCATTTTATTGCAGGGGGGCTTCATTTTATTGTTGGGGGCATCATTTATTGCAGTGGGACTGGGGGCATCATTTATTGCAGTGGGGCTGGGGCATAATTGTATTGCAGGGTGGCTGGAAGCTTCATTTTATTGCTGGGGGCATCATATTTTTGTGGGGGGCATCATTTTATTACAGCGGGTCTGGGCATAATTTTATTGCAGGCGGCATCACTTATTGCAGTGGGGCTGAGGCATAATTTTATTGCAGGGGGACTGGGCATCATTTTATTGCTGGGGGGCTGGGGGCATCATATTTTTGTTGGGGGCATCATTTTATTGCAGTAAGTCTAGGGCATCATTTTATTGCAGGGGGGCTGGGCAATATTTTATTGCAGGGAGGCTGGGGGCTTCATTTTATTGCTGGGGCATCATTTATTGCAGGGGGGCTGGGGGCATCATATTTTTGTTGGGAGCATCATTTAATTGCAGTAGGGCTGGGGCATCATTTTATTGCAGGGGGGATGGGCAATATTTTATTGCAGGGAGGCTGGGGGCTTCATTTTATTGCTGGGGCATCATTTATTGCAGGGGGGCTGGGGGCATCATATTTTGTTGGGGACATCATTTTATTGCAGGGGAGCTGGGGAATCATTTTATTACAGTGGGACTGGGCATCATTTGATTGCTGAGGGCTTCATTTATTGCAGTTGGGATGGGGCATCATTTGATTGCTGGGGGCATCATTGCAGTGGGGCAGGAGGAATCACATTTTTGCTGGGGGCATCATTTAATTGCAGGGGGCTAGGGGCATCAATTTATTGCAGGGGGGCTGTGTGTGTGTGTGGAGGGGCTGTGTGTGTGGGTGTTAGGGCTGTGTGCGTGTGGGGTGTGGGGTGTGTGTGTGTGTGTGTGGGCTGCGTGTGTACCTGTTTATGTATATAGCTGTGTACCTGTGTATGTGTGTGGATGTACGGGTATATAAGTATCTCTGTGTGTATTATGTCTGTGTGTTTGTGTGGTACAGTGCATTGCCCAATTTCTTTTAAGTATTTTTTTGTTCTGGGTAGAAGCCCTGTCCTGTCAATCTGCCTAGGGACCTGCACTTGCTAGGGCCTTCCCTGGCATCTCTGTAATGTTCTTGTTATTATAAGAAAACACATAAAAAATAAGGCCCAGTTCGACTCAACTGTTCCTAATTGTCAGCATAATTCTTCATTATATACATAAACAGGCCCTGCCGGTGCAATAAAAAAAAATGTCTATTTTTTTTAAAAAAAACTGGAAAAAAACCAACTTTTTTTTTAGTGCCATTTAAAAATAATAAAAAAAATTGGGCGCAATGTTTGAGGACGGTTCGTTACCTCATGACCCACTTGATGTGTCAGTCAGTGGAGGAGCAGTGAGCCGTGACGGGAGGAGGAGGAGGTGGTGGTGGTAGTAGTATTGTGAGCAGCAGAGATAGTGGGAGTCACACTTGCAGGCACAGCCCACCAGAGAGAGAGTGGGAGCCGAGTGTGGGACCGACCAAGCGAGGAGTAGTCAGGGCCAAGGGGCTGGCTGTGCATATTCATGAATCATATGGTAAGCAGCTACAGAGCTAAGAAACTTTTCCCATTTTCCCTCCTAGGCTGTACACTCTTTCACAGACCAGTCAGTCCGATCCAAGACTCCATGTGTGTGTGTAAATTTCAAGTTCATTTTGAGCTGGCAGTGGTCCATGGGGGGCAGCATTTTATTGCAAGGGGCTGTGGGCAATTGAAGGGGGCTGGGGCATCATTTTATTGCAGGGGGGATTAATTTCATTGCTGGGGGGCTGGGGACATAATTTTATTGCTGGGGCATCATTTTATTGCAGGGGAGCTGGGGCATCATTTTATTGTTGGGGCATCATTTATTGCAGTGGGACTGGGGTCATCATTTATTGCAGTGGGGCTGGGGCATCACTTTATTGCAGGGGGGCTGGGGCATCACTTTATTGCAGGGGGGGCTGGGAGCTTCATTTTATGGCTGGGGGCATCATTTTATTACAGCGGGTCTGGGCATAATATTGCAGGGGAGCTTCATTTTATTGCTGGGGCATCACTTATTGCAGTGGGGCTGGGGCATAATTTTATTGCAAGGGGCTTCATTTGATTGCTGGGGGCATCATTTATTGCAGTGGGGGTGGGGCATCAATTTATTGCAGGGGGGCTGTGTGTGGGGGGGATGACTGTGTGTGGGCTGCGTGTGTGTGGGCTGGGTCCATAAATAAATATTTTACTACTCTTTGATGAAGAGATATCTAGATAGGCAGCGTGCATGTCTGAAGCACTACATGACAGGAAATAGTGCTGCCATCTACTGCTCTTGCTCATGTATAAAATTGTTAAAAAATGTTGGGATATAGTGCACACTCCTGAACTTACCTTCCTGCTTTTCAACAAAGGATAACAAGAAAATGAAGATATTTTGATAATAGAATTCAATTGGAAAGTTGTAAAATAATATGCTCTTTCTGAATCATGAAGGAAAGTTTTTGGGGTTTTATATCCCTTTAAAGACTTTCATGATTCAGATAGAGCAAGCAGTTTTAAACAACATTTCAATTATCTTCCATTTTTAAGTTATCAGTCTTTTTATATGTACTCTGAGGCATCAGCTCCTACGGAGCATGTGCCTCAGTGTATACATTTATGAGTCTGTAATTGGCTGATGGCTGTCACATGATACAGTAGGCATTCAAATTATATATTTTTTTTTCCTGAGAAATTTAAAACATTAACTAGACACTTTGAAACTCAGTAAATACTGTTGCATTGTCTTTTAATGTGCATTTGTAGATTATACCGTTCCACTGTATTTAATGCAACTTTAAAATTGAGTAGATGCTTTAAGTAACTTGGTTTGGGTTATACACCACTTTCCTTTTTTTTTTTTCCTTTTATAAAATTTGGAAATACACTTATAGGGTGCCACCCCCTTGCTTTTCACCTTATTTAAACCCAAGTCCAACTAGAGAAATATGTCCAGAGAAAGGGAACGTGTCAGCACATACAGCAAGAAAGATTTACTTACAACCAGCAGTATGACCAATTATGAGGAATCAGTTAATCTTTGTGTTCAAAGGATAAAATTAAAACCTCTTTTTTTCTTACCATTTGCTTACTCAAGCATTCTTAGCAATATAACTGTGTATTTTACAGCAATATAACTGTGTATTTTACAGCAATATAGCACTCTTGGGTTCTTGCACCTGTATGGTCTGGAATGCTGAGACAATTTTGTCTTTATATCTGCAGATGTTTCACTATTATTTTTAGCTTTATGATAACACATTTGCAGAATTCAAGTAAGCAAAAGAAACAAACACATGAGAATGTATGCATAGCAATATAAACAACAACTTATCAAGGATTTAAATATATAAATATTTACATTTTACTTTAAGTCCTTGCAAGAGGATGCAGGGGATGGACAGAGGATGTTTAAAATGAAATAAAAAGATTTATACTAAACATAAGTGCAATAAATGGGATTGTTTAATTATACAAGGAGCCAACTTTTTTATTGAAAAACATAATTTATGTAAGAACTTACCTGATAAATTCATTTCTTTCATATTAGCAAGAGTCCATGAGCTAGTGACATATGGGATATACATTCCTACCAGGAGGGGCAAAGTTTCCCAAACCTTAAAATGCCTATAAATACACCCCTCACCACACCCACAATTCAGTTTAACGAATAGCCAAGAAGTGGGGTGATAAGAAAAAAGTGCGAAAGCATATAAAATAAGGAATTGGAATAATTGTGCTTTATACAAAAAAATCAAAACCACCACAAAAAAGGGCGGGCCTCATGGACTCTTGCTAATATGAAAGAAATGAATTTATCAGGTAAGTTCTTACATAAATTATGTTTTCTTTCATGTAATTAGCAAGAGTCCATGAGCTAGTGACGTATGGGATAATGATTACCCAAGATGTGGATCTTTCCACACAAGAGTCACTAGAGAGGGAGGGATAAAATAAAGACAGCCAATTCCTGCTGAAAATAATCCACACCCAGAATAAAATTTTAATGAAAAAACATAAGCAGAAGATTCAAACTGAAACCACTGCCTGAAGTACGTTTCTACCAAAAACTGCTTCAGAAGAAGAAAACACATCAAAATGGTAGAATTTAGTAAAAGTATGCAAAGAGGACCAAGTTGCTGTTTTGCAAATCTGATCAACCGAAGCTTCATTCTTAAACGCCCAGGAAGTAGAAACTGACCTAGTAGAATGAGCTGTAATCCTTTGAGGCGGAGTGTTACCCGACTCAACATAGGCATGATGAAATAAAGATTTCAACCAAGATGCCAAAGAAATGGCAGAAGCTTTCTGGTCTTTTCTAGAACCGGAAAAGATGACAAATAGACTAGAAGTCTTTCGGAAAGACTTAGTAGCTTCAACATAATATTACAAAGCTCTAACAGCATCCAAAGAATGCAATGATTTCTCCTTAGAATTCATAGGATTAGGACATAATGAAGGAACCACAATTTCTCTACTAATGTTGTTAGAATTCACAACCTTAGGTAAAAAATTCAAAAGAAGTTCGCAGCACCGCCTTATCCTGATGCAAAATCAGAAAAGGAGACTCACAAAAAAGAGTAGATAATTCAGAGACTCTTCTGGCAGAAGAGATGGCCAAAAGAAACAAAACTTTCCAAGAAAGTAATATAATGACCAAAGAATGCATGGGTTCAAAAGGAGAAGCTTGAAGAGCCCCCAGAACCAAATTCAAACTCCAAAGAGGAGAAATTGACTTAATGACAGGTTTTATACGAACCAAAGCTTGTACAAAACAATGAATATCAGGAAGATTAGCAATCCTTCTGTGAAAAAGAACAGAAAGAGCAGAGATTTGTCTTTCAAGAAACTTGCGGACAAACCTTTATCTAAACCATCCTGAAGAAATATAAGTCTTCCAGACTCTATAATATATCTCTCTAGATACAGATTTACGAGCCTGTCACATAGTATCAATCACAGAGTCAGAGAAACCTCTTTGACCAAGAATCAAGCGTTCAAACTCCACACCTTAAAATTAAGGTTTTGAGATCCTGATGGAAAAAAGAACCTTGAGACAGAAAGACTGGTCTTAACGGAAGAGTCCACAGCTAGCAAGAGGCCATCCGGACAAGATCCGCATACCAAAACCTGTGAGGCCATGCTGGAGCTACCAGCAGGACAAACGAGCATTCCTTTAGAATATTAGAGAATACCCTTGGAAGAAGAACTAGAGGCGGAAAGATATAGGCAGGATGACACTTGTAAGGAAGAGATAATGCATCCACTGCCTCCGCCCGAGGATCCCTGGATCCGGACAGATACCAGGGAAGTTTCTTGTTTAGATGAGAAGCCATCAGATCTATTTCTGAGAGTTCCCACATTTGAACAATCTGAGGAAATACCTCTGGGTGAAGACCATTCGCCCAGGTGCAACGTTTGGCGACTGAGATAATCCGCTTTCCAATTGTCCATACCTGGGATATGAACCGCAGAGATTAGACAGGAGCTGGATTCCGCCCAAACCAAAATTCGAGATACTTCTTTCATAGCCAGAGGACTGTGAGTCCCTCCTTGATGATTGATGTATGCCACAGTTGTGACATTGTCTATCTGAAAACAAATGAACAACTCTCTCTTCAGAAGAGGCCAAGACTGAAGAGCTCTGAAATTGCACGGAGTTCCAAAATATTGATCGGAAATCTCACCTCCTGAGATTCCCAAACCCCTTGTGCCGTCAGATACCCCCACACAGCTCCCCAACCTGTAAGACTTGCATCTGTTGAGATTATAGTCCAGGTCGGAAGAACAAAGAAGCCCCCTGAACTAAACGATGGTGATCTGCCCACCATGTCAGAGAGTGTCGTATAATCGGTTTAAAGATATTAATTGAGATATCTTTGTGTAATCCCTGCACCATTGGTTCAGCATACAGAGCTGAAGAGGTCGCATGTGAAAACGAGCAAAGGAGATCGCATCTGATGCGGCAGTCCTAAGACCTAAAATGTCCATGCATAAGGCTACCAAAGGGAATGATTGAAGGTTTTGACAAGCTGATATCAATGTTAAACTTCTCTTGTCTGACAAGGACAGAGTCATAGACACTGAATCTATTCTAGAAACCTAAAAAGGTTACACTTGTCTGAGGAATCAATGAACTGATTGGTAAATTGATCCTCCAACCATGAACTTGAAGAAACAACACAAGTCGATTCGTATGAGATTCTTCGAAAATGAGAAGACTGAGCAAGTACCCAGATATTGTCCAATAAGGAAATACCAAAAAACCCTGTTCTCTGATTACAGAAAGAAGGGCACCGAGAACCTTTGAAAAAAATTCTTGGAACTGAGGCTAGGCCAAACGGTAGAGCCACAAAACTGGTAATGCTTGTCTAAAAAGAGAATCTCAGACACTAAAAGTGATCTGGATGAATCGGAATATGTAGATACACATCCTGTAAATCTATTGTAGACATATAATGCTCTTGCTAAACAAAAGGCAGGACAGTCCTACAGTAACCATCTTGAATGTTGGTATCCTTACATAACGATTCAATATTGATAGATCCGGAACTGGTCTGAAGGAATTGACCTTCTTTGGTACAAAGAAGAGATAAAATAAAACCCCAGCCCCTGTTCCAGAACTGGAACTGGCATAATTACTCCAGCCAACTCTAGATCTGAAACACATTTCAGAAATGCTGAGCCTTTGCTGTGTTAACTGGGACACGGGAAAGAAAAAAATCTCTTAGCAGGAGGCCTTAACTGAAGCCAATTCTGTACCTTTCTGAAACAATGTTCTGAAACCAGAAATTGAGAACGGAATTGATCAAAATTTCTTTGAAGAAAACGTAATCTGCCCCATACCAGCTGAGCTGGAATAGGGTCCGCACCTTCATGGGTACTTAGGAGCTGGCTATAGGTTTTCTAAAAGGCTTGGATATATTCCAAGCTGGAAATAGTTTCCAAACTGATACCGCTCCTGAGAATGAAGGATCAGGCTTTTGTTCCTTATTGTGAGGAAAGGAACGAAATGATTATTAGACCTAAATTTACCTTAGATTTTTTATCCTTTGGAAAAAAAGTTCCCTTCCTTCCAGAAATAGTTGAAATAATAATTTATTACCCTGGAAAGAAAGGGAAAGCAAAGTTGACTTAGAAGACATATCAGTATTCCAAGTTTAATCCATAAAGCTTTTCTAGCTAAAATAGCTAGAGACATATACCTGACATCAACTCTAATGATATCAAAAGATGGTATCACCAATAAAATTATTAGCATGTTATAGAATAATAATAATGCTATAAAATTATGATCTGTTACTTGTTGCGCTAAAGCTTCTAACCAAAAAGTTGAAGCTGCAGCAACATCCGCTAAAAATATAGCAAGTCTAAGAAGATTACCTGAACATAAGTAAGCTTTTCTTAGAAAGGATTCAATTTTCCTATCTAAAGGATCCTTAAATGAATTACTATCTGCCGTAGGAATAGTAGCACATTTAGCAGGAGTAGAGACAGCCCCATAACCTTAGGGATTTTGTCCCAAAAAAACTCTAATCTGTCAGATGGCACAGGATATAATTGCTTAAACGTTTAGAAGGAGTAAAAGAATTACCCAAATTATTCCATTCCCTGGAAATTACTTCAGAAATAGCATCAGGGAGATTAAGCACTTCTGGAATAACTACAGGAGATTTAAAAACCTTATTTAAACGTTTAGATTTAGAATCAAGAGGACCAGAATCCTCTATTTCTAATGCAATTAATATTTCTTTAAATAAAGAACGAATAAATTCCATCTTGAACAAATACAAAGATTTATCAGCATCAACCTCTGAGACAGAAACCTCTGAACCAGAAGAACCATTATCAGTATCAGAATGATGATGTTCATTTAAAAATTCATCTGAAAAAAAGAGAAGTTTTAAAAGACTTTTATGTAAACTAGAAGGAGAAATAACAGACATAGCCTTCTTAATGGATTTAAAAAATAAAATCTCTTATGTTTATCAGGAACACTCTGAAAATTAGATGTTGACGGAACAGCAACAGGTAATGTAACAGTACTAAAGGAAATTTTATCTGCATTAATAAGTTTGTCATGACATGCAATACAAACAACAGCTGGAGAAACAGATACCAAAAATTATAGCAGATACACTTAGCTTGGTAGCTCCAGCAGTAGACAGCGATTTTCCTGTAGTATCTTCTGACTCAGATGCAACGTGAGACATCTTGCAATATGTAAGAGAAAAAACAACATATAAAGCAAAATTGATCAAATTCCTTAAATGACAGTTTCAGGAATGGGAAAAAATGCCAAAGAACAAGCTTCTAGCAACCAGAAGCACTGAAAAAATAAGACTTAAATAATGTGGAGACAAAAGCGACGCCCTTATTTTTTAGCGCCAAATAAGACGCCCACATTATTTGGCGCCTAAATGCTTTTGGCGCCAAAAATGACGCCACATCCGGAACGCCAACATTTTTGGCGCAAAATAACGTCAAAAAATGACGCAACTTCCGGCGACACGTATGACGCCGGAAACGGAAAAGAATTTTTGCACCAAAAAAGTCCGCGCCAAGAATGACGCAATAAAATGAAGCATTTTCAGCCCCCGCGAGCCTAACAGCCCACAGGAAAAAAAAGAGTCAAATTTTTGAAGGTAAGAAAAAATGATTAATTCAAATGCATTATCCCAAATATGAAACTGACTGTCTGAAAAATAAGGAAAGTTGAACATTCTGAGTCAAGGCAAATAAATGTTTGAATACATATATTTAGAACTTTATAAATAAAGTGCCCAACCATAGCTTAGAGTGTCACAGAAAATAAGATTTACTTACCCCAGGACACTAATCTACATGTTTGTAGAAAGCCAAACCAGTACTGAAACGAGAATCAGCAGAGGTAATGGTATATATAAGAGTATATCGTCGATCTGAAAAGGGAGGTAAGAGATGAATCTCTACGACCGATAACAGAGAACCTATGAAATAGACCCCGTAGAAGGAGATCACTGCATTCAAATAGGCAATACTCTCCTCACATCCCTCTGACATTCACTGCACGCTGAGAGGAAAACCGGGCTCCAACTTGCTGCGGAGCGCATATCAACGTAGAATCTAGCACAAACTTACTTCACCACCTCCATCGGAGGCAAAGTTTGTAAAACTGAATTGTGGGTGTGGTGAGGGGTGTATTTATAGGCATTTTAAGGTTTGGGAAACTTTGCCCCTCCTGGTAGGAATGTATATCCCATACGTCACTAGCTCATGGACTCTTGCTAATTACATGAAAGAAAGGTAAATCAACTTTCCTGTATGGCGAATCTGCTCAGTCATATTAGCCCTATTCTATGTAAAATGTTGTTAAAAGGACGCTAATGCTTTTCCTACTGTACCAGCAGCACATTCATGCAAATCCATTTTAACTTCCACATCAAAAATAAATCCAGTGATGTGATTATTTTTGCTACCCGTCAGCGCCATACACACACTTACATCACTGCATTCCACATATATTGAAAATAATGTGGAATGCTCAATGCAGTGATGTATGTGTGCTCATGCACACTGACAGGGTAGCAAATTCTAACGTCTAGTAGGAAGTCTCAACGCTTTGTCTGCTCATGCGTGCCGTGCACACCCTAGATATGTACATAGACTTAAGTCAGGGGTGTCCAAACTTTGCTCTCCAGCGGTTTTGGAACTACATTTCCGATGATGCTTAGCCAGCATTTTATCTAGCTGAGCATCATGGGAAATGTAGTTCCAAAACCTCTGGAGAGCAAAGTTTGGACACCCCTGACTTAAGTAAACAGTTTCTCCAATAGTAATTTGTATATATATCTATCTATCATCATCACAATTAAAGGTGACTACTAAATTAATTGTTTGTCAATTTAGGAGTCACCTTTAATTGGAGCTGCAAATTACTATCGGACAAACTGTTTACTTAAGTTTATGTACATATCGAGGGTGAGAGTGGCGCACATGAGCACACAAAGCATCAAGATTTTCCTACTAGCCGTCGGAATTTGTTACTGTCAGTGTGCATGAGCCCACATAAATTACCGCATTCCACACATTCTTTTCAACATATGTATAATGCAGTGACGTAAGTATGTGCATGCGCCCTGACAAGTAGCAAATTCCGATGGCGTAGCAAAAATCAACAGAACACCGGTATCAACCTTAATGAGCTTATCTCCTTTATGCCCAGAGCAAGTGGTTAACATTGGAATGAAGTTCCTATGTAAACACGTGCCTGAAGAGAACAAAAGAGGGGGAGAGAGAGCAAAAAAAAAAAAAAAGAGGGGGAGAGAGAGCAAAAAAAAAAAAAAAAAAAAAAAAAAAAAAAAAAAAAAATTGAGGGGGAGAGCCAAAAAAAAGGAGGGGGAGAGAGAGCAAAGAAAAAAAAAAAAAAAGGAGGGGGAGAGAGAGCAAAAAAAAAAAAGAGGGGGAGAGAGAGCAAAAAAAAAAAAGAGGGGGAGAGAGCAAACAAGAGGGGGAAGAGAGACCAAAAGAGGCGGGGTATAGAGACCAAAAGAGAGGGGGGAGAGAGAGCAAAAGAGGGAAGATAAGGAGGAGAGAGAGCAAAAGAGGAGAGAGGGAGAGCAAATGAGGGGGGAGAGAGAGCAAATGAGAGGGGGGAAAGAGAGCAAAAGAGAGATAGTGATGGAAATGCAAGGGTTCAAACAGAACCCCTTGAAGAACTTTAAGAACTAAATTTAAACTCCATGGCGGAGCAACAGGTTTAAACACAGGCCTGATTCTAACCAAAGCCTGAACGTCTGGAACATCAGCCAGTCGCTTGTGCAAAAGAATAGACAGAGCAGAAATCGGTCCCTTTAAGGAACTAGCCGATAATCCCTTTTCCAATCCTGTCTTGGAGAAAAGATAGTATCCTAGGAATCCTGACCTGTCCCACGAGTAACCCTTGGATCCACACCAATGAAGATATTTACACCATATCTTATGATAGATTTTCCTGGTGACAGGCTTTCAAGCCTGAATCAAGGTATCAATGACCGACTCGGAGAAACCACGTTTTGATAAAATCAAGCATTCAATCTCCAAGCAGTCAGACGCAGAGAAACTAGATTTGGATGTTTGAATGGACCTTGGAGTAGAAGGTCCTGCCTCAGCAGCAGAGTCCATGGTGGGAAGGATGACATGTCCACCAGATCTGCATACCAAGTCCTGCGTGGCCACGCAGGTGCTATAAAAATCACCAAAGCTCTCTCCTGCTTGATCTTGGCAATCAGACGAGGGAGGAAAGGAAATGGTGGAAACACATAAGCCAGGCTGAAGGACCAGGGCACTGCTAGAGCATCTATCAGCGTTGCCTGGGGATCCCTTGACCTGGACCCGTAACGAGGAAGCTTGGCGTTCTGACAAGATGCCATCAGATCCAGTTCTGGATTGCCCCATAGTTGAATCCGCTGGGCAAATACCTCTGGATGGAGCTCCCACTCCCCCGGATGAAAAGTCTGCAGACTTAGAAAGTCCGCCTCCCAGTTCTCTACTCGTGGGATATGGATAGCAGAGAGATGGCAAGAGTGAACCTCTGCCCATAGAATTATCTTGGAAACCTCCATCATTGACAGGGGACTCCTTGTTCCCCCCTGATGGTTGATATAGGCTACAGTCGTGATATTGTCCGACTGAAATCTGATGAATCTGATCGCAGCTAGTTGAGGCCAAGCCTGAAGAGCATTGAATATCGCTCTTAACTCCAGAATATTTATCGGAAGGAGGGCCTCCTCCTGAGACCACAAACCCTGAGCCTTCAGGGAATTCCAGACTGCGCCCCAGCCCAAAAGGCTGGCATCTGTCGTCACTATAGTTCACTCTGGCCTGCGGAAACTCATTCCGCTGGACAGATGGACCTGAGATAACCACCAGAGAAGAGAATCCCTGGTCTCTTGATCCAGATTTAAAAGAGGAGACAAATCTGTGTAGTCCCCATCCCACTGATTGAGCATGCAAAGTTGCAGTGGTCTGAGATGTAGGCGGGCAAACGGAACTATGTCCATTGCCACTACCATTAGGCCGATCATTTCCATACACTGAGCTGATGGCCGAGAAGTGGAATGATCCTCAAGGGAAGCTGGATGTCTCAGTCTGAAGGAAACTGCGCATCTAGAGCGCGAAAATAGGCCCCTCCCACCATGTACTGGATGTCAGAGGGGCCTTAAGAAAATACTCCTAGGAGTATCTGACTAGCCATGTGGAAAACTAGGCCCCAAATAAAGACTTATCTCCCTCAGAGAAAAAACGTCCTATTTATGAAACATGTAAACGTTTTGTCACTAAGTAATATGAGTATTAACATGAGTATTACCCTGTTTTGCAAGCATGATCCCAGTCGTTGTTAAATCACTGCATCTAGCTTACCTCAAATACACAAGGCTGTCAGCATTTTTTAGAACTTATTCATAAAAATACTGAACATACCTCAAAGCAGACCGTTCCCCCAACTGAAGTTTTCCCATACTCTTCAGTTATGAGTGAGAACAGCAATGGACCTTTGTTACAAACCGCTAAGATCAACCTCCAGGCAGAATTCTTCTTCTAATTTCTGCCTAAGAGTAAAACAGTACAACGCCGGTACCGTTTAAAAAACGAAATTTATGCTTACCTGATAAATTTATTTCTCTTGTGGTGTATCAAGTCCACGGATCATCCATTACTTGTGGGATATTCTCCTTCCCAACAGGAAGCTGCAAGAGGATCACCCACAGCAGAGCTGTCTATATAACTCCTCCCCTAACTGCTACCTCCCAGTAATTCGACCGAAGACCAGCAAGAGAAAGGAGAAACTATAAGGTGCAGTGGTGACTGTAGTTTAAAAATTTAAAAACACCTGCCTTAAAAAGACAGGGCAGGCTGTGGACTGGATACACCACAAGAGAAATAAATTTATCAGGTAAGCATAAATTTCGTTTTCTCTTGTAAGGTGTATCCAGTCCACGGATCATCCATTACTTGTGGGATACCAATACCAAAGCTTTAGGACACGGATGAAGGGAGGGACAAGGCAGGTGCTTAAACAGAAGGCACCACTGCCTGTAAGACCTTTCTCCCAAAAATAGCCTCCGAAGAAGCAAAGTATCAAATTTGTAGAATTTAGAAAAAGTATGGAGCGAAGACCAAGTCGCCGCCTTGCAAATCGGTTCAACAGAAGCCTCATTTTTAAAGCCCATGTGGAAGCCACTGCTCTAGTGGAATGAGCTGTAAATCTTACAGGAGGCTGCTGGCCAGCAGTCTCATAAGATAAGCGGATTATACTTCTTAACCAAAAGGAAAGAAGTTGCTGAAGCCTTTTGGCCTCTTCTCTGTCCAGAGTAAACAAACCATGCCGATGTTTGACGAAAATCCTTAGTAGCTTGTAAATAAAACTTTAAAGCACGAACCACGTCAAGATTATGTAATAGACGTTCCTTCTTTGAAGAAGGATTAGGACACAGTGACGGAACAATAATCTCCTGATTGATATTCTTATTAGATACCTTACCTTAGGAAGAAACCCAGGTTTGGTACGCAAAACTACCTTATCTGCATAGAAGATCAGATAAGGGGAATCACACTGTAAAGCAGAAAACTCTGAAACTCTTCGAGCCGAATAAATAGCTACCAAAAACAGAACTTTCCAAGATAAAAGCTTGATATCTATGGAATGCAGAGGTTCAAACGGAACCCCTTGAAGAACCTTAAGAACTAAATTTAAACTCCATGGCGGAGCAACAGGTTTAAACACAGGCTTGATTCTAACTAAAGCCTGACAAAACGCCTGAACGTCTGGAACATCCGCCAGACGCTTGTGCAAAAGAATAGACAGAGCAGAAATCTGTCCCTTTAAGGAACTAGCTGACAATCCCTTCTCCAATCCCTCTTGGAGAAAAGATAATATCCTGGGAATCCAGACTTTACTCCATGAGTAACCCTTGGATTCACACCAATGAAGATATTTACACCATATCTTATGATAGATTTTCCTGGTGACAGGCTTTCGAGCCTGAATTAAAAAGGTATCAATGACTGTCTCGGAGAAACCGCGTTTTGATAAAATCAAGCGTTCAATCTCCAAGCAGTCAGACGCAGAGAAATTAGATTTGGATGGTTGAAAGGACCCTGAAGTAGAAGGTCCTGTCTCAGCGGTAGAGTCCATGGTGGAAGGGATGACATGTCCACCAGATCTGCATACCAAGTCCTGCGTGGCCACGCAGGTGCTATCAAAATCACTGAAGCTCTCTCCTGCTTGATCTTAGCAATCAGACGAGGGAGCAGAGGAAACGGTGGAAGCTTGGCGTTCTGACGAGACGCCATGAGATCCAATTCTGGTTTGCCCCAACGTTGCAAACACTTCCGGATGGAGTTCCCACTCCCCCGGATGAAAAGTCTGCCGACTTAGAAAATCCACCTCCCAGTTCTCTACTCCTGGGATATGGATAGCTGATAGATGGCAAGAGTGAACCTCTGCCCATAGAATTATTTTTGAAACCTCCAACATTGCAAGGAAACTCCTTGTTCCCCCTTGATGGTTGATGTAGGCTACAGTCGTGATATTGTCCGACTGAAATCTGATGAACCTGACCGCAGCAAGCTGAAGCCAAGCCTGAAGAGCATTAAATATCGCTCTTAGTTCCAGAATGTTTATCGGAAGGAGTGTCTCCGCTTGAGTCCACGAGCCCTGAGCCTTCAGACTGCACCCCAGCCCAGAAGGCTGGCATCTGTCGTTACTATAGTCCAATCTGGCCTGCGGAAGCTCATCCCCTTGGACAGATGGACCGGAGATAGCCACCAGAGAAGAGAATCCCTGGTTTCTTGAACCAGATTTAGTAGAGGGGACAAATCTGTGTAATCCCCATTCCACTGACTGAGCATGCAAAGTTGCAGCGGTCTGAGATGTAGGCGGGCAAACGGTACTATGTCCATTGCCGCTTCCATTAAACCTATTACTTTCATACACTGAGCAACTGAAGGACGAGAAGTGGAATAAAGAACACGGCAAGAGTCTAGAAGTTTTGACAATCTGGCCTTCGTTAGGTAAATCTTCATTTCTACCGAATCGTTCAGAGTCCCTAGGAATGAAACTTTTGTTAGAGGTGATAGAGAGCTCTTTTCTTCGTTCACCTTCCACCCATGGGACCTCAGAAATGCCAGAACAATGTCCGTGTGGGACCTGGCAACTTGAAAAGTCGACGCCTGTATCAGAATGTCGTCTAAGTAAGGGGCTACTGCTATACCTTGTGGCCTTACGACCGCTAGAAGGGACCCTAGAACCTTTGTAAAGATTCTTGGTGCCCTGGCCAACCCGAAGGGAAGAGCCACAAACTGGTAGTGCCTGTCTAGAAAGGCAAACCTGAGAAAACGATGATGATCTTTGTGTATTGGGATGTGAAGATAAGCATCCTTTAGGTCTACAGTAGTCATATATTGACCCTTCTGGATCATAGGAAGGATGGTTCGAATAGTCTCCATCTTGAAAGATGGAACTCTGAGAAATGTGTTTAAGATTTTGAGATCTAAGATTGGTCTGAATGTTCCCTCTTTCTTGGGAACTACAAACAGATTTGAATAGAAGCCCTGACCCTGTTCCTCCTGCGGAACTGGGTGGATCACTCCCATAATTAGAAGGTCTTGAACACAATGTAAGAATGCCTCTATTTTTATCTGGTTTGCAGATAAAAGTGAGAGTTGAAAACTCCCTTTTGGGGGAGAGGTTTTGAATTCCAGAAGATAACCCTTGGACACAATTTCCAATGCCCAGGGATCCTGGACATCTCTTGCCCAAGCCTGGGCGAAGAGAGAGAGTCTGCCCCCTACTAGATCCGTTTCCGGATCGGGGGCTGCTCCTTCATGCTGTCTTAGAGGCAGCAGCAGGCTTTTTGGCCTGTTTCCCCTTGTTCCAAGCCTGGTTAGGTCTCCAGACCGGCTTAGACTGGGCAAAAGTTCCCTCTTGTTTTGTGCTACAGGAAGTTGAAGCTGCGCCACTCTTGAAGTTTCGAAAGGGACGAAAACTAGACTGTTTGGTCCTTAATTTGTTGGACCTGTCTTGAGGAAGGGCGTGACCTTTTCCTCCAGTGATGTCAGAAATGATCTCCTTCAGTCCAGGCCCGAATAGGGTCTGTCCTTTGAAGGGAATGTTGAGAAGTTTAGACTTTGAAGTCACGTCAGCTGACCAGGATTTAAGCCATAGCGCCCTGAGCGCCTGAATAGCAAAACCTGAATTTTTAGCCGTTAGCTTGGTTAAATGAACAACGGCATCAGAAACAAATGAATTGGCTAGCTTAAGGGCCCTAAGCTTGTCAATAATATCTTCCAACGGGGTTTCAACCTGTAGAGCCTCCTCTAGGGACTCAAACCAGAAAGCCGCAGCAGCAGTGACTGGGGTAATGCATGCAAGAGTCTGGAGAATAAAACCTTGTTGAATAAAAATTTTCTTAAGGTAACCCTCTAATTTTTTATCCATTGGATATAGAAAAGCACAACTGTCCTCGACAGGGATAGTGGTACGCTTAGCTAGAGTAGAAACTGCTCCCTCCACCTTAGGGACCGTCTGCCATAAGTCCCGTGTAGAGGCGTCTATAGGAAACATCTTTTTAAAAACAGGAGGGGGAGAGAACGGTACACCTGGTCTATCCCATTCCTTAGTAATAATTTCAGAAAACCTTTTAGGGATTGGAAAAACATCAGTGTAAGTAGGTACTGCATAGTATTTATCCAATCTACATAATTTCTCTGGGACTACAATAGTGTCACAGTCATCCAGAGTTGCTAAAACCTCCCTGAGCAATACGCGGAGGTGTTCAAGCTTAAATTTAAATGTAGACATATCAGAATGAAGTATCTTCCCTGAATCAGAAAATTCACCCACAGATTGAAGCTCCCCTGCTTCAGTATAATGTGAGGGTGTATCAGACATGGCTACTAAAGCGTCAGAGAGCTCTGTATTTATTCTAGTCCCAGAGCTGTCTCGCTTTCCTTGCAATCCTGGCAGTTTAGATAATACCTCTGTAAGGGTATGATTCATAACTGCGGCCATGTCTTGCAAGGAATACGCAATGGGCGCTCTAGATGTACTAGGCGTCCCCTGAGCGGGATTTATAGGATCTGCCACGTGGGGAGAGTTAGACGGCATAACTTCCTCCTTGTCAATTTCTTCTGGTGATAAATTTTTTAAAGCCAGAATATGGTCTTTGTAATCTATAGTAAAATCAGTGCATTTGGTACACATTCTAAGAGGGGGTTCCACAATGGTAATGATACTTCCTATCTTGTCGAGAGTTGCAAGAGAATGACTGGAGGTGGGGGTTAGGGGAGGAGCTATATAGACAGCTCTGCTGTGGGTGTCCTCTTGCAACTTCCTGTTGGGAAGGAGAATATCCCACAAGTAATGGATGAACCCGTGGACTGGATACACCTTACAAGAGAAATTGCATATTTCTATATGCTTCTTCGGATAAGCTTGGACAGCACATCTGTAAACCCCTGTCTGCCTTAAAATTTCTGCCTGGAATAGACCTTTCTGACACAGTATACCTTGTGTGTTGTTGCTATACTTAAAGGGATCAGTCAAAATTGAACTTTCATGATTCAGATAGGGCATGCAATTTTAAACAATTTTCCAATTTACTTGAATCAAATTTGCTTTGTTCTCTCAATATTTTTTCCTGAAAGATAAACCTAGGTAGGCTCATATGCTAATATCTAAGCCATTGAAAGCCACCCCTTATCTCAGTGCATTTTGACAGTTTTTCACAGCTAAAGATCACTAGTTCATGTGTGCCATATAGATAACATTTTGCTCACTCCCGTAGTTGCATTTTAGCCAATCGGTGCTGACTCATAAGTCTGCCAAAAGAACTTAAGGGGACAGTCTGCAGAGGCTTACATACAAGGTAATCAGAGAGGAAAAAAGTATAATATTACCGTGTTGGTTTTGCAAAACTGGGGAATGGGTAATTAGGAAATTTATGCTTACCTGATAAATTTATTTCTTTTACGATACAATGAGTCCACGGATTTCATCCTTACTAATGGGATATCGCCTCCTGGTCAGCAGGAGGAGGCAAAGAGCACCAAAGCAGAGCTGTATATATAACTCCTCCCTTCCCTCCACTCCAGTCAGTTGACCGAAGTTAGGAAGAGAAAAGAAAAGCAGAGGTGACTGGTTTAACAAAAATAAAGACCTGTCTTAGAAAAAAGGGTGGGCCGTGGACTCATTGTATCGTAAAAGAAATAAATGTATCAAGTAAGCATAAATTTCATTTTCTTTTACAAGATACGATGAGTCCACGGATTTCATCCTTACTTATGGGATACAATACCAAAGCTATAGGACACAGATGAAAGGGAGGGACAAGACAGGAAACCTAAACGGAAGGCACCACTGCTTGAAGAACCTTTCTCCCAAAAGCAGCCTCGGACGAGGCAAAAATATCAAATTTGGAAAAAGTGTGAAGAGACAACCAAGTTGCAGCCTTGCAAATCTGTTCAACAGAAGCATCATTTTTAAAATGTCCATGAGGAAGCCAAAGCCCTAGTGGAATGAACCGTAATTCGTTCATAAGGCTGCTGTCCAGCAGTCTCATATGCAAAACAGATGATACGCTTCAGCCAAAAAGAAAGAGAGGTAGCCGTAACTTTCTGACCCCTACGCTTTCCAGAAAATATAACAAACAGGGAAGAAAAATTGACGAAAATCCTTAGTTGCCTGTAAGTAAAACTTCAAGGCACGGACCACGTCCAAATTATGCAACAGTCGCTCCTTCTTAGAAGGATTAGGACACAAGGAAGGAACAACAATTTCCTGATTAATATTTTTAGTTGAAACAACCTTAGGAAGAAAACAAGGTTTGGTACGTAATACAACCTTATCCGAATGAAAAATAAGATAAGGAGAATCACATTGAAATGTTGAAAGCTCAAACTCTGCAAGCAGAAGAAATAACAACCAAAAACAAAACTTTCCAAGATAATAACTTAATATCTATGGAATGCATAGGTTCAAACGGAATCCCTTGAAGAACTAGATTCAAACTCCATGGAGGAGCAATTGGTCTAAACACAGACCTGATTCTAGTCAGAGCCTAACAAAATTGAACATCTGCCAGACACTTGTGAAGCAAAATAGACAAAGCAGAAATCTGTCCCTTTAAGGAACTTGCTGTCAACCCTTTCTCCAATCCTTCTTGGAGAAAAGACAAAATCCTGGGAATCCTAACACTACTCCACGAGTAGCCCTTGGATTCGCACCAATAAAGATATTTACGCCATATCTTATGGTAAATCTTTCTAGTTACAGGCTTACGAGCCTAAATCAAAGTATCTATGACCGAATCAGAAAATCCTCGCTTAGATAAAATTAAGCGCTCAATCTCCAAGCAGTTAACTGCAGAGAAACTAGATTCGGATGATGGAAGGGTCCCTGAATGAGAAGGTCATTCCTCAATGGAAGCTACCACGGAGGATGGGATGACATGTCCACCAGATTGGCATACCAAGTCCTGCGAGGCCACGCAGGGGCGATGAGTATCACCGATGCCCTCTCCTGCTTGACTCGTGCAATCACCTGTAGAGGAAAGCAAATAGAGGAAACACATAAGCTAGGCTGAATGACCAAGGCACCTATCAGTTCGGCCTGGGAATCCCTGGACCCGTATCTCAGAAGCTTGGCATTCTGACAAGATGCCATAAGATCCAACTCCGGCCTGCCCCACTTGAAAACCAGGTCGGTAAATACCTCTGGATGGAGTTCCCATTCCCCCGGTTGAAGGTTCTGTCTGATCAGAAAATCCGCTTCACAATTTTCTACTCCTGGGATGTAGGTTGCCGACAGATAACAAGAGTGAGTCTCCGCCCACTGAAGTATCTTGGCTACTTTTGTCATTGCTAAGGAACTCCTGGTTCCCCCCCTGATGACTGACGTAAGCTACAGTTGTGATGTTGTCCGACTGGAATCTGATTAATTTTGCCAAAGCCAACTAAGGCCAAGCCTGAAGTGCATTGAATATTGCTCTCAACTCCAGAATATTGATGGGAAGTAGAGACTCCGATCGAGTCCACACACCCAGAGCCTTCAGGGAGTTCCAGACTGCTTCCCATCCTATCAGGCTGGCTTCCGTTGTCACAATCACCCATGAGGGTCTGCGGAAGCACGTCCCTTGGGACAGATGATCCGGCGACAACCACCATAGAAGAGAGTCCCTTGTCTCCCGATCTAGATCTATCTGAGGAGACAAATTTGCCTAATCTCCATTCCACTGTCTTAGCATGCTCGTCTTAGCATGCTCAGTTGTAGAGGTCTGAGATGAAAAACAAGCAAACGGAATGATGACCATTGCCGCCACCATCAATCCAATCGCCTCCATGCACTGAGCCACTGACGGCCGAGGATTGGACTGAAGGGCTCGGCATGTATTCAGAATTTTTAACTTTCTGACGTCTGTCAAAAAGATCTTCATGGACAAAGTCGATTGGAGTTCCCAAGAAAGGAACCCTTGTCTGTGGAACCAAAGAACTCTTTTTTCTAAATTCACTTTCCACCCGTGAGATCTTAGAAAAGACAGAACAATGTCGGTATGAGACTTTGTTAGCTGATAAGACGACGCTTGGATCAGAATATTGTCCAGATAAGGCGCCACTGCAATGCCCTGCGGTCTGAAGACCGCTAGCATAGACCCCAGAACCTTCGCGAAGATTCTGGGCACTGTAGCCAAGCCGAAAGGAAGAGCCACAAACTGAAAATGTTTGTCCAAAAAGGCAAAACGGAGAAACTTGTGATGATCTTTGTGGATAGGAACATGTAGATATGCATCCTTTTGATCCACGGTAGTCATAAACCTGGAGGGATGGAACTCTGAGGAACTGGTTTAGACTCTAGAGGTCTAAAATAGGTCGGAACGTTCCCTCTTATTTGGGAGCTACAACGAGATTTGAATAAAACTCCTGTCCCTGAATTGGAACGGGACATATTACTCCCATGGAGGAAAGATCTCTTACACAGCGTAAGAACGCCTCTTTTTTTAGCTGGTTTACAGCTAATCGTGACAGAAGAAAAACTTCCTCTTGGGAAGGAATTTTTGAACTCCAACTGATATCCCTGAGACACAAGGTCTAGTGTCCAGGAATCTTGAACGTCTCTTATCCAAGCCTGGACAAAGAGAAAGTCTGCCCCCTACTAGAACCGGTCCCAGATCGGGGGCCGACCCTTCATGCTGTCTTGGAAACAGCAGCAAAGTACACAGACGGTCACCATTGGAAACCCTGTCGTAAGGCCCATAACGATGGATTTTTAGTCCATTAGAACATAGTGATGGAAACTACTCCACCCCAAAGGAATATCGTCCAGCCTTTTAGCCGATATGGCCATGGAAAACAGTGTTTTAAATATAAGGAATGCCTAAGGAACCAATTCCATCTGAAACTGAAATTCTCAGTAACATGGAGAAAACGTTAGAATAGCAAGACCTCCAGCAATGCTTCCAATTCATGGGAAAATAAAGAAAGCATCCTAACCCCGAAGGGAGTGTTTAGGACACACAGGTCACTGCATGAAGGCCATAAAATTTTGATTAAAACCCATTGGAGAAATCGTTGCGGCCAATTGTTAACAGACTCCCCAACAGCAAGTGCCGAAGAGGGAGTAGGGTCAAAAGAAAAATAAATTTGACCAAATCGCAATCAAATTTAAACATAGAACACGATACTGTTCCTTTAAATATGAAAATTAGCCCTATTCTTGAGTGCGTTTGTTTCATCCTCAGTCATAAAGGATGAACAAAACAGAAGACACACTTAATACTGTCTCTTTAAATGTTAAAAGAGTAATTTTTTTCTGACATACAGAAACATCCAATAACCATATAAAGACGGCTGTAACTAGACGTTGCTATGTACATTAAAAGCAAAGTATCTGCAAAGAACAGCAGAGCACTTCCTGTGGGTAATAAATTATTTTGGACACTTTAATAATTAAAATGTGGCAGGAATTGACAGGCGTCACCATACTCTTAACAGCCACCACTTTAGAAGGAGCATGTTAGTACAGGAAAATAGGGTACTGTCTCTTTAAATTTTAAAAGAGAACATTTTTCCTGTGTATTAACTGCAGAAAAATATTAACAGTAGCCAGGTCCAATCTGTGATATGGGAGGCAGAGTATCCTGCCACAATCCGTACCCTTGACCACAGGACCCCCATATTATGGCAAAACATTAAACTCGCCAGGCAGTACCGCTAAGGTATCACACTATGCAGTAAACCGCAACAGGGAACACATAGTGCTACAGTCCAAATATGCTTATAACCACTGAAGCATATCTCATTGTATCTAACATAAACTGAGCCACATAGAAAGGGAAACAGGGCGCGCTTTCTAAGGACCACCACGCATGGGTGGTGACATCTTTAAATATTAAAAGTAACTGCACATGGCATGCGCTCCTGTCCCGTTCCAAATCATTAAGAAATGAATGGAACAAAACAGGAGCGTAACTGGCCTTTCACATGTTAAAAACCACCTTATTTATGCGAGTTTGTCACATTAGTTCTAAGTACAACGTAGCAGATTTACTGTAATTTCTATTGTTCTTCTGTGTAACACAGTGCTAACAGCACCTACTGAGCCGTAACATTCACTAAGTATATGAAAAACTCTATGCTCCGATCTATAATGGAGACTTACAGCGTATAAGTGACATGGCTCCGCCCCTTGTGGGCATAACGGACACCGTCTCCCAGCATCCCCTAACAGACCATGCCCAGAGACATCCTAAAAGGTGCCAAAGAAACTACGCCCCTCGTGGGCGTGACAGGCCTCCAACTCATGGCACCGTTGATTGATTATGCCAAGAGCCAAACAAAAGGTCCCAAAAAAACGGCACGAATCTGACTCTGCCCATAGTGGGCGTCACAGAGCTCAAACTCCCGGTCGCCATTAGGATCCAATAGATCAGGCACCGGGAGCTATACCAAATGTAAATCTGAGTCAAGTCTGCTACCGGACGTCAGGTAGCACAATCACTGCACACACAATAAAGATAGTCCCCTCCCTGACAGCATATGTTATGTTCAGACCACCGGGACCACAGAACATTGTGTGACTAGCCATACTGCCTCAGACCAGAGTAAATCCAAACTTGCACGGCAGGGATTGTCACTAATTTTTCTTATGCTGGGCTCTGCCTGGGACGGACCACCTATCACATAAAGATGTCCTATCGTGTATGTGTTGGCCAGCAAAAATAGTGCTCACTTCCATCTGAGAGAGTGTGCCCCAGAAAAATAAAGTTAGCACTTACCTCTAAAGCTGTGCAACAGCATGGCAATCCAGCAAGTTTTCAGAGGTCCTCTCCCTCTCATAGCCCTGTGGACGATCAGCCGGAGTTAAAACGGCTTAGGCTATCTGAAATAGGGTAGCAAAAGTTATAGGAGGCGCAGTGAGAATTATGTCCCACCAGTTCCTATTGCTTTAAAGCCACCAAATGCTTCTCTTTTTGTAGGGAAGAGACTGATCTGGTCTAGGCTACACCAAAGCACAAAAGTAGCACTCAGAGGCACTACTTAAAAAATAATAAACATTTGATTGAAGAATCTAAACTAACACCTCACTTTACCTCTTCCTATCACTAACACAGGCAAAGAGAATGACTGGGGCGGGAGGGAAGGGAGAAGCTATATATACACAGCTCTGCTGTGGTGCTCTTTGTCTCCTCCTGCTGACCAGGAGGCGATATCCCATAAGGATGAAATCTGTGGACTCATTGTATCTTGTAAAAGAAAAAACTGAATTTATGCTTACCTGATAAATTTCTTTCTCCAACGGTGTGTCCGGTCCACGGCGTCATCCTTACTTGTGGGAATATTCTCTTCCCTAACAGGAAATGGCAAAGAGCACAGCAAAAGCTGCCCATATAGCCCCCCCCTCTGGCTCCGCCCCCCAGTCATTCGACCGACTGTTAGGAGAAAAAAGGAGAAACTATAGGGTGCCATGGTGACTGTAGTGTATAGAGAAAGAAATTTTTCAAACCCGATTAAAAAACCAGGGCGGGCCGTGGACCGGACACACCGTTGGAGAAAGAAATTTATCAGGTAAGCATAAATTCTGTTTTCTCCAACATTGGTGTGTCCGGTCCACGGCGTCATCCTTACTTGTGGGAACCAATACCAAAGCTTTAGGACACGGATGAAGGGAGGGAGCAAATCAGGTTACCTAAACGGAAGGCACCACGGCTTGCAAAACCTGTCTCCCAAAAATAGCCTCCGAAGAAGCATAAGTATCGAATTTGTAAAATTTGGCAAAAGTGTGCAGAGAAGACCAAGTCGCTGCCTTACATATCTGATCAACAGAAGCCTCGTTCTTGAAGGCCCATGTGGAAGCCACAGCCCTAGTAGAGTGAGCTGTGATTCGTTCAGGAGGCTGCCGTCCGGCAGTCTCATAAGCCAATCGGATGATGCTTTTCAGCCAGAAAGAGAGGTAGCAGTAGCTTTTTGTCCTCTCCTCTTACCAGAGTAAACAACAAACAAAGATGAAGTTTGTCTGAAATCCTTTGTTGCGTCCAATAGAACTTTAAAGCACGGACCACATCTAAATTGTGTAACAAACGTTCCTTCTTTGAAACTGGATGCGGACACAGAGAAGGAACAACTATTTCCTGGTTAATATTCTTGTTGGAAACTACTTTTGGAAGAAAACCAGGCTTGGTACGCAAAACGACCTTATCTGAATGGAACACCAGATAGGGTGGATCACACTGCAAAGCAGATAATTCAGAAACTCTTCTAGCAGAAGAAATAGCAACCAAAAACAGAACTTTCCAAGATAGTAACTTAATATCTATGGAATGAAAAGGTTCAAACGGAACCCCTTGAACTGAAAGAACTAAATTTAGACTCCAAGGAGGAGTCATAGGTCTGTAGATAGGCTTGATTCTGACCAAAGCCTGTACAAAAGCTTGTACATCTGGCACAACTGCCAGGCGCTTGTGTAACAAAAGAGATAAAGCAGAAATCTGTCCTTTAAGAGAACTCGCTGACAACCCTTTATCCAAACCCTCTTGGAGAAAGGAAAGAATCTTAGGAATTTTAATTTTACTCCAGGAGAATCCCTTGGATTCACACCAACAGATATATTTTTTCCATATTTTATGGTAAATCTTTCTAGTCACAGGTTTTCTGGCTTGGACCAGAGTATCTATCACTGAATTTGAAAACCCACGCTTGGATAAAATCAAGCGTTCAATTTCCAAGCAGTCAGCTGCAGAGAAACTAGATTTGGATGTTCGAATGGACCTTGTACTAGAAGATCCTGTCTCAAAGGTAGCTTCCATGGTGGAGCCGATGACATTCACCAGGTCTGCATACCAAGTCCTGCGTGGCCACGCAGTAGCTATCAGAATCACTGAGGCCTTCTCCTGTTTGATCCTGGCTACGAGCCTGGGAAGGAGAGGAAACGGTGGAAACACATAAGCTAGGTTGAACGACCAAGGCGCCACTAATGCATCCACTAGAGTCGCCTTGGGATCCCTGGATCTGGACCCGTAACAAGGAACCTTGAAGTTCTGACGAGACGCCATCAGATCCATGTCTGGAATGCCCCATAATTGAGTTAACTGGGCAAAGACCTCCGGATGGAGTTTCCACTCCCCCGGATGGAAAGTCTGACGACTCAAATAATCCGCCTCCCATTTGTCTACTCCTGGGATGTGAATTGCAGATAGATGGCAGGAGTGATCCTCCGCCCATTTGATGATCTTGGATACCTCTCTCATCGCCAAGGAACTCTTTTTTCCCTCCCTGATGGTTGATGTAAGCTACAGTCGTCATGTTGTCCGACTGGAATCTTATGAATCCGGCCTTCGCTAGTTGAGGCCAAGCCCGGAGCGCATTGAATATCGCTCTCAGTTCCAGGATGTTTATCGGGAGAAGAGACTCTTCCCGAGACCATAGACCCTGAGCTTTCCCAGCCTAATAGACTGGCGTCGGTCGTGACAATGACCCACTCTGGTCTGCGGAAACTCATTCCCTGAGACAGGTGATCCTGAGTCAACCACCAACGGAGTGAGTCTCTGGTTAACTGGTCTACTTGAATCTGGGGAGACAAGTCTGCATAATCCCCATTCCACTGTCTGAGCATGCACAGTTGCAATGGTCTTAGATGAATCCGAGCAAAAGGGACCACATCCATTGCTGCAACCATTAGACCTATTACTTCCATGCACTGAGCTATGGAAGGCTGAGGAATAGATTGAAGAACTTGACAAGCCTTTAGAAGCTTTAATTTTCTGACCTCTGTCAGAAAGATCTTCATTTCTACAGAATCTATTATTGTACCCAGAAAGGGAACTCTTGTAGACGGGGACAGGGAACTCTATTCCACGTTCACCTTCCACCCGTGAGACCTGAGAAAAGCTAATACAATGTCTGTATGAGCCTTCGATCTGGAAAGGGACGATGCTTGGATTAGAATGTCGTCTAGCTAAGGTGCCACTGCAATGCCCCTCGGTCTTAGAACCGCTAGAAGGGACCCTAGCACCTTTGTGAAGATTCTGGAAGCAGTGGCTAAACCGAACGGAAGAGCCACGAACTGATAATGCTTGTCCAGAAAGGCGAACCTTAGGAACTGATGATGATGATGATGATGATGATCTTTGTGGATAGGAATATGTAGGTATGCATCCTTTAAATCCACGGTAGTCATATATTGACCCTCCTGAATTGTAGGTAAAATAGTTCGAATGGTTTCCATTTTGAACGATGGAACTCTGAGGAATTTGTTTAGAATTTTTAAATCCAGAATTGGTCTGAAACTTCCCTCTTTTTTGGGAACTACAAACAGGTTTGAGTAAAACCCCTGACCTTGTTCCGCTGTTGGAACTGGGTGTATCACTCCCATCTTTAAAAGGTCTCCTACGCAATGTAAGAATGCCTGTCTCTTTATCTGGTCTGAAGATAAGCGAGACATGTGGAACCTTCCCCTTGGAGGAAGTTCCTTGAATTCTAGAAGATAACCCTGAGAGACTATTTCTAGTGCCCAGGGATCCGGAACATCTCTTGCCCAAGCCTGAGCAAAGAGAGAGTCTGCCCCCTACTAGACCCGGTCCCGGATCGGGGGCTAGCCCTTCATGCTGTCTTGGTAGCAGCAGCAGGCTTCTTGGCCTGTTTGCCCTTGTTCCAGCCTTGCATTGGTTTCCAAGCTGGCTTAGCCTGGGAAGCATTACCCTCTTGTCTAGAGGCTGCAGAGTTAGGAGACGGTCCCGTTCCTGAAGTTACGAAAGGAACGAAAATTGGACTTATTCTTAGCCTTAAAAGGCCTATCCTGTGGGAGGGAATGGCCCTTTCCCCCAGTGATGTCAGAAATAATCTCCTTCAATTCTGGCCCAAAAAGGGTCTTACCTTTGAAAAACATAATTTATGTAAGAACTTACCTGATAAATTCATTTCTTTCATATTAGCAAGAGTCCATGAGCTAGTGACGTAGGGGATATACATTCCTACCAGGAGGGGCAAAGTTTCCCAAACCTCAAAATGCCTATAAATACACCCCTCACCACACCCACAATTCAGTTTAACGAATAGCCAAGAAGTGGGGTGATAAAAAAGTGCGAAAGCATATAAAATAAGGAATTGGAATAATTGTGCTTTATACAAAATCATAACCACCACAAAAAAAGGGCGGGCCTCATGGACTCTTGCTAATATGAAAGAAATGAATTTATCAGGTAAGTTCTTACATAAATTATGTTTTCTTTCATGTAATTAGCAAGAGTCCATGAGCTAGTGACGTAGGGGATAATGACTACCCAAGATGTGGATCTTTCCACACAAGAG
Organism: Bombina bombina; assembly: GCF_027579735.1. Classification (NCBI taxonomy): domain Eukaryota; kingdom Metazoa; phylum Chordata; class Amphibia; order Anura; family Bombinatoridae; genus Bombina; species Bombina bombina. The sequence continues at coordinate 277,515,417 of NC_069501.1, forward strand.
TCACTAGAGAGGGAGGGATAAAATAAAGACAGCCAATTCCTGCTGAAAATAATCCACACCCAAAATAAAGTTTAATGAAAAACATAAGCAGAAGATTCAAACTGAAACCGCTGCCTGAAGTACTTTTCTACCAAAAACTGCTTCAGAAGAAGAAAATACATCAAAATGGTAGAATTTAGTAAAAGTATGCAAAGAGGACCAAGTTGCTGCTTTGCAGATCTGGTCAACCGAAGCTTCATTCCTAAACGCCCAGGAAGTAGATACTGACCTAGTAGAATGAGCTGTAATTCTCTGAGGCGGAATTTTACCCGACTCAACATAGGCAAGATGAATTAAAGATTTCAACCAAGATGCCAAAGAAATGGCAGAAGCTTTCTGGCCTTTCCTAGAACCGGAAAAGATAACAAATAGACTAGAAGTCTTACGGAAAGATTTCGTAGCTTCAACATAATATTTCAAAGCTCTAACAACATCCAAAGAATGCAACGATTTCTCCTTAGAATTCTTAGGATTAGGACATAATGAAGGAACCACAATTTCTCTACTAATGTTGTTGGAATTCACAACTTTAGGTAAAAATTCAAAAGAAGTTCGCAACACCGCCTTATCCTGATGAAAAATCAGAAAAGGAGACTCACAAGAAAGAGCAGATAATTCAGAAACTCTTCTAGCAGAAGAGATGGCCAAAAGGAACAAAACTTTCCAAGAAAGTAATTTAATGTCCAATGAATGCATAGGTTCAAACGGAGGAGCTTGAAGAGCTCCCAGAACCAAATTCAAACTCCAAGGAGGAGAAATTGACTTAATGACAGGTTTTATACGAACCAAAGCTTGTACAAAACAATGAATATCAGGAAGAATAGCAATCTTTCTGTGAAAAAGAACAGAAAGAGCAGAGATTTGTCCTTTCAAAGAACTTGCGGACAAACCCTTATCTAAACCATCCTGAAGAAACTGTAAAATTCTC